>NC_041226.1:58032305-58100660 GCF_002837175.3 Physeter macrocephalus
AACCATAATTCAAAAAGACACATGCACCCCAATGTTCATTGCAGCTCTATTTACAATAGCCAGGACATGGAAGCAACCTAACTGTCCATCAACAGATGAATGGATAAAGAAGATGTGGCACATATATACAATGGAATATTACTCAGCCATAAAAAGAAATGAAACTGAGTTATTTGTAATGAGGTGGATAGATCTGGAGTCTGTCATACACAGTGAAGTAAGTCAGAAGGAGGAAAACAAATACCGTATGCTAACACATATATATGTAATCTAAGAAAAAAAATGTCATGAAGAGATTAGTGGTAGGATGGGAATAAAACACAGACCTACTAGAGCATGGACTTGAGGACGTGGGGAGGGGGAAGGGTAAGCTGTGACGAAGTGAGAGAGTGGCAGGGACATATATGCACTACCAAATGTAAATTAGATAGCTAGTGGGAAGCTGCCGCATAGCACAGGGAGATCACCTCTGTGCTTTGTGACCATGAGAGGGGTGGGATAGGGAGGGTGGGAGACGCAAGAGGGAAGAGATATGGGAACATATGTATATGTATAACTGATTCACTTTGTTGTAAAGGAGAAACTAACACACTATTGTAAAACAGTTATACTCCAATAAAGATGTTAAAAAAAAAAAAAAGAAGTGTCCAATTGATTGGTCCAGGACAGATATTAAAATAAATATTTTATAAATAATGTTAGAATATTCACAAAGCAAACAGGAGCGAGTGACTACTTCCTCTTGAGGCCAAGGATGAGGCAAGGAGTGTTTCTCAGGTGACAGAACTTGAGCAGAATGTTGAACTTAAAGTAGATGTGTACAAGGAGGAAGAATGGGGAAATTACAGTCTGGGTAGTGGGAAAGCATGCACAAAGACTGCAGGTCATGAAACTATATCATGAGCTAAGCAGTCAGTGAGACTGGATCATGTTGTTCTGGGGGTCAAGACATGGGCAAGAGTGATGTTCTGTGATTAGAAATGGTGGAATTTGAATGCCTTGTTCAAATGTTTTGACTTTATCCTCAAGGCAATAGGGAGAAACACATAATTTTAAGAAATGAAGTGGTATTTTTTATAAAGATTATTTTAATAAAAGTGTGAAGAATAGAGTGAAATAGTGTCCTATTTAGCAGAGAGAAAGCAATTAGAAGATAATAATAATAAAATAAAATAAACAAGACCTAAGGACCCTCTTCTACCCCAAAATAGCAGGTATGAAAAGGAGGGGACATATTCTAGAGTGGCTAAGAAGGTTAAATATCATGACTTGTTCATAAAGTGGATTTGGGAATACAGAGAAAAGGTATCTAAGATACCTTAGTGTTCTGGTTGACTGTGGGTGGGTAATAGTGTCTTTTATTTAGTCTACTGAGAAGGATCAGGTTTACTTAAGGTAAGCTGCATGTGAAGGACATAAAAGGCATAATGGAAAGAGTTTGGACTTCAGAAACAGGGCTTGTATTCTGCTCTGGCTCTTACTAAATGGGAGCCCTAAGCAACTTAGTTTCATCTCTTATATTTTTACATCTGTGTAAAATAGATGTGATAAAAAATTGTTGTGAGAATCTTACACACATGGTCCTTTACAAGTGATAGGTGATGAGGAAAACTATCACCGTCACCTTAAAGAAATATTCACGACACTTTAAAATACTTATTTGGATTTAGAAATGATTTCTGTGTTAGGTGGCCTTTTGTAGCTTAGAAAAGATAACATCTTTGGGATCTGGAAATCTTAACTTCACTGCTACATATCCAAAGGTGATCAATGCTCAGCCACTTGTGAACATGAATGCAATAAAAATATGACTAAGTCATTAGAAGTGCCCTTAAAATAGCTCACCATTCTGTACAAGGAAAATAGAACTGACCTCAGCATCTTTTATTTAAACAAGTTTTAAAAGGAAAGAAAGCAGACAGCTGTTCATCACTTTTTCTGGTGATTTATTTCTAGATTACCCAAATCTTCCCAAACTTGCCACTATGTTTTTTTGGTTTATTCCAATAATCGATTCAATTTGAGGTCCAAATCAGTTATTGGGGCAGTTGTGTTACGCTTGCTTTTCAGATGCACTTAAGTATTAACAATGTACTTGGAAATTACATTAGGAAAATAGATCTCATTTTCAAGACAGCATTGTACAGACCATACAAAAACACTTTCTGTCTAAAGTTCATATTTAAAGCCAAAATGTTAAATGCCAGTGGGAAATTAATAAAATAAATGTATCAATTTATTTATCCAAAGAGCTGTATTTTCATAGGTCTGGTGGATTGAAGAAAGGTACAATCCAAAAGTGTAAGAGAGAGAACTCTTCCATCAGGAGATTTAAGTTTGGATGAATTTTCAATGGCATTTTGGCACTATCCCAGCACCATACAATTACTGTAAATTTTCTTCTCTCTCTTATCATCTATACCCAAGGAGATTGCACCCTCTTTAGTGGCTTTTCTATTTGCAGATGATTCACAAAGCTGTGTTTCCAGACCAGACTGCTCCCGTGAGCTGCAGACATGCAGCCGATTGTAACTAGTTACCTCTACAGCTGTATGTATGTCTAGGCACTTATTTATCCTCTAACCTGCATCTCCTAAATCACTCAGGTGGTATGTGGTACAAAGCCATTTTCACCCACCAGAAACTTGGGGGGTCCATCTTAGAATATTCCTCCTCTCTATAGGGAAATCATCACTTGTTGAACAAGTAGTTTTGGCTCTATTTCCACACCATTTAAAAAACATTTTTCATCCTTTCTATTTACCACTTTCATTGGAAAATTCCAGGTCCTTGTCTCTTACTCAGCCAAGTTTTTTTTCCTACCTCTATTGTCAGTCTTCCTTCATTCACCTCTCTGGAAATGTGTCTTCTACACTGAAGGCATTAATTTTTGAAAAGATAAATATTTATTACGTTATCTCCTACTTAAAAACACACTGAAGGCCCATAAATGCCTATAAGGATAGAGTCTTCAGTATATCTTATAGGAATTCCCTGATCTAGCTCCTGCCTGTGTCTACAGCTGCAGGTCTTGCCAAATGTCCATCCAATTTTGCTATTCCCAACTACATAAAGTTCCCCAATCTCTTCAGTTTCTGTCAAATCCTGTGATTTTTCTTACCTCTAAAATTTTCCTGATATCCTAACTCCTTACCCAGGTCCCTTGAGTAGAACTTCCCATTCCCTTACCTGTACCTCTCCTATATCCCACACATCCTTTTCCATAACAACATGTTGTACCATTATTTGCTAGTATACTTAACTTGTCCCATGAGGTTAAATACCCTTATGTTAATATGCTGATAAATGCACTCAGGTCCCAGCACCTACTGGTAATAATAATTACATCATTCAATACCACTTATTGACTACCAACAATGCATCAGGAAATGTTGAATAACTGTGACTATATTAACTCATCACTCTGTTACACATAATTTATGAGACAAGAAGAGGCTGAATAAATTGCTTCAGTTCCCTCATTGAATATCTGTGCCAGAATTTGAACTGAGTCATACTGTCTCCAGAACCTGTAACTGTCTTTCTTGCTAAGATCTATTAAATGATTATTGACTAGATGCCTGAAATATATAAACACCCATGATTTTGTGTGAGAGTTGATGGTTTTATTTTTACTTAAGGTACATCCAGGAAGCAGTGAATTGTCAGAAGTTCTAGATTATTGTGATAATTGAGTTAATTCCTATGAATTACTTAGAACATGTACACAGCATGTAGGCAGTAAATGTGTTCTGCTATCACATCTGTTTTTTGAGACTTACCTATAAGCTGGGTACTTTAATGGCCACTTTACATAGATTTTCTATTTTCATCCTTTCAGCAACTTTGAAAGTTGACATTATTTTCTCCTATTCATCAGAGAGGAGACAGAAGATTAGAACTTAAGTAGTCATCAAATGTCACACACATGGTAAGTATCAGAAGCAAGATTTTAACATAGTTCTAGCCCTCCCTAAAACTTATGTTTCCTGTAGTTCAGATGATCCAGTAAAAATTTTGATTAAATGGTAATATATATGTATATTTCTTGTTCAAAATTTCTTGATATGGCCTTTGCTGTATCAATTAACTTTGAGACAAATTCTACCACTTTATTTATTGACTGCTGTTTTATATGCTTCAAGGCAAATAATTGTCAAATATATCAATATTTATCATAAAATAATTAATATAATCTTTCCCTTTAAAATAATTTTTTTTCTTCATGTGTGACAATAACTGTTAAGGTACATTTCCAAGTAGAAAAAATAACTTGAAAAACAATCTGTTTGAGAGAGTGAGGCCTGTTTGCATAATTTGATTTTTCTGTTAACTAGATTATCTTTGAAATATTATTTTAAAACTCTGAAAGCTTATTAAACTGAACACATAGAACTCCAGTTTCTATTTCCAGACTTAGATACCCCTCAACTGCTGTCATCATGCTGTTAATTGAATGTTTGTGTGAAGATGATAGCGTTTTCAACAGCAAGAGCAAAAACATTGTTCTCAACTCTTTGATTTTGGTCTCTTCTTTTTTTGGATATATCTAAAGCTGGTTATAACTTTGTTTCTCAGTCTCTACTTAATCTTGGCTTTTGACTTCCTATCTGACAACTTCACTTTGGTGTGTCACTGCTTGTCACTCTGCTTTAATATATTTTTCTTCAGTAACTTCAAACACTGTAGCAGGCCCTCTAGCATCATGAATAAGAGAATATTTTTAAAATATAAAGAAAAATGAACAGGGCAAATTAACTCTGAAGAACAGAATCCTCTTGATGTATAGTCATCATTTCAAAATGCTGATACCATGACAAAAAATAACTACAGTGTAACAGGGAGAGTCAAATCTGTAAGACGTGAGAAGACTTAAGTGAAAATAATAGAATAGAGGATTCTGCAAAGGTAGCAGAGTAGGAAGCATCAAGAATACCTCTCTCCACCTCGATGACAATATGTCTGATGTAACTATATCAGAAATTGGAGTCTATTGATGGCATGCAACTTCCAGAGGAAGGCTTGGACATAAGTTGAGTTAATTTCAGTCAGTTTAATGACTGAACCCCCTGGACTACAAGACTCAGGTGCACTCACCTGGTTGGCATTACCGCATACATTTTGCCACACACAGACACTAGGAAAATTGAGCATATCTTTGTGACACCACTGGGAGAGGACACTGGAAAGATTGTCCCTGGTTTCCACTGGTCTTCACCCCATGTACCTTTTCCCTTTGCTGATTTCACTCTGTATTCTTTCACTGTAATAAACCAGAACCATGATTACAACAGCTTTTTTGAGTCTTAGATTTTGGGTGATTTATTAAGCTTATGGGTGATCTTAGAGCCAGCAGGATTTGCAAATTAGTAAATTATTTTTCTATGGCACTATTAAAGTAACATAGGCTCCTCATTCAATTTTAAATGCATAATTATCCTCACATGATTTCTCTCCCTCTCTTGCTTATTTTTTTTTTAAGCCCATGTGGTGGGTGAATCTAGAAAATTCTAACTGTTCTAATATTTTTCCCTTTTCCTCGATGTAGCCGGATAGGTGAGCTGATCTGGATCTGCCTTGTCACAATTGTAAATTTCCTATCTTTGACAAACTTATCCCTTAGGATTATATTTTGTATTGTCTATGAAGATAAAAGTCTTCCCTTAAGCTTAAAGCATAAACCATACACAACAATCAGGATTTTACCAGAGCTGGGTAGAGGAAGATCTAGGTCCTTGGAGAGAGACTAGAAAAGTTGCATTTGGATTCCTTTCTGCTATTTTCCCTCATATGTATAGCTCATTGGGAACCCCAAGAAAATGAAGAGTAATTTGCAGGGGAATATTTTGTCCTGAGTTTCCGGGAAACTATATCTTCAAATAATACCAAACACTCATTTTCTAAATAATGAGGCTTCCAAAAATATCTTAAGCCTTGCAAAGTGGAATAATAGTGCTAATTAGTGCTAATTATTTGTAATAGATATGTCATACAGGGAAAGCACTCAGTAGGTTCCCTTTTCATTTACTGGCCATGAGAACCAGTGAGTTGGGTGATCATGGTCTTCTTTCCTCTCTAGCTCATGGCTTCATATGTCATTAGATGATTAACCTCTTTGTTCTTCAATTTTTCCATCTACTTGGTAATAATGTTGACTTCAAAGGAATGCTATGACAAATAGTTCTACATTTTAGGAAATTATTTCTTCCTATTAGTCTGGACTTAATTGTTGCTTTTTATTTTATTTATTTATTTATTTATTTTGTTTTATTTTGTTTTTTTTTGTTTTATTTTGTTTATTTTATTTATTTATGATAAGTTTCCTTAAAGGAAATAGGTAACAAACCCCAGAAGTAACAGATATTAATACCTTTTGTGGGGGGCAATTTCAATGTAGTTTTCTAAGTCTTTATGTTGAATAACAGGCCCAAATTGTCACATTGGTAGCAACAAACACAGTGGTTCATAAGTGGCAGTGCAGGGATGACTGTTTCCTCCATGGGATGCCATTCTCTGTCTAGAAGGCGCTAGTCTCAAAGCAATGATCAGCACAACGTTAATCCTACTTTTCTTAATAAGAAGAAATAATATCTAGAAAAGCAAAGCTAATGTCAATATCCCTCAACAACAAAAGAGTATTTCCTACAAACTCTAACTTGCCCCAGTGCTAATATAAATCTCTCCTAAATTCACAAAACCCAGTCAATCAACTATCTGTCCACATTTGGAGAGTTTATAGTAAGTTAATTATTAGTTTCTTTAATGTCATTTTGATTAATTTACTGAGTTATTCACCAGGTTGTTTTCCTAATTTACTTATTTTCAGATGTATGACGGACAATCTAAATACATGGAATGGGTTCCATAGTACTATTAGGCTTGCTTAACATCTTCCTCTCAGAAATCCCAAATTTCACCTTAGTTATATCTACCAAATTAGGCAACAGCATGCTCTAATAAAAAAAATTATTCCTTCACACATTATAGTATGTGTACACTCAAGCAAAATAGAATTTTATAATTAGGTAAGTAATATTATCAAATCAGAAAAATGTATTCCTTTTTTAAAATCTTTATTGAGGTATAATTTATTACAAAAAATGGATTTATTTAATCTATACAACTTATGGGTTTGGTAATCAGCATACACCTATGAAACCATCGTGATAATCAATATCCAAACAAACATATCCGTCATTCCAAATGTTTCCTCCTACTCTGTGTTTTATTTTTTGTTTATTTGTTTTGTTTTGTTTTTGTGGTAAGAACACTTAACAATGGAATTATTTTATCTATTATGCTTGCTTTAGCTATATTAAACTGATTAATCTCTAGAATTTGAAAGACACTTCAACTAAGAAATCAAAGCCACTATATTTTGGTGGTCTATTGTGGTGATGCCTAACTTGTGGTTTTCATCATTAATGTATCAATAGTTGTAGTAATAGTGAGCATTTATTTTGACTTGGTATAGAAACATACTTTCTTAATAATAACCTATGAAATAGTAACTCTGTTTATTCAGAGTTTACAGGTGGGAAAAGAGAGGTCAAGAACATACAATTAGCAAGGGACAGAAGTGGAATGCTTACCCAAAGTTACTCAATCCAGAAGTAGAACTCTGAACCACTTTCCCATGCTTTCTTCTGTTTATTGCTTTCATAAGAATGGTAATAAAAATAAAAATGTTCAATGTATTTTTAGATTAAAACCATATGCTATTCACATTTTATAAGACATTAATGCTACTATTCAACTTAGTTGACTATGCATTCATTATTTTTATACCTAACAAAGAATGTGTATCCAATACTGAGCAAAAGCCTAACCTTGTCTATCTTGTCCTATATATTAATCAAAAATTTTTTTTCAGCAACGTAATGGAATAAAAACAGCAATAAATGTTAAGAATTGAGTATCTATTATGTTCTAGGCACTGTTACTTGTATTAATTTATTTAATGCTATTAACAGCTCTATTGGTAGGTACTATTATTTGTCCCATTTCACAGATGAGAACAATGAAGAACAGAAAGTTTAAACAAATTACCAAGGGTCATTCAGTTAGCAAAACAAAGAGGAAAGTTTTGAATTCAGAAGAGTCCACCTTTTGTAGATTTCTTAGTTACAAAATAAATAAGCCATGAGGATGTAATATTCAGCATAAGGAATATGGTTAATAATATTGTAATAATTTTGTATGAGCACAGCTCATTACTAGACTTACTGTGGTGATCATTTTGTAATATATGCAAACGTCAAATCACTATGTAATACATCTGAAACTAACAATATAGTACCTCACTATATTTCAATTAAAAAAAAATCAAGACACATAGAGAAGTCAAGGAACTGAATAAAACAAGAATATACTGAAAATGAACTTTAAAACATTTTATTTGAAAGATAAAGTACACAATAACGGGATACAATCTTTTTAGATTACTAAAGAATACTTGTAGTATCTTTGGGAAAACGTTTATTTTTTATTTGCTTAATCCTTATTTCAAAGTGATTTATTCTTTGGTCTAATAACTCATTGAAATATTAAAAGTTTGTTTTCATGAAATAAGATACATGAAGACAATTTTCAAAATAATTTAGTATACAAATATCTTTTAAAATGCCTAATATGCATGAACAATTATCAAAATCTTTAAACCCAAAGCATCTGGGGTCTTTTCACATGTCTTGAATTATTTCTCAAAATTTTAATTATAGCTTTCAGTTAAGCACTGTATTTATGAGCATCAACTTTCTTAGTATTCTTACAATTCTGCAATTTTGTAATGGATATATTAAATTTTAATACTTAAATTTGGGAATAATGGAAATAATTATCTAACATTGACAATTGATTTATCAATTGTGTTCCCTCTTTGTATTTTATTTGATACTAGTGAGGAACAGGAGAAGCTAAGCAATAAAAAGGCTTCAAAGGAGTTGACATGTTCTAATTTAGTACTTATTGTCCGTCAGAGAATAGGTTATGATTTAAAATTTTGATCTCTCATTTGCATGATAATGTGAAAATAAGTTCTTATTAGTTCTTTCATATTGCAATGATTTTCCCCTCTATCTAGATTTCTGACAAAGAAATCAATAATTCTGAATGTTCTAGAGCTTCTTTTTAATGACACTACTGATAATAAGGAGAGAAAAGGCTAACTACTCATGTTTACAACTAAAGCTGTCTTGATATATTACAGAAATTTAATCAAATATTCCATGAATAATACATATGATTACAGGGTTAGTTAAGAAAAATACAAATACTTGTTTTTATTCAAGTAATAATATAAAAAAAGAAACTGATGAATTTTATATTAGTTATGCTATCTCAAACTGTAAGGATAAGAAGTTGGTAAGTCTACAAAGAGGGGAGTTTGTTGAATGTGTGTTAAGGAACTACACACACATATACACAAATACACATTAAGAGTGGTGTAGGTCTATTTAAACATCCACCTAAGCTCAGATTCATTTATTTATGTACACATTCATTTATTCACACGTTCATTCAAAAAGTATTTTGGGGCTTCCCTGGTGGCACAGTGGTTGAGAGTCCGCCTGCCGATGCAGGGGACGTGGGTCCGTGCCCCGGTCCGGGAAGATCCCACATGCCGCGGAGCGGCTGGGCCCGTGAGCCATGGCCGCTGAGCCTGCGCATCCGGAGCCTGTGCTCCGCAACGGGAGAGGCCACAACAGTGAGAGGCCCGCATACAGCAAAAAAAAAAAAAAAGTATTTTGGTCTCTAACATGTGCTAACTCTCGTGGTAAGTGCTGGGAGGTATAATGAACAACACAAACATATTCTATGTTCTATTTAGAAATGGGTGCAGAGAACATTGCACAGGTAAATGAAAAACTACAACTCTAATAAGTGATATGTGTGGACATACAACTTAGTCTCAGTAGTGGGTGTGGATTAAAAGCTCTTTTGAAAAAGTGACATTTGAAGCTGAGAGATTTCACTAAGTGAAGAGGAAGAAGAGTGCTCCAGAGTGAACACAAAAATATCCAGTGATTAAGGAGTTAGGACTATATTCTATGAAAAACGGTAAACCATTGAAGGACTGGAATAGTGACAAGATCAAATTTATGTTTTGAAAATTAATGTCTACTGTTTGGAATGCGCATGTGTAAGGAGGCAGGAGGTATGTTTCCCAGTGTGTTTTAATCACTTGCAATCATCTAAGAGAATGATGAGGGTAATTCTGATTAAAATGGTGTTAGTGAAGAAGGATAAAAATTGAAAGATTCTAGAGTTATCAAAAACAAAATTTGTTTAAATATCTTCTATGAGATGGAACATATAGGCAGAGTCAAGTACGATACCCAGTTTTTAGATGGAGGAACTATGTAAACAATGTACCAATCACTAGCAGAAAGAACACGAGAAGACCAGGTAGGATGAATGGATGAAAAATCATGAGCCATATTATGTTTGTTTAGTTGAAGTATGTGTGGATGCAAGGGGCTATTAAAGTAGTTGGAAGCTGATTTATATAGGAATCTCTGGATGAGATTAATACCTTAATAAAGCAATGATAAATTATTCAACTTCTCTAAATAATATGCATTTACTTTGAAACAATGTGCTGTAAATCAGATCAATCAAGTCAGCTGTTTAGTTGTATTTATTAAATTCTTTAATAAAATTGTGTACATGACTATTGTCTTCAACTACTAAAAATAACAGATGACTTGAGACATTTATTAATGTATGATAGGTTTTCTTAGAAAGTAAATAAAAGTATATTGTAACTAATGATAATAATTTTTTAAATGTATTATTAAGAGCAGTAATCATACTAATTTAAAAATAATTGTACACACTGCTATATTTAAAATATTTAAAATAGATAACCAACAAGGACCTAATGTAAAAAAAAGTTACTATAGTTAAAAAAAAAAGAGCAAATCAAATCCAAAGCAAAAAAAATAATAATTGGAATAAATACTCTATGCCCTAAATATAGGAAAAATAATTTCCATTTTAATTGCTTATAACACTTTTATCAAATTTGCAAAGTTGATCATATATTAAGTCACTAGAAAACATCAATGAATATTGATATATTTTGTTGAAGTTAAGCTGCCCTTTTGGAGCAAAATTAATTTGTGATTACAAGTGGCTCTGAATTTTCCTAGTAAATGTGATGTACATAAAACATACTTTATTTTCTGAAGCACCATGTGATATATGAGAGTAATGTTAAAAAATGTGTGAATGCATTATGTTCTTTTATCATTTTATTGAAGCTTCAGAGAAATTTTCTTTGAAAATTTACTATAGATTATATTCTGACCTGTAGGTCCTAAACTTTGTTCTATCACGGTGGTGTCTATTTGTTTGATTTGAATATCTCAAACAATATTTTACTCCAGAGAATCACCCTTCTTTGCTCTTTCCTTTTGTTGCCTCTCCTTTCCCCTAACTCACTCCCCAAAGGACACCCTAAGTCTGAAAAGACTTCTCCAGCCTCTTCCATTATTTCCTGTTTCTCACGCATCCCCATTTCCCAGCTGGAACAGATTTATCATTTATCAGTTTTAAAGGTGCTAGTTGGTTGAACAGGATTAAAGGCAAAGAAAGCAATGAGATACAGAAAGGGCAATCCTTCAGTAGATTTTTATTATACATTTATTCCAATACTGTAAAAGTTCTGAAATAGAAATCACATATTCTGACACCAATACCAACGAGTCAATTATTCAATTTTTGCTGAAAATGCTTACTGAACATATTTTTTTCTAGACCTAGAGAGCCTTAAGCTATTTCAAATTTTGTAAAAACTTTCTTTTATATATTTATAATTCTCAAGAGGGGAAGAAAACAATAAATAAATAAGTCAAAGCTTCTATTTCAAGAATTCTTGGTGTAGTTCAAAGGCTTTCTGAGCAAGTAGAATATGAATATAATGACATTGAAATTGATACCAGTAATGCAATGGAATTGCCACCTATATAAAGGAATGTAAGAAGATAAAACATGGAACAATTTCTCTGAAACTAAAACTCAATTGACTACCAAAAATATTGCAGTTGCTGCAAAAAATAAAATAAAATAAAACAAGCAAGTGCTAAAAAGATCTCAAAGTATCAATGGAAGAAGAGAGTCTTTGAAGGTAGAGTCAGATAAAAATATTTGGGAAACCATAAACAAAACAAAAAGACAGCCTAGAGAATGGGAGAGAATATTTGCAAATGATGCAACTGACAAGGGATTAATCTCCAAAATATACAAACAGCTCATACAGCTCAATATCAAGAAAAAAAACAACCCAATCAAAAAATGGGCAGAAGACCTAAATAGACATTTCTCCAAAGAAGACATACAGATGGCCAAAAGGCACATGAAAAGATGCTCAACATAGCTAATTACTGGAGAAATGCAAATCAAAACTGCAATGAGGTATCACCTCACACCAGTCTGAATGAACATCATCAAAAAGCCTACAAATAACAAATGCTGGAGAGGGTGTGGAAAAAAGGGAACCCTCCTACACTGTTGGTGGGAATATAAAGTGGTACAGCCACTATGAAGAATGGTATGGAGGATCCTTAAAAAACTAAAAATAGAGCTACCATATGATCCTGCAATCCCACTCCTTGGTATATGTCGGGTGAAAACCATAATTCGAAAAGATACATGCACCCCAGTGCTCATTGCAGCACTATTCACAATAGCCAAGACATGGAAGCAACCTAAAAGTCCATCGACAGATGAATGGATTAAAGATGATGTGGTACATATATACAATAGAATATTACTCAGCCACAAAATAGAACAAAATAATGCCATTTGCAGCAACATGGATGGACCTAGAGATTGTCATACTGAGTGAATTAAGTCAGACAGAGAAAGACAAATATCATATATCACTTACATGTGGAATCTAAAAAAATGATACAAATGAACATATTTACAAAGCAGAAATAGACTCATAGACATAAAAAACAAATTTATTGTTACCAAAGAGGAAAGGTGGTGGGGAAGGGAAAAATTAGGAATTTGGGAGTAACATATACACACTACTATATACAATATAGATAAACAACAAGGACCCACTGTATAGCACAGGGAACTATACTCAACCTTTTTTAATAACCCATATGGGAAAAAAATCTGAAAAAATATATACGTATGTAAATAATATGTATATATATGTATATGTATAACTGAATCACTTTACTGTACACCTGAAACTAACACAACATTGTAAATCAACTATACTTCAATAAAAATCAATATATTTAAATTAAAAAATCTGGGTTAGCTTATAGTTATCTCCTCACAAATCTTAAGAATAATATTGAATCAAACAAAGACTTTTCAACACAAAGCAGGGGAGAAAATACTTTCAACTCATATATCTGATAAGGGATTTTTAACTCTAATATATAAAAAGCTTACAACAGATTGATAAAAAGACAAATATTCAAATTTAAAAATAGGCAAAGAATCTGAATAGACCCTTGTTCAAAGTAGAAATAAAATGGCAAAGAAGCACATGAGAAGACATTCAATATAATTAGCCATCAGAGAATTTCAAATTAAAACCACAAAAAATATGTCTTTTTTACACTCACTAGCTTGGCTATAATCACAAAGACAGACAGTAACGAGTGTTGGGCACATGGAGAAATTGGAACCCTTGTACATTGCTGGAATATAATGTGCTGCAGTCACTTTGGCAAACACTTAAATATTTGAACATAGTTACCACATAACCCAGTAATTTCATTCCTGTGCATAGTTGAAGAGAATTGAAAAGATATGTTCATGCTAAAAATTATCCATGAATATTCATAGCAGCATTATTCATAATAGCCCAAAGTGGAAACAACTTATATGTCTATCAACTAAAGAATGGATTAAAGTATGTGATATATCCATAAAATGGGATATTATTTGAAAATACAAGGGAATGGAGTACCGAAACATGCTGTGACATGGAAAAGCTTTGAAAACACTACACTAAGTGCAAGCAGCCAGTTACAACTGCATGCTAAGTGCAAGCAATCGGTTATACATATATTGTCTGATTATATTGATATGAAATGTCCATAATAGGCATATCTCTAGAGACAGAAAATAAATTAATGGTTGCCATGGGCTAGGGAAGCAGGAAGGGTAGTGACTGCCAACGGGCACAGTGTTAATTTTTAGGGTAATGGAAAGGTTCTAAAGCCACTGAATTGTACTCTTAAAGGGCAATATTTTAAAGATAAGATTTTCGCTTTTGAATTGCATCATGCTAAAAATCACTAATTTCTCCTTTCCCATTATTACATAAATGTTTCTGGAGACATAAGAAAAGGCAAAATACAAAATTTTCTGTATTTTTTGTGGCAGTTAAATTTTATTTACTAAAGGAAAGAAAAAATTAAAAAATAAAATAAAATTATAATACACTTTTTGAAATAAATTGGCACCAGCTTCCAAGTGGTAGTAAATGCATTTGGCTTTCTTCACTATGTTTAGCTTAAGCATTTAGCATTTCCTTCCATCAAAGAATGGATTTACACACTAGTCAACTGTTAAAGTACCTCATTCCAAACCCGATAGGGTTTTGCCAGCGTCACTACCTGTCCTTATGTTGTGGGTGGAAACAAATCAGAGTGTAGAAATGAATGGTTCAGAAGCAGAACGTCTACAAGGGGACATGAGGAGAAAAATAATACAGAGTGGAAGAAAAAAATACTGAAATACAAAGAGAAAGAAATGTCAGTCTGAAGTCTAAAAGAAAAATAAAACAATTGTCTATTATTTTCTAGAGAAAAATGAGGAAAAATTCACACAACTTTTAGCTTCATGTCCATGATACAATGTAAAAATATCTGTCCTTTATGAATCATGGCAGGAAATTATAAAGAAAAACACTGTGATGTCAGAGATATAAACCAATAGTTAGATGCAGGACAATCACATCCAAATCAGACCCATAAGTTGCAGTATACATCCATATAAGTTTCAGACAGAGTAAAATTTAAATGTAAGAAAGAAACTATAAACTTTAATATAGATTATTTTAAATGTAAACTTGGAACAAGGAAAACATATTTAAGTGTAATCCTGTAAAAGAAAGTTTGATATTTTCAAATATAATAAATAGAAATGTAAACTATTACACATCAACTGAAATGATAAACTGAAAAATAAACTATGAAGATAGGTGGAACATTTATGGTAATAATGATTGAATACCCTTAATTTATCAAATTATCTTATAAACGAAAGTGTCTGTTACACAGATTACTTGTGTAAATTTGAGGGCAGGTTGGATTTTAAGAGGCTGTAAAATTGAGACTTCAAAGACTACTCCTCAGAACCCAAGTCCAGTTTTTACCTCTGGATTGACTCTGGGTGTTTTCCTCTTTCATTTTATATTTTCTACTTTACTTGACCACTGAAATAAATATTGATGGTACTTTTTTGTGTGTACTTACTGTCAATATATATCTGTTCTATTTTTAGAATAATCCCTGGCTTTTTCAACTAAGTGCAATTCATCCTCTTTTGAGATTTTTCTTCCATTTGTATATACAACAAGGGAGAATAGTCAGAATTAATGTTAGCCTGTCTTCACAATTTTTGTACACGTGTTTAAAATTTATTATTCAGGGTCAAAATATATTAGCATTTTTGTCTTTTATTTTTTCACTTTTGTTTCATTTCTCTATTACTTTCTTTTTCCAATATAATATTTTTTCAACATTGAAGCTGCATATTTGGAGATAGTACTTTGATGATGCCATCTAACACCATTGTTTTGAAGTGTGACACATTAATGTGAATTTTTTTTCATTTTAGTCACTTTAATTATATGCTGTGAAGAATAAAGTGGAGTGAGGTTTCGTATGGTGTGATACTCAGAGTTAGAATGAGAATATCTGTTTCTCATCTTACTTGAAAATAAAAATGACTGACTGCAAATGGTTTGTGTTTTATGCTACATAATGATGTTGGCTTATAAAAGTGTTGAAGTGTCTTCTTAAAAAATAGCCCTACCGCAAATTAATTGTTTTCAAAACAGGTACATCTCGATTACTCTGTGAAAATTTCAATGTCCAATGCCTTTTGTTCAGGCACTTAAAAAAAATCTTTGTTCCTCATACAATCTCCTGGACTTCCTGACCAAGGATATGCAGAATAATAGTTTGGCTCTCAATGTCCATTCCACCTTGAAGATGAAGGAAAGCTGGAAATCCATACTTCCCATCCTTCATTGTTACCAGGGTTCTGGGAGTGAACTTGGTTGCATCTTTCAGGCACCTTCATGAGATTCAGAAGGCTCTATCTTAGATGGATCAGCAGATTCTGGCAAAACGGAATGCTAGCAGTGGCTGAACTACCTGGTCTCTAGTTTTGTGAGAGTGGTAGGTACCATGGTTGCTTAATGATGATGATCAAAGCTCTAAATCTGGATTTCAGCTGCAGTGGTGTGACCTAGATGCAAAAAGCTTGTGACAGCCTCTTACCTCTCAGTCCTCTAGCCTTTCAATGATTTTTAAGCACTTGATTTTTATTATTATTATTTTTATTTTTACCTAAAATACTAACAGGGGTTTCTATTCTTCACACACTCCAGATTAAACAAGTCATAAAGATCTGTTGTTGAGAATGTGAGATATTTTGTGTTGGAGGAAAGCTTGTATGCATAAAAGACTATTTAGAGTTACCTGTGTTTCATTTACCACTTCACTGAAATCATAATTTTCAAAGGCCTACTATTCTTTCATTCTGGTTCTCTTATTTGTAAACAGAAAATTTTATGTAAAATGAAACAATCACTATTGTTTGATCATCTCAAATTTAATAGAATACCCTTAAACAATCAGCTATTTAGCTATATTTATATGTTTAATGCTTTTAATTTTATTTTCAATAACTTCAAGTGCTTGGCAAGGCATATTGTAGCAAACAAAACAAGCAAATCTTCAAAATATTTATGAAATTTCTTAGAAATAATACATTAAAGGGAATACATTGATAGGAAAAATAATATTTGCCAACATTCCAATGCTCTTAAATGTCATAAACATTCTAAATAGCAACCATACAGAGATTGTTCTAAATATTACACAGAAGTGTCCATGTTTAAACTGGGTTTCCCTAATCATCTCTTTTAATTTTAAGTCTGACCAGATTTGAAAAAACACTTTGCTCCTAAGAAACAGATTTACCTGTAGAAGTTAAGTTTAACTGGTCAATTATTAATGATGATTTTATTGTTAGTTATTGAGATTTCAGACAGGATAGAGGATGCAGAAGCCAAGGGTTATTATCTCTGCAGGAGACTCTAGGTGCGCTAGAGATAGGCCCCCTATTCCTTTTTTCTTTCTTTCTCTCTCCCTTTCTTTCTCTCTCCCTTTCTTCCTTTCTTCCTTCCTTCCTTCCTTCCTTCCTTTCTTTCTTTCTTTCTTTCTTTCTTTCTTTCTTTCTTTCTTTCTTTTCTTCCCCTCCTTCTCTTCTTTTTTTCTACTTTCTTCTCCTTCCACCTCTTTCCCCTTCTCCTTCTTCTTCTTCCATTTCAGGACATCAGTTGTTTCCAAGACTGCATCCTTCAGATGGATTGGTTTCACAGCTCATATCTTACGCATTTCAGTCTGTCTTTACTTGACTAGAGCCTACATATTTTTAGCCCTCTAAGTATATATAATGGTTTGTAGAGAATTTCACTGCCTTTATCTTTTCCCAATGTGGGGGCCTCATCCAATCCACTGGGGACCTATATAGACAAAAAAGGATGAGTAAGGGAGAATTTACTCTCTTCCTGTCTTCAAGTTTGGGCATGGGTCTTCTGGGTGTGTCTATAAGGCTGTTTCTGGATGAGATTAACTAAAGTTTGGACAACTACCTCTATTAAATGTTTGAATCAGAAGACTGACACACTCAGAATCACATCTGATCAAATATCAGGGCACACTGTGATGCAGTCAAGTTGACAGATACAATTAACAAGTCCTAATAATACCTCCAGCAGTTAGTTAAGCATTTTCTCATTAACTCATTACTGTCCATTTCATAGATTATATTGATATCAATGTAATTCTACTCTGTCTCAGTTCTCTTCCTTTATTGATGGATAATATCCCCTTCTAACAATCAGATTCTTACAGTTAGAAATTTAAGCAAACAGGGAAACTCTGTCATGGTTTGGCTCCTTTCTCCCTTTATTATTCACATTTTAAAACTTATGTGACCTCCAGATGGAGAATCCATTTCATTGCATTCAAATAGATTTCCATAGGGTTTGTGCTCTGTTTGTGTGGTCCCTTGTGTCTAAAAGAGGTGAATTACACACCTAGGACTGCCATGAAAGTATCATCTTTGATGTTACAAAGAGAAGTACCCTGGTCAAGGCTGTCAAACAGGCAAAGTTTATTTTGGAGGCACTGACCATTCTATCTTCCAGACAGTATATATGTTTTAAAGCCAAAAGACTTGGCTTCAGATAGCAACTTTTTCCGTTTTTAGCTTGTTCAAGTAACTTAACCTCTCTGAACTGCATTTTTTCCTTCTAAAAACTCTTGCAGGGTTATTGTGAAATTAAATGTGTGAAATGCCAAGTTATTCCAGCCTCATTCTCAAACAGAATCAAGTGGAATGGTGGTGAAACACATATTTAAAGAGAACAGTGTTGAATTGATTAAGGTAAGAAAATTTGCAATCTGTTTCTTCTCCTCTTTCCTTTTTTCCTTTCCAGAATTAATCTCTCCAATAATTCTCCTTCCTTAATTTTCCAATGTAAGATTTTTTTACACTGTTTTCTGGAGTTCAGAAAATGACAACACACCTCTATGATTATACAGACTACATAAGATATGTGTCAAGGAGAGAGAGAAAAAATATTTTAAATGAAACATTGAAAATACAAATCTTAAAGTACTTCTATCTATCTTCTAATTTACAATAAATATTTATTTCTATAATGTTAAGAGAGAGCCTAACCAGGAAGGTATTACAGAATCATGCAATTCATAATACACAGCATTATTATTATAATAGGATGTTAGAAATGTGGAATTTCACACCCACCCCAGATTTCTGAATCAGAATCTGTGTTTTAATAAGATCCCCTACGTGATTAATATTCACATTAGAGTGTGAGAAGCCCTACTGTATAAGATTTTATAAAGTATGAAGATTCTTATGTGGAAATTTCTTTCCCTTAGAATACTTTTCCCTGAGATGTGGCATTGCCTACCCCTCTAGTATCTAACATTATGAATTCAACAGAATATGTGGTGATTCTGTATTAGACTGGTTTGTCTTATGACTACTTAAAGACAGAGTTTCTGAGGTAGTCACAGCTATAATGTAGAAATGAAGGGATCCTGGTCCAATGACACCTCCCAGATCAAGTGATTTCTTTGGACCTGTTGACCATTTTCTCTTTCCCATCCACCATACTTTTGTTACAAATGTCCTGAAAACTTCCCCAGTGTTGTTGTTTCTGCTACTTTTTCTGATAATATATCTCTTACTGACAACTTGTAACAAATAAATTTAAGTTATGGGTTATTCTCATTTCATTGTTATAATTATTAATTGGATGATATGATTCTTCCTTAAAATAATACCACAATCAGTAAGCAGGTTTGGGAAATCTTCAAGAATTAGTCATATACTTCTATATCTAAAAAGACATCACATAGATTCTGTCAACTGTACCTACAATATAAAATACTTTATGCTCTGCTCCAAATGGAAGTGGTCACTAGACTATTGACAAATTTTAGTTTGATGGTCAAGTACAAAGATTATTCCATATCTTGACCTCATTCTCTTGACTCTGCTTCTAGACTTAATTTCCACTGAAAGCAATTATCTGAGGCGTGAGCATAGGTTACATGGACCTCTCCAGATGAATCCTGATTACTGTTTAGTTTAGAATTGCAGTGGTTTTAGGATGTTGTGCTTACATATTTTCTCTAGCTATCATTTTAAAAGAATTGAGGAAAGGCAAAATGTAAATTAAAATAATAGCTAGGAATTTGGACTAGTACATGGTATAAAAAATAAATAAGGATGACTAAAATGATTCTAATAAAATATTATATAACTTCTGATATTCTTATTAGTTTGAGTCCTTTTGTGATTTTCTATAAGATTATAACAATCTATCAATTTTCATTTTTATTGTATAAAATATATTCACGTGTTTAAACTTATCTAGCAAAACTACGACATTAAAGGATAAGTTATGCTATAAACTTATGCATATTTTTCATGTAAATGCTTTTTTTATTGATACATTCCTTGGAAAATTACCAAAGTATAAGCATTTTTTCTTTCCTACAGGCAAAATGCTCATGTTAAAACACAATCTATTTTATCTCATACATACATTACATTTGAAATCTGACAAGAGAAGGTGAAAAGTCACTTAAAGTTGTGTATGACACATTAATTAGAGTATTAATCTGCAAAGAAAGCTTTCTAATTTAGAAATTTGAAGAAACTTCTGAGCAAGACTTGATTATTGTAGATATTATTTCAGACCATTATATCTAAGAGACTCTGGGTTATCAGAACTACTTATACTAGTGAATAGCTTAGTGGTAAAATAAGTAAAAATGCAGTATTTAAAGCTATTTTTTCCTTTCAAAAATAACTTGAATTATGTAATAAATGTCTACAGAAGAATAAAGTTACCAGTTTCAAAATTGTAATTAAAAGTGAATCTGATAATAACTCTTACCACATTATTGTATATCCTGTCTTTTTAATCTATTCAGTTGTATATATGCATATATAGAGAAATATGTAGAAAGGTTTCTGGTTTTTAAACAATTTACACAAATGCTATCACACTGTTTGCATTATTTTGTATTTTATCATTATTATATAATTAATTGCTGCACATACAAACACACACACACACACACACACACACACACATACACACACACAGATACGTGAACCTCAACAGCTTAAGTGGAAATTTCAGAATAAGAGTTAGTCTAAAACTCACTAACATGTTAAGTCTGACTCTTTCCCAAGTGTATATTTATATCACAGATATTTAGAAAAAAGTTAATATTTTGGCTCAGAGCAATAAGGAATCACATAGTTAATAATTTAACATGAAGTCAATTAAATATTTTGTTTTTAATATGTTATTTTCCATTTTATGCTGTCAGATAACCTTTTATTAATGGGCTATTTGAATGACCATTGTTTGCCCACAGGAAAATTAAACATAAAGTAGCATTCTTGATTCTTATTTTCCTTCACTATGTAACACTATCCACAGTAATTCTGTTGCTGCCTATTCTATACACACACACTCCCTTCCCCTTAGAACTTAAGCCATAATTTATAGTATTTTATTTTATTTTATTTTACTATGATGGTACCCAGCAGGGATACTTTGGAATATTTTTATAGATTAATAAAAGCATTCTTCATCAAGCTACCATCTGCTAGCTTGTCAATTTCATCTTACCTACGCACAATGAAGTACTACAGGGCTTATAAAACCTTCTCAACAGCAGAGTCAGTTTTGGCACGCAATAATCGTGACTTTTTTTCTTCCTTTTTCTCATCATTGTCTACAGAAGTGATAGTATTACTCCTAGGGACTTGAAAGAAACACACTCAAGGATGAGTGTTGGCAGACCACAATCACAACTTTCCCCTTCTTTTATGTGATCTGGAACTGTTCAAATTTCTCAGAAGTTTTTTATATAGATCTTTAGCATAGGTAATTCTGTATGGTATCTTAAGTTCCATAAGCAAATTTGGTTGCTCTCTACTAAACTGAAAATCTACATTATAAAATTTTTTGGGTTTAACATGCTAAACGTTTCTGTTAACAAATATTTTATTTGACTGCCAGACATTTAGTTTTAAACATGTGTGAATATCGACGAATAAGTTTAACATAGTTTATCACGTTTTTTTTTTTGTATAAATAGAACTTATAAAATAGTCATTAGCAAATTACAAAAATGACAAAATTATTGAAAACAGAATTGCATGTTGGAGGATTTTTGGTTTTGATTTAATGTTATCTTTGTTTTTGCTTCATATTTTTTCTTTTCATGTCTTGTTCTGAGAAATATCTAGGTTTTCTTCTTTTTTCTTTTAGCATAACTACGTTTACTAAGTAAAATATTTTTTTGAGAAAAGTGAGTTACTTCTGTACATCAAGGCAGAAGTACAAACATTATCCAATTTAGATACAAAAAAAAGAAAGCACACTTTGTAAAGAATACATGTAAAGTGATGCTGGTTTCATAAACAAAATTATATTTACACACTAATATTTTAGCCTATTCATGAAATTCATAATCATGTTGTTTAGGATATTTCTTATAGTAACTTTAGCTTTAAATTTCAAAACACAGATATAAATAGTAGTTTCTCCTCATTATTCAAAAATTACATAAAAATCATATTAAAACTTGAAATTTTATTATGTATCTGTTTTCTAATATATCTTTGGCAGTGTTCTGGCAGAATACTTTTAGATCATAACTCTGTTTTTATAGAAATATAGTTTTAATCAAAATATTTATGATTTTATTAAAAATTGTCATATATTTATTACTTGGATGATGAAAAATATGTAATGCCTAAAACCTGAAATAATACTTATTTGTCAAAAAGATGCCTATAATTCAATCACAAAGCAATAAAAAGCTATAGTTTAAAATATAAAATGCTACTACATGTCTATGAGATTCAAAAAGGGAATAAAGGTTATGAAATAATTTTGTGATGCACTTGAAAATAAAACAATGCTATTGTTTTATAAAATTAGTCTTCTGATTAATAGTTATCAAACATGATCTCTTAATTTTTTATGTAAAAAATAATTGGAATAACATCTAATTGACTGCATCTTTTACTACAACAGAATGTACTCTTTGTAAAGATAGTCCTTTCAAATAATTCCTATTTCAATTACCTATTTCAAATAATACACCATTATATATATATCCAGTTAACCTCCTTTTATTTCTACATTGGGATATCTTTTGTACATTCTTAAAATTTTTTCCAAATATATCACAAACCTATGCTTGGAAGATACTAACTGTGTGAGCATACATTCTAAGCAAGTGGTATAGTGTTTTGTTGCAATGTTATTTTCACATTTATCTTCATTGCAAATAGGGGCCAGAGAGCAGATCACCTAGGCTAAACAGGGAGGCACACCAAGGAGACCAACTTTCTAACTGCCAACCAATCCCAAAGGAACAGAATTTACAAAAATGACCCTGCTCATCTGGAGGTCTTATTTAATATTAAATTGAGGTACTTTAATTTAGAGGTGGATAAGGAGCTGAGTATGGAGGTGAAGGTCAAGGAGTTTACTTCTCTTTTCCCACTCACCTGTTGAGAGGTAGTGTGGTATTATAGATATTATAATAGGTATTTTGGAATCATGAATTTAGGATTAAAACTAACTTGGCTTTAAACCACAACTCTCTAATTATTAACTGTGGGATAATACTGCTCTAATTTTCATTTTTCTTATTACAAAAGTAGCACATTTTTTGTGTGCTGTAAATCAGATGGAGTATGTGAAACAATCTAATAGAAAATGCATTGAGTTCACTACTTCTGCTACATTTTCCTAAATTAATTCTTTGTAAGTCATAGTAAACATGTATTGGAATTTGTATTACAAATGCTTCACCAGAAGTTTGATATTTTTCTACATACTCATTTTACTCCATAATATATACGATTGACTTAAATTTAAATGCAATTCTAATTTCTCCCCTTAGAGTGTTCCTTCTGGAAAACCTGTACATCCTTGGTGATAAACATAAAATGTCTCATTTAATTTACTCAGTGTGTATAAGCTAAGTGCTGTTTTTATTCTGTTTTTTCCAATGAGGAGGCTGACACTAGAGATAAAACAACATGCCCAAGTTCACGCAGGCAGTAACTGATGGAGACTGGATCTGAAGTTAAGTGGAACACACTTTTTTCTGACTTCATATATGAGTACTTAACACGTGAAAGTGAGAAAATATCCTTTCAGTTATTGTAGAATTACAAAATATCATGAGGATTTTCCATATCAACCTGCCAGAAAATTTTACTTCTTTTTGCCCCATCAAACTAGTCCTTCAAATTTTGTTTCCACTTGCCAATTACAGTCACCCATTCTTGTATTGTTTCCTGGCTCTGTGATGGCCATACCAGCCTTTGGGCCAAAGAAAACTATGTCTGCTACTAATGTCCTCCTAGGCCAGAATAGATGGAGTTTCATCTATTCTGAATCTCTTTATTTTTACTGGAGACTTTGATGTCTTGATCATACGCCTTGTCAACCTGCCCCTGCTATTGCTATCTAGCTAATTCTTTTTTTACTTTTAATTATCAATATACTACTTGCTTTTGCCCTATGTGTACAACACACAAGTCAAACTGATCTGATGAATACAAAATTAAAATGAAAATCTACTGCGCACCACATCCCAGAAATAATTGCTGCTGTTCTTGTTTCTATAGTGATTACAGCCACTCTCTCCATGGGTAATACGTTTCTCTCGTTCTTGCTGACAATTAAAAAATTGAGCATAAAGTGTATGAAGTACTCTGCAGACAACTCTCATCTATTTCACGTGGCCATTTTCAATGACACCCCTAACCTCTAGTATCAGAATCCCTCAAAAGATGCCAAACTGCAAAAAAAACAGAACTCTCTCATCTCCTTTTCTCACTCCCTCTCTCTCTCCATCTTGCAACATGCTGGTGATTGGCCTGACATACAGTTTTGAGGAACAGTGCTTGAGAAACAAGGAAAGAGATCAATGCTAATAGCTCAGCAATTGGTGTCTAAATACACAAGACAAAAGAAACCAGGTAGACAAAATACTAGAGGAAAAATTAAGATAAATGGCTAGACAAATGATCAGAATTCAAGCTTTCTTTTAAAATTATAGACTGATATTTTCTTCTTTAAGTATGTGTCCATAAATTAAAAATGTTTAAATGGAGTACTGTCTAGTCCCCCTTCTTGAGTTTGTTGATGTAAAATTGCCATGAAACAAAAAGGGGAAGGGGGAGGCAGGGAGAGGCAGGAGGAAAGAGATAGCTGAGTAGCATAGCTAGGTGGCAAACCAGAGATCAGCTTAGTTTCCCACTGAACTGAGTTTGATATGGTCATGTATTCCTTAATTTTTCCTCTCAACAGAGTAGACTGTGGAAGATAATCAAAGCAAATAGATACTCAAGACAAACTGATACTAGCAGCAGCTTTCCATGCTCCATAAGGTACTAAATATCTTATCTGCTGATGACTCCTGTTTTCTGTTCTCCTTTCTATAGCAGGCTTACTCCATTGTTTTGTTTTGTTGTTTGCCCTTCTGGCTCTCCCATAGGTAAGATTTGGAGAGCAAAAGGAGAAACAGTATGTAGGCAGTCTATTATCTTGATGAGAGAGCCTGATTTCTGATTATTTCCTTGTGTTTTAATCATCCACCCTGTGTTGTTCTGTAATATTCTTTTCTTGTGTCTTTAAATTGTTTTCCTACTGGTTGCTGAAACATCAGAATTACTCTTTGGTCGGTTTAACATGATTATAATTATTATGTTCTTGACTTATTTTTTTTGCTGTTGATTGCTTTGCTGAGTTCTGTACCTCCACTTCTGTCTTAACTCCAACTTCTCAGTTCTTCCATGGTCCAAATTGTTGAATTTCTTGGATTTCTGTCAAGTATGTCTCTCATTTATTCTGATGACCTATCTTCCTGTCAAAACTATGCTAAATCTCATAATCCAAGGGCTGAAAAGCAGCACAACAAATAAAGAAACATAATAATTTGTGAGGTGAAAACAATTTAATTACTGCTCCAAATTGGTGAAAAATGATTTTAAATAATTTACATTTTAAAAATTCTCATATTATGGAGACATTTTGAATTAATATATAGCTTTAGTAATTTTCCAGTAACCAGGGTGTTTATGAACTGCCTGGTCACATGAAGAACTGTAAAGCAGAGTCATTCAATAATTGAAGAAACTTACTACAAAGCATGACATACATGAATCACCTTCTTACAATGAGACTTCGAATACAGCCTGTAGTTAAAGGCACACTGAAACTTTTTTTTTTTTTTTTTTTTTTTGCGGTACGCGGGCCTCTCACTGTTGTGGCCTCTCCCCGTTGCGGAGCACAGGCTCCGGACGCGCAGGCTCAGCGGCCATGGCTCACAGGCCCAGCCGCTCCGCGGCATGTGGGATCTTCCCGGACCGGGGCACGAACCCGCGTCCCCTGCATCGGCAGGTGGACTCTCAACCACTGTGCCACCAGGGAAGCCCGAAACTTATTTTTAAAATCATAAATTGCAATTACATTAATATATGGCTTCTTAAACCATTTAGCAGTGACCTGATCAGGATAAATAGGTCATTTTCTGGGAACTAAAATTGTTCATTGAACACATTCTAAACTTCATTGGATTAAATGAAATAACACCAACATTTCACCCCTTAATATATTTGTAATTAAAGTTATATGTTCAAAACATATCACATAATTTAATAAATATTTTTATTTTGAACCCACCCATGGGCCAAGCACTTCTCTAGGTACTACCTGTGATAGAATGAAGGATAAAATATTGCCTTGTCCTCCAGGAAAGGGACTTAAGAGTCTTGCGGGAGATAAACACACATAAATGACTACAATATAACGGGTCATGATAAATAGTGCAATAGACTCCAGTATAAGAAATGATGGTTTTTTTCCCTAAAACACAGAGCAAGCAAGGAAGGAAAATTTATTTCAGTCTGTCATGAGACCCAAATTGCAGCCAGGAACAAAAGAAACTGCAGAGTTGTATTCTAGAAATGCAACTCAGGGAATATCTAAAGAGCATGTAATAGTTAACATTTTGCTGAATGTAAGTAACAAAGTTAGTTGGGCTAGTCTCAGTTTAAAGAGGAATTTGTTGTAACATACTGAGGCATCTCACAGAGCTCAACAACAGGAATTCCACTAGATCTCAGAAAGTTGGAGTCAGGGATTCATCTGTCAACAGATTTCTCATTCCCTCCGTGGTCTCTGCCTTTGTGAGAATGCTCATTAATTTCCTTCTCTTTTCAAAACGTAGGTTTTTCTTTCATGTTTCACCTGGTCTAACCTGTATATTGACAGTTTCTTGTTTTTATATGCAAGGGTTTCAGCTACCATGAGAGATACTGGACTTATTTTCTAGTTCTATTTTCCAACATTTCTAGGAAGAGATTGATTTACACAGTTTGGCTATCGCAGGTCCTGTGAACTGGAGCGGGGTTGTAGGTATTGTTCCAATACAGAAGAAGCTGCAGTCAAGTAGGCAAAAAGAAGAGGGGCACTTTCTAGAGCTGGAATGCTTAGAAAGTAGGCATTCCTGTAAGTGTCCACTAGAAGATGTGTAAGTCTGGTTAATACTTCTGGAAATGGCTTAGCTATGAGGTTTCTAATCAGGTGATTAACCAGGAGTCAGTTATTATGATATAGATTTATAGTCTATGAATATTAATAACCAAGAATATTCGCTAGGTTGTGGGACAAAGGCTAATTTCCAGTGATAAGACCTGGCAAAAATAAATGAATACAGCAGGACCAAAACCACTGTATAATTTTCAGAGCTGCATTCAACTACTGGAGGAGGAAATAGGGAACCTGGCAAAGGATGACTCCTGTGTTTTTGGCTTGAACAACTGAAGAGAAAGTGGTACTAATTTCAGAACAAAGAACACTGGCAGGTTAATAAACTTAGGTGGAGAAAATAATTTGTTCCATTGAAGTCATGTTCAATTGTAAATGACAAATAGAGATAAAATAGGCAGTTAAGAAGAGTTTTAAAGTCTGGAGGGCAAGTGGACTGTTTGGACTTGGAGGAGAGCTGGAATAATCCTCCCATTTACCAGGAGGGAAGACAAAGACCATAACTGCAGACTGAGGCTGGGTTTGAGGTTTAGAGATAACAGTTTAAGAGAGTTCCTCCCCAAATACTTTTATTTTCTCAAGCAATCTGAGATGAAGACTTTAGCTAAAAGGGAAGAGGTATAGTAGCTGGATATACAGGAAAGAGCTAAAGGAATATAATCTTGTTGGTATAATTATCCTGGTGCTATTAAGAAATTGTTCTTCTCAGCAATGTGAGGAAGAGAAGCTTAGAAAATGTTTACATTTCAGTAATACTATAAATAAAGCAAACATCAGAGTAGTCTAAACTCTTTTTCAAGCTTAATGCAAGCTCTATTTCCAGGACTGTGCTAATGCCAATTTGGTTAGGATGGAAACTATGTTTCCCAGACTTTCTTCAGCTCTATGATTCAAAGTTAGAAATGATCATAAAGAGACTTTGCATGAGATTTGGAAGGCAAAACTGAAGCAGTGTCCATTTTTCTACAAAGGTCATTGTGTTCAGATATCGTGAAAGGCACAGAGGTGGGCCCCAGCCATTCTCTGTTCTGCATTCAGGTTGTCTTCCCAGCTTCTGGTCCTGTTGACTAATAATGGCCTTGTCACGCCAACCCTTGGCTGTGAAGAGGTATTAGCTGCACAGAGTCCCTCTTCATGAGCTTCCTCCTTCTTAGGAAGATGGACGTATTTTTTTTTCCATTATCTCTTCAAAGGTCCATATTGTCACCTGTCAGTCCTTCAAGTAGAATCTTTAGTGGCTCTGACTCAAACTTTCCGATTGCCCCTTCCACTTTTGTATAAGCACTTCCACTTCCCAGCACTTCCTCTTTCGTATAAGGTTTAATTCTTTTACTAAACCCCTTAATACTGAAGTACTCATCATGATTCTGGTTTTCTCACTAAACCAAATATATTATTTCTGATTACAGTGTTTCTCTTTAATATTCAAGGTTAAATTTCTGTGTTATACAGTAGTGAAGACCTTAAATATTGATATGGGCCTCAAATTGTATGCAAAGAAGCTACCTTTAGGAGTTGAGATCGATGCTTCACCCAGGAGAACAAAGTGCTTGGTTTGCATGCAGCAGCGCTTTGGTTGGGGCTGATATCTGATTTTCAGGAAAAGATACATTAAAACAATTTTCATCTAAGACTTACTTCAAATCAGGCATGTGCAGAATTTATGGATTTATGGTCATCAGTATGGAGAAAACATTTATTTACCTGGATTTCAGATTGCAATATCATTTTAAATGGTCTAAGGCGGGGCAAACACTAGTTTATGGGTTTAATGTCCTTTAAAATGATAAGTCAGATACAAGTTGGTAACCCTTGGATGGCTGCTTCATATTTTCTTCCTAAACTCATTTTAAACTGTTTCAGGTTTCAAAAATGAACAGACACAGTGATGGCCACAGTTAACCATTTTAATTATTGTGTCTTGTCTTTGGGATTCTGGTCATATTCTTAGCCCTAGAATTACCACTTGACTTATTTCTGTATTTTCCATTGTATAGATTTAAACAATGGTTGTAAGGTATCTGGGAACTCCACTGAGATCAAACAGAGTGAGACAGTTGATGTTATCAATGAACAGATAAAGATAATTTAAGCAAGTGCTTTTTATTTTTTGTTTCTTTTGGAATCAGTTAGCAATGTCCATTTTTAAAAAGAAGTTTGCATCCAGCAGGCCAAAAATAAACAAGGAAAATGGTAAAAATAAATACATAAATAAAGGAAGGAGGGAAGATATGCTGAATAAAATGGATTCTTAGAGGCAAATCTAGTATTACATGAAAGTAAAACAGGATCAACTATCTACCTAAGTAGGGTAGTTCTAGGGAATAAGTTTTCTTTAATTGTTATTGGGGTGGGAAAGGATCTTGGCCCTAAAAAGTGAACTAGAGAATTTTCAGAAAGTTAATGAGAATGTCCTGCCTAGGTGAAGCTAAGGTATACAAAATAGTTGCTCCTAAAAATCTGTAGACATGAATTTAATAATCTGCATAATTGGGTAATCATAACTTGATAAATAAGGGAGTAATTTCAGATGGTTAGTTAAATTTGGACATATTTGAAAGGTATGTATGAAAAACATTTTTAAATCATTTAAGTAACATCAGGTTTTAAATTGACAGAGTTATTTTGAAGTTGAAAACAATAATGGTTTTCACTATATGGTAAATGCTTATGAAATAGGAGGAAGTTACTGAAAGACCCTGCAAGACTGATAGGTCAATTAAAAAGAACCATCATGGCCACAATAAATGGAATCAAGTTATGGAAGAATTTGAAGGGCAGCAGTGGGGCCTGGAACCCATGCCATCCTGGTTCAGATTTAGGCAATTTGGATGGCATTGTCAGTCTCAGCTTGTCCCAGGCATCAGAATGGGACTTGGAAATTTTTAAGGAAAGCATTCCAAAGTTTGGGTCCACTGAGGCATGAAACCTGGGCAGGAGACCATTTGCCAGGGTCTGAGGGAAGTTCTGCTCATGACAACTTCCACTGACATCCATTTACTTGTGCAAATTCCTTTAATAAAATCTCTTACAAGTTTTTTGTAACAGTTTTGTTAGTTGCAATTTTATATTTGTGCTGTCATTCCCCGCCGCCCCCCACACCCCTTTGGCCATGCTGCTGAGCAGCTTGTGGGATCCTGGTTAATCCTAGTTCCCTGACCAGGGATCGAACCTGGGACCTTGGTAGTGAAAGCGTGGCATCCTAACCACTGGACTGCCAGGGAATGCCCTGCTACTGTCATTATTAAATTAAGAACTTTCTGTGCTAATACACTATAAGTTTCATGATGGCACAGGTGATAACGTGTTTTGTCTTATTTCTTTATCATCTAGTTCAGACTAAGTCATCTTGCAATACAAATCCAAATATCGTTAACTTACAAAAACCGAAAATGTATTTCTCATTTATGTTAATGTCTTTTACAGGTCAACCTTGGCTGTGTTCCAACTCTTCTTCATTTCTGAATCCAAGCTAAAGAAACAGCCTCTGCCTGTAATTATTCAGACTCACACACATGAGAAAACAGAGATAGCAGAATCTCGTGGTGGCTCTTAAAGCTCTTGCCCAGAAGTGGCACATGCCATCCACAGTTACATTTCATTGGTAAAAGCAAATCGCATGACCAGCATGAGTTCAAGGGAAGTGTCAATATAATCCTCCGACAACAACAGGGTTGGTTCAAAGGAGAAGCAAATCTTCTCTGATAACATCTAACAGAATCTGTCCTCTTGTTCAAACATTTAGTTTCCTCCTGTAAGCACACAAAGAAATTCTCTTCCTTTCCCTAGGTAGACCACTCAAAAGTCCCATTCAGTCATGGCACAGATTCAAAGTTCAGGATCTTGTGATGGTCCCCATATTTGATTTGAATGTGGTTCTTCTTGATCCAGATTTATTTATTTATATTGTTTACCTATATTTACATCTCAGCATGTTTGGTTTGTAGTAGTTGCACAATAAATGTCAACTAAGTGACTAAATAATTCACAAAACAAGGCAAAGAAGAGTATAAAGTGTTATATAATATAAGCATTATAGAAACTCAAATGATGAGATCAATTAAGATTGTTATTTCTGGGAAGCCTGGAAAAGTAGGGTATGAGATGGTAAGAAGGTGGCATTTCCAGAAAATGGAGAAGATGAGGAAAGCCATCAAAGAACATTAATCTGTATGAGGCAAGCTTGATGAGGAATCTGAAGGAAAATGGTGTCTTTTTATAAAAACAACTATGGTTTCTAACAGCTGATATAAGTTTTTAAATTATATATATGAAAATCTATTTTTAAATATGTCTAATAAGTAGATTGAAATATTCTTTATCTAATGCATATGATTTTTTTGTATAACTGAAACTAAGGTTGCTCATGTTTCCCTCAGAATCTTTGTTCTCTTATCAAACACACAGAAGAATATTCTCATTAAAAATGACACTGGCAACAGCAAACTCACAAACAAAATATTCTGGCTTTACCATCCTCACGGTGATTTACGATCATGTACTTAAAGTGTCTACCCAAAGCATTAAAATGATTGAGCGCCCCGAGGTCACAAAATAATGCCACTGAGAAGTTAAATGAATGATAGAAGAATTCTAAGAGGGCAATAATGAAATTTTATTTTATGACTGCACTGACCTTCTCTAAATTTCTGCTCAATTCTTCCTTATCATTTCTGATATGTTAGTTTACATACCTAAATTAAACACCTGTCTGTAAGCTAAATCCATTCACACAGGAGGAAAAAAAAAACTGTCGAATTCACCATATGCAAATTTGTTCATAAGTTTTTAAACTTTAAATCTTGATGTCTCTCCTGTTAACAGTAATTAATCAGACATGATGAAGCAACTTCAATAAGTACTTAACTGACATGTCTTTGGTGTATTTCCTCTATCTCATTCAACATTCAACAAATACATATTAAGAACTGGCTATGAGTAATTCCTTGTGCTGGGTGCTGAGTTTTTTATTGAGGAATATTATAATGGAATAAAATTCATAATGCAGCACTTTGCCTCTGTGATGTAGTAGATATGAGACCTTAGGCAAGTTGTTTAACCCTTTCTGTGTCTCAGTTTCCTTATTTGAAATACTAGGATGTTAACAAATCTCTCTCTCAGAGTTGTTATTAGGAAAAATGAATAAATGGATGTATGCCTGGAATAGCATCCAAATGTTAGTTACCTTTTATTAATATTATTAGAAAGTTACAATAACAGTGTGATTAACAAATATAATATTGAGAGATATCAATCTCTATAGACTGTAAAGGAGGGCTTAACTCTCTTTTAGAATGAGGTTTCCTGGGAAAAGTAATTCTTTTTTTTTTTTTTTGTGGTACGTGGGCCTCTCACTGTTGTGGCCTCTCCCGTTGTGGAGCACCGGCTCCGGACGCACAGCCCCAGCGGCCATGGCTCACGGGCCCAGCCGCTCTGCGGCATGTGGGATCTTCCCGGACCGGGGCACGAACTCGTGTCCCCTGCATCGGCAGGCGGATTCTCAACCACTGCGCCACCAGGGAAACCCCAAAAGTAATTCTTGAGCTGACTATTGACATCAGATTAAGAATTAACCTGATTGGTAGAGCAGAAGAAAGGCAGTCCAGGAAGAGGACAGTGTATGCTACAAAATAAATGTACAAGAGCATAACACATTTTGAAAACTGCAAGTCATTGTGCATAGCTGGAACCAAAGTTTCAAGAGGAAAGCTTATGTAAATGGTGCTAGAAAATATTTCTCAGGGCCAGATCAGAAAATAACTATTTCAGGTTAAGCTTTTTACCACAGTTTTTGTTATTTTATTTATAAATATAAAATAGCATATCACTTTTGGAAAAAAGTTGTGTATGGTATGTGGAAAGTGGGTATCAAGATTAAAAGTATTAAGATAATAATTGAGGATGTTATAATAAGACTCATATGATAATGATGAGGCCTTATACTAACATTGAAAAATACATTGGAAAGAAAGGAGGTTTCAGAAATAGGATTAGTGGCAGGGATAATTAGGGCAAAACACTGGCTTATCAAGGAATGGCAGAAGAGCAGACTTTTTTTTACCATCTCCAGAACAACCAAGGAACTAGAAAGGAGTGACATCATGCCAAAAATGGACAGCAGAGAGTGTCAAGGAGGGAGTTATTAGCTGTGTGATATTCTACTGAGTGTCAAAGAAAAAGGATAGAGCAAATTGAAACTGCTCTGTAGAATCTTGAAAGTGTGACAATATTAATAACCTTTGTTAGAGCATTCCAGTGTGACGATCATAACCAAAATCATATTTCATTACTCTTAACTATGAATGGGAGATAACATTAAAACACATAAACAAACATCAAAAATGCAGCTACTGAGAGCAAGAAAGAGAGTGCTTTCCAGAGAGAAATTGGAGCAAGTAAATATTTCAATAAAAGGGGGATACATATATATATATATATATATATATATATATATTTTTTTTTTCCCATATTATTCCTGGGTCACTAATAGAGTGGGACCCCAGAGGCCATAAAGAGAAATAGGATACTTCAGAATACTGAAGAAGGGAACACACTTCTACTGAGGAAAGTAAAAATAGAGCAAAGATGGGAAAAAATGTACATACATATATAGGTGAGTGTGAAGCAAGGCAGGTGATTAGATCTCTATTTCTCTATTTTTTTCTCTTTAAATATTAAGAAAAAAGTAATTAGCAGAAAGTAATGGAGGCAGATCAGTGTCACAGAGAAGGGTTCAGAACTTTAAGATGGTAGAAATGTTTGGCAATAGCTTAATATTAGTTAATCTAAGTCAACAGTCATCAGAAATAAACGTGTATTCAGTTGGCATTTAAAATTTCAGAGATTCCTCAAAACCACAAAATAGAACTGGTTTCAAAGAGTTGGTTTATTAATTGTTAAAGTTCCTTTTCAGGCAGTATTTCATTAGGTAGGATAATGTGTAGAGGAGGAAAAGGAATGTGAGTTATACTGATCAGCAATTAGAGTTTTTACATCACGTATGTCAAGGATAAGAAGAGATAAGAAGGGATAAGAAGTTGAGGATCTTGGGCTTCCCTGGTGGCACAGTGGTTAAGAATCCACCTGCCAATGCAGGGGACACAGGTTCGAGCCCTGGTCTGGGAAGATCCCACATGCTACGGAGCAACTAATCCCATGTGCCACAACTACTGAGCCTGAGCTCTAGACCCTACGAGCCCCAACTACTGAAGCCTGTGTGCCACAACTATTGAAGCCCGTGCACCTAGAGCCTATGCTCTGCAACAAGAGAAGCCACCGCAATGAGAAGCCTGCACACTGCAACAAAGAGTAGCCCCTGCTCTCAGCAACTAGAGAAAACCTGGGTGCAAGCAAAGACACAATGCAGCCAAAAAAAATTAAATAAAATGAATAAATAAATTTATGAAAAAAAAAAAAGAAGTTGAGGATCTTTTCAAGAATGTCATGAGGTCTTTGGCCTCGGAATGGGAGTGATGGCAAGACGCAACTGATAGCCTAGCATAAAAATAATTTGGTTACAAAATTAGAGATCTCAATGAGGACAGAGATCAATTTGTCATCATAAATAAAATGGGTTAAGAGTTCAGAAGATGGAATATTTGAGTTTACATTTTCAGAAGTGGATCAGCCTGAGGAATGACCAGATCCATCAAAATATCCATGGGAATAGGTTGTTGCAATGAAACGAAGGTGAAAGCCATTGATACAACATGGTGAATTAACTCTATTTGCAGTCTTCTCATTTTAACCAAGTTTTATTTCAATTAATTTCAGTTCACATGACCTTCTCTTGCAAAATCCTCCCAGAACCATAACAAAAGTAAGTAAAAGAATAGTCTAACTTTAAAATCGGAATCAATTTAGAATAATGAGCATATGAAATCTGACTCAACATATTAACCAAATTTAGCAAGTCATTAACTTCTCTTATCCTCAGTTTTCTCTAATTGTAAAATTGTAGTAATAAATGTTTCATCAGATTAAGTTTTATAAGAGTAAAGTTATACAAAATGTCAAAACACTATGTATCCTATATGAATGTTCACAAATATTAGGTATGATTTTATTTATCATCATCATCAGTATTATTCAAATTCAAATTATTTGTACAAAATAAACACAGATGTTCAAAATACAGACTGGGACTAATCAGCTATGATTGATCTCTTCTCCACCCAAGAAATATGAATTTGCTAAAAGTTGTTAACAGCTTATTGTGGGACAAAACTTGAATTGCTTCCTTTTGAAATCAAACTGCATTCTAATGAATGCTTGCTTTTTCCTTATAAAAAACTAAAACAAATACATATAAACTTTTATTCCTTCTAGAGAATAATGATTGACTATTGATCTTGTTCTTGATAACTAGAGTAAAAAGCAGTTAATTACCACAATTTAGAACAGTTTGGGACTGTGTTTAGCTTCATGTAATGGCAATGTGACCACCAGTGACTCTTCACATTAGGACACATGAAAAGGCAGGCAGCCCAAAGTTGGAGCAGAGGCTCCAGGGTACCAGGGCTGTTCCATTTCTACTTCACCATCTTTAGCAAATGGCATTTACTTTCACAGTCACCTTATGGTTGCAAGATAGTGCTCTACTTAGGGTTTCATTTTTGCAATCCATGCCAGAATAATTATAGTAATAAATAAACAACAAAAAAGAAATAAGTGATACTTGTATCAAGAAAGCAAAATTTCCCAGAAATCCCAGCAGAAAATTAATTGGCAATAACTCTGTCTCAAGACAGGACTAAATTGCAAAGGAGGCTGGGCAATGTAGTTTTTCAACTGGGCACTTTGTTACATTAGACAAAATGGGGACTTTGGTAATAAGAATGTAGAAGAGACTAGACATTAAGTAGGCAACCAACAGTCAGCCACATTCAGTGCATGCAATTTGAATTTATGACAATACCAAAAAAAAGTTACATGAAATATTCTACATAATTATTGAATTACAAATTCATAATAGGAACATACATATTGATAACTACCATAAATATAAATGGATTAAATGCTCCAACCAAAAGACACAGACTGGTTAATGGATACAATACAAGACCCATATATATGCTGTCTACAAGAGACCCACTTCAGACATAGGGACACATACAGACTGAAAGTGAGGAGATGGAAAAAGAAATTCCATGCAAATGAAAATCAAAAGAAAGCTGGAGTAGTAATTCTCATATCAGAAAAATCAACTTTAAAATAAAGACTATTACAAGAGACAAAGACGGACACTACATAATGATCAAGGGATCAATCCAAAAAGAAGATATAACAATTGTAAATATTTATGCACCCAACATAGGAGCACCTCAATACATAAGGCAAATGCTAACAGCCATAAAAGGGGAAATCAACAGTAACACCATCAAAGTAGGGGACTTTAACACCCCACTTTCACCAATGGACAGATCATCCAAAATGAAAATAAATAGGGAAACAAGCTTTAAATGCTACATTAAACAAGATGGACTTAATTGATATTTATAGGACATTCAATCCAGAAACAACAGACTACACCTTCTTCTCAACTGCTCATGGAACATTCTCCAGGATAGATCAAATCTTGGATCACAAATCAAGCCTTGGTAAATTTAAGAAAATTGAGATCGTATCAAGTATCTTTTCTGACCACAACCCTATGAGACTAGATATCAAATACAGGAAAATATCTGTAAAAAAACCAAAAACATGGAGGCTAAACAATACACTACTAAATAACCAAGAGATCACTGAAGAAATCAAAGAGGAATCAAAAAACACCTACAAACAAATGACAATGAAAAAACGACGACCCAAAACCTATGGGATGCAGCAAAATAAGCTCTAAGAGGGAAGTTTATAGCAATAGCATCCTACCTCAAGAAACAAGAAACACCTCAAATAAACAACCTAACCTTACACCTAAAGCAATTAGAGAAAGAAGAACAAAAAAACCCCAAAGTTAGCAGAAGGAAAGAAATCATAAAGATCAGGTCAGAAATAAATGAAAAAGAAATGAAGGAAACATTAGCACAGATCAATAAAACCAAAAGCTGGTTCTTTGAAAAGATAAACAAAATTCATAAACCATTAGCCAGACTCATCAAGAAGAAAAGGGAGGAGACTCAAATCAATAGATTTAGAAATGAAAAAGGAGAAGTAACAACTGACACTGCAGAAATAGAAAGGATCATGAGAGATTACTACAAGCAACTATATGCCAATAAAATGGACAACCATGAAGAAATGGACAAATTCTTGGAAAGGTACAATTTTCCAAGACTGAACCAGGAAGAATTAGAAAATATAAACAGACGTATCACAAGAAATGAAATTGAAACCACATTTAAAATCTTACAACAAACAAAAGTCCACGTCCAGATGGCTTCACAGGCGAATTCTATCAAACATTGAGAGAAGAGCTAACACCTATCCTTCTCAAAATCTTCCCAAAAATTGCAGAGGGAGAAACACTCCCAAATTCATTCTACGAGGCCACCTTCACCCTCTAACACCTATCCTTCTCAAAATCTTCCCAAAAATTGCAGAGGGAGAAACACTCCCAAATTCATTCTACAAAGCCACTATCACCCTGATACCAAAAACAGAAAACAATATCGCAAAAAAAGAAAATTATAGACCAATATCACTGATGAACATAGATGTAAAAATCCTCAACAAAATACTAGCAAACAAATCCAACAGCACATTGAAAGGATCATACACCATGATCAAGTGGGATTTATCCCAGGGATGCAAGGATTCTTCAGTACACACAAATCAATCAATGTGATACACCACATTAACAGATTAAGGAATAAAAACCATATGTTCATCTCAATAGATGCAGAAGAAGCTTTTGACAAAATTCAACACTGATTTATGATGAAAACTCTCCAGAAAATGGGCATACTCAATGGTGAAAAACTGTAAGCATTTCCACTAGGACCAGGAAGAAGAAAAGGATGTCCACTCTCACCACTCTTATACCACATAGTTTTGGAAGTCCCAGCCACAGCAATCTGAGAAGAAAAAGAAATAAAAGGAATACAAGTTGGAAAAGAAGAAGTAAAACTGTCACTGTTTGCAGACGACATGATACTATACATAGAAAATCCTAAAGATGCCACCAGAAAACTACTAGAACTAATCAATGAATTTGGTAAGGTTGCAGGATACAAAATTAATACACAGAAATCTCTGGTATTCCTATACACTAGCAATGAAAAATCAGAAAGAGAAATTAAGGAAACACTCACATTTACCATTGCAACAAAAAGAATAAAATACCAGGAATAAACCTGCCTAAGGAGGTGAAATACTTGTACTCAGAAAACTACAAAACACTGATGAAAGAAATCAAAGATGACATAAACAGATGGAGAAATATACCATGTTCTTGGATTGGAATAATCAATATTGTGAAAAATGACTATACTACCCAAAGCAATCTACAGATTCAATGCAATCCCTATCAAACTACCAATGGCATTCTTCACAGAATTAGAACAAAAAAATCCTACAATTCATATGGAAACACAAAAGACCCCGAATAACCAAAGCAAACTTGAGAAAGAAAAACAGAGCTGGAGGAATCAGGCTACCTGACTTCAAACTATACCACAAACCTACAGTAGTCAAGACAGTATGGCACTGGCACAAAAACAGAAATACGGAACAATGGTACAGGATACAATGCCAGAGATAAACTCATGCACATATGGGCACCTAATTTGTGATAAAGGAGGCAAGAACATACAATGGAGAAAAGACAGCCTCTTCAATAGTGCTGCTGGGAAAACTGGACAGCTACTTGTAAAAGAATGAAATCAGAACACTACCTAACACTATACAATAAACTCCAAATGGATTAAAGAGTTAAATGTAAGACCAAGAAACTATAAAACTTAATTAAACTTTAAAGCTTTTGCACAGCAAAGGAAACCATAAACAAGACAAAAAGACAACCCTCAGAATGGGAGATAATATTTCCAATGAAACAACAGACAAATGATTAATCTCAAAAATATACAAGCACCTCATGCAGCTCAGTATCAAAAAAGCAAACAATCCAATCCAAAAATGGGCAGAAGACCTAAATAGACATTTCTTCCAAGAAGGTATACACATTGCCAACAAACACATTAAAGGATGCTCAACATCACTAATCATTAGAGAAATGCAAATCAAAACCACAATGAGGTATCACCTCACACGTCAGAATGGCCATCATCAAAAAATCTATAAACAATAAATGCTGGAGAGGGTGTGAAGAAAAGGGAACTCTCTTGCACTGTTGGTGGGAATGTAAATTGATACAGTCACTATGGAGAACAGTATGGTGGTTCCTTAAAAAACTAAAAATAGAACTGCCATATGACCCAGCAATCCCACTTTGGGGTATATACCCTGAGAAAACCATAATTCACAAAGAGACATGCACCACAATGTTCATTGCAGCACTATTTACAATAGCCAGGACATGGAAGCAACCTAGATATCCATCAAGTGAAGAATGGATAAAGAAGATGTGGCACATATATACAATGGAATATTACTCAGCTAATAAAATAAAACAAAATTGAGTTATTTGTAGTGAGGTGGATGGACATAGAGTCTGTCATACAGAGTGAAGTAAGTCAGAAAGAGAAAAATAAATACCATATGCTTCATATATATGGAATCTTAAAAAATAATAATAATGGTACTGATGAACCTAGTTGCAGGGCAGGAATAAAAAGGTAGACATAGAGAATGGACCTGATGACATGGGGTGGGAGGGCAAAGCTGGGGCAAAGTGAGAGTAGCATTGACATATATACACTACTGAATATAAAATAGTTGACTGGTGGGAAGCAGCACCATAGCACAGGGAGATAGTCTTGGCGCTTTTTGATGACCTAGAGGGGTGAGATAGGGAGGAAGGGAGGGAGGCTCAAGAGGGAGGGGATATGGGGACATGGGTATGCATATGGCTGATTCGCTTTGTTGTGCAACAGAAACTAACATGGTATTGTAAAGCAATTATACTCCAATATAGATCTATTAAAAAAATAATAAAATAAAAAAACAAAAACCACATGCTATATTCTTCTCAAAAACTACTTACATATATATGTATGTATGTATATATATATATATATATATATACACTTTATGTCTATTTGGTTATAATTCTGTTCTACTTAAAACTGAAAAGCAGGAAATACAACTTTAGCAATTACAGTAATAATTTAAATGGATATGCTAACAATTTATATTAGTTATTCATTAAGATAAAGTGAGAGATGTTATACATTTACATTCATCTTTAAATGGGAAATTCTGTTTGGGGATAGAGATAAATAGAAGTTTATGCAAAAATTGTGTAATTAGTTATCTTACCTCTTAATTTAAAAAAAAATCTGGATGTATATTTCTTTAGTAAGTGTCTAGAAAGGTAATTTAACTCTCTAGGTAAGAAAAATTCTCCACAGGAAGTAATAATTTAGGAAGAAAAATCATCCGAATGTAAATCTAAAATCCTAGGGATGTAAAACTTACCTCATTCCTTTCAAAAGGCAAACACATACCTGAATATATTTGGTATTAAATTTGCACTCAAAGTATAACTGGTTGAAACAAACTGTAACATAAAGCTAGTCTGACACTGAACTTGTTCAAAGTAGTCTCTCTGTAAGCGAAAAAACAACTATTTTCATGAATTACAATACATTGGTATACAGAAAACTGTGAAACAGAACAGAGAGACAAGGAAGTGATATTAGAAAAGAATTAGGCCCTGCTACTGGATTCTGAATCTGAAAACAAGTAGTTAAAATTTCACCTTTCAATAAAGTTTCAAAGAAAGTTATCTCCCAGGCTATTCTATCATAGAAGTGTGTTGATGATCATGGAATAGAATAAACTCTACTGTGTTGATTTCTAAAAAGCATGTATCTGAAAACTTTAAATTCAAGCAATTTACAGAATTTTACTCCAATGGTTTCCAAAGTTAGTTGCTTGTAGCCAATAGGCGTACAAGAATATCTATTGGCAGCAAAAAGAAACTATTCAACTTCTATTTATATGCAACTTTACCAAAAATAAGATAATTGTTTTTCCCAACACTTAACATACAGATTTAATCTCCCTTGCTAAATGCCAGCTCCAATAAGTGACGTATCCTGAGGGATTAGGGGACGTTTTGCAATATAGAGGGACTGAAGACAGTGCCACTAGAATCTGTTCATTCTCAGTGTACTGTACTATAGAAAGAGCATTGATGAATCAAAGGTTTGGAAATGTTGACATATTTATACGATTTTGTTACAGAAATTATTGCCTGTACAAACTCTCACATTACCTGCATGGGAAATTTAGAAACTTTTTTTTCTTGTTTCAAAGTTTTGAAATGAAAGTTTCAGTTGGTTTAAACCCATATCATAATTTTTAAATAATATCTTCCAATTAGTTTTAAGGAGAACGGCTACCCACAGGGAACTATATTCAATATCCTGTAGTAAATAATAATGGAAAAGAATATATATATATATACACAAATGTATATATATGTATAGATATAATTGAATTGCTTTGTTGTACACCAGAAACTAACACAACATTGTAAATCAACTATAGTTCAATAAAAACAAAACCAAACCAAAGAGAACAACTATCAAGGAGGGTGACAATTTTCTTTCCAGAGTTAATAAATTCATGCAACTTGTCTATTTTTCTGATTTCAATTTATTGATATTTTTTTCCTCATAAGTGACAACAACTTTCAGGTATGATGGTCAATCCAGAAACAGAGGAGTATATAAGACAAGAGTTATTTAGTACTCCCTTCTTATTTCCTTCCTCTACCACCGCAGACTAAGGCAAAATATTTTCCAAGACTAATTTGTAGCTTAGGGTTGACTTGTAACCCAGTTCTAACCATTAAAATACAAGCAGTGGCTGTGCTGGAAAAGAATATTAGAACATGCCTTGTCAGTCTTTTGACTTTTGTGCCCCCTTACTGTAAAATTTCACCTCTAACCTGGATAACAAATATAATGGGAAAGATGCAGCAACCATTGTGTGAACATGAAGATGAAAGTCACATACTGGAAAGGACAGAATTGGAAGACAGAGGGACAGTAGTCCTTGAAAACAACCTTGAACAGATTCAATAGCTCTGGATTTCCTATTTTTGTAATTCTTAAAACAAGAGAAAATGAAACTCTTATTTAACTTATTTTAAAAGCATTATTGCTTAAAACCTAACCTATTTCTAAAAAATATTTTTAGCATTGATGTACATTAAATTAAGAACCAGACTTTTAAATAGTTTAGTTATCATTGATACTAAATATTTATAAATTATTATATAAATACTGTTGATGTCTAATTAATTAATACTAACTAATGCAGAATTTATACTGTAAGTACTTTTACTTATTTTTCACTCCTTTTTATATTTTGCATATTTGAAAGGCACTGGATATATTGGTATAGTAGGAAATGTACTTTAAATTCTATATACATTCGAAAAGAATTATCATGGGCTTCCCTGGTGGCGCAGTGGTTGAGAGTCCACCTGCCGATGCAGGGGACATGGGTTCGTGCCCCAGTCCGGGAAGATCCCACATGCCATGGAGCAGCTGGGCCCATGAGCCATGGCCGCTGAGCCTGCGCGTCCGGAGACTGTGCTCCACAATGGGAGAGACCACAACAGTGAGAGGCCCGCATACCGCAAAAAAAAAAAAAAAAAAAAAGAATTATCACAATGTAAAAGTTTGGAGAGCACTAATTTAAACCATTCCTTTAGCCATTTTTTTCAATACAGTATCTATTGAGAACTCATTGTATGCTAGGCCCTGTGGTGTGTGCTAGCAAGGTAATTTAGTCAAGTAGTTAAAATATGACTTATGTTATTGGTTGAAAGGTGATAGGCACAGTTATATGACTAGTATTATAAAAGTGTTTTAATCTTTCCTTTTCTAAACATGTAAAGCATTATACACACTATGGAACTGTGTGACATGTGTGGCTTCTTAGCATATAAAGACACAAAGTCATGCTTACTCTTTTTTTTTTTTTTTTTTTTTTTTGTGGTATGCGGGCCTCCCTCTGCTGCGGCCTCTCCCGTTGCGGAGCACAGGCTCCGGACGCTCAGGCCCAGCGGCCATGGCTCACGGGCCCAGCCGCTCCGCGGCATGTGGAATCCTCCCAGACCGGGGCGCGAACCCGGTTCCCCTGCATCGGCAGGCGGACGCGCAACCACTGCGCCACCAGGGAAGCCCCATGCTCTACTCTTAAAGTCTTCCAACAACATGGAATTCGTATACAGCTCATTGCCTTTCATTATAATTACCTCTTTACTCCAAAGGTATGTCTTCTCTACTATGATTTGAATTCTTCAGAACAATGAGTAACATTATTCACCATGTATACCTGGGTCTATTACTATGCCTGGTAGGCAGTAGGTATTAAAGAAAAATCTGATGCATAGCTGAATACATTAATTCATTTATTTATGTAAGAGGTAATTACTGAAAACACTTTGTGATAGAAGGGATTTCAATGCAATTGGTGTAGCAAAGATGAGAAGAAAGAGTTCTAGCCTCTGAGAGCGTACAATTTAGTTAGGAGGGCAAAAATTAGTACATGCTGTATTGAGTAACATACAGATGTACTGACAAGTAAATTATAAGTAAAAATGAAGGAACTCTCATACCTTTTTGAGAGAGTCAGTACAGAGTGTATCTGGACTGAACTTGATAAAGAGTGGAAATTTGCCAAGTGGGCCAGATAAAACAATCCATCCCAGGAAGGGAGAAGAGTATGTGAAAATACAGAGGGCCTGACCCATTGTAGGTACTTAATAAAGGTTTGTTGCACTGAACTGAGTGATTCTTACCAGAGTAGACTTGTTGAGGCCAGGGGAAGAGGTGTGTTTTGGCAAAGTGTAAACCTAAAATAACATTGTTCCTATGTCAAGGTTTTAGGTTTGGGGATAGGTATTTCAAAGTAGTTCATGGGAGTTTTGAGATTTTTACTAATCTAATTGAATATGCTCTTGGTGCTAGAGTATAAATATATCCTAAATTGAATTAAATGAAAAGGCACAGAGCTTCATGATACAAATGTTAGATCTTTTGGTATAGTACCTGAGCTTCTGTTCATTATTTTTTTTCCGTCTATTTTTTTCTCATTCATTCAGATTGGGTCATTTTTATAGTTCCATTTTAAAATTCCCTGATTATTTTCTCTGTCTCTTCCATTCTGCTGTTGATCCCATTCACAGAGTTTTTTGTTGTTGTTGTTTTGTTTTGTTTTAATTTTAGCCGTTGTATTATTTTCCATTTGTTTCATCTCCATGTCTTCTATTTCTTTGCTGGGTGTTTCTGTTTCTGCATGTTTCAAGTGCATTCATAATTGTGTACTGAAGCATTTTTGTCATGACTGCTTTAAAATATGTATCACATAGTTTTAACATTTCTGCTAGCTCAGTAAATCTCAGTAATGACATCTATTGATTATATATATATATTTTTTTTTTTTTCATTTAGCTTGAGAACTTCCTTTTTCCTGGTATGACAAGGAGTTATTGATTGCAACCTGAATATTTTGGGGTTATATGTTTTAGTATGACAAGAGGTTATTGATTGAAATCTGAATTTTTTGTGTGTTATATATGAGTCTCCGGATCTTATTTAAACTTTTCCTTTTAACTCACTTTCTCTATACCACTCTGGCAAGGGAAGGGGTGGCACACTGTCTTATTACAGACAGGTGGAGGTAGAAGTCCAAGAAGTCCAACCTGCCCTTGATACCTGAGATGGGGGTTGCTCTTATTTAATGCTGAGAAGTGGTGGGCATTCTAGCTTCTAATGTGGTTTCCAGTGACACTGCAGTGAGGGTGGACTTTCTTGCACAGAATATGGTAACAGTCCTGATTCCTCCCTTCTAACACCACCTCATGGTGGAGGGAGGGCATGCCTGTTGCTGCTAGTGAGGGGTGGTCCAGTCTCCCCATGTAGTCTCCTCTGACACCACAGGGTGTCAGGGATGAAAACCTGAGATCACCATTTGCCACTCAGCCACCACCCTGGTGGGATGTTGGGAGACCTCATTACAGCCTAGGAAGCCTAGGTTCCCCATTCAGACTTTGCTGGTGTAGCTGGGTGAGGAGACACAATTTTGCTTTTGTTTTTGTTCTTATTTTTTCTGTGGCTTTTGGCTGTGAGAGAGCAGTTATTTTCTAAAAGCTTTCTGTTTTGCTAAATTGCTCTTTTTCCTGGTCTTTTGTCTGGAGACAGAAGGCTTTGTTAGAGCTTTTATTGTCCCTACCCATTGGCATTTGTGGCTCATTCATTCCTTCAGCTCTATGTCTGGAATGTATGAAGTAAAAAGAAATCAGAGAAATGCAACATACACAACTTGTTGCATTGAGGAAAAATATTTTTTCTCTCAGGAAAGGAAGAGGGAACATACCATCATGTCATTCCTTGGGTCCTGAGGTCACGAAATGCTCTACTTTTCTCTCTCCACCTTTCAGAATCTTCTTATATTTTGCATACAATATCCAGGGATTTTAGTAGCACTTAGGGCAAGGAATAGGGAAAAGTACATCTGTTTTCTCTGACACATGAATCATATATAAGTTTTAAGGATAAGTTTCTTTTCACTTAATATAGTAGTACTAATAAATGTTATCAAATACATTTTCTATATTTAATAAATCAAACAACTTTCTGGCTTTATTAGCTATCTCTGGAAAACTTTTGGGATAATAAAATAAGTCAAATTTAGGTTCTGCAATGGTTGAATTGTAATTAGTACTACTATACAAATTTTTTCAATTATTTACAGTTGATTTATTAGCAGCCTTAAGAAGAGTGAAGATTAGAAAATTTATTTCCTAAATAAAATTGCTATGAAATAGAGTTAAATATATAATGCTTATTGCTGAGATTATTAAGTGTAATTCACTATCATTAAATGTTATGTCTTCAAGGAAATACAGTTGTAGAGGGTCACCATTAAAAATTAATACAACTGCAACTTTCTTCCTCCAAAAAAAAAAAATGAAAAGAAAAAAGAAATAAAAGGAAGATCACTAATCCTTATTTTCCTATTCTTGTGCTTTTTTTTTTTACCTATAGAGATCAGGTCAAATCTTGAGTACATTGGCACCACTTCAGTGATACTTCAACAACCTACCTCTATTCTCGACCTTGAATAGAAATGTTAATTGGAAACTTCCTTTTAGAGAAAGGCATGACTCAAAATTGTGATTTTCTTTATTTAACTGGGAGTATATCTAGAGATTTATAGCTCATTATTTTAGTGAAAATAAGAGAAAGGCAACATACACAACTGGTGCACTGAGGAAAAAAAAAAAAATTTTCCCCTAAGGAAAGGAAGATATTTTCATTCTTTTAATTCCTAAATAATTAAGCATCTACTATTTAAGTTAATTGATAGTCATATAAAAATAGTTTGTCATGACAGAAACCTGAGCAGCAAGCACATTAGCTTGAAAGGTTTTTTCATCCATCACCTACTTTTATGTCAGGGCTTCAGAAGCATTGAAATAGAGGAAGGGAATTGCCTTCCAGGGTTGTCTTTACAGTTGTCAAACCTGGAAATAATATGTTAGGTGTTAGAGTACTCTCAGACATTGTGATTAATTGAAGGTTGGCTTACTGACAAAAGACTTCAGAGTCATGGGTTGGGAATTCATGAAATAGCTTAGCTTCTCTTGTCTTTCACACAACCTGCTAACACATTTCAAATTGTTCCTCAAAAGACAGATTAGAGAAAGAGAAACTCAGCCTTTGGCATAAACTGTATTTTATAGCTTTATAAATCATATATATAATTATATAGTTACCTAGTGTATATATAGCTGTATATATGTGTACACACACACACACACACACACACACACACACACACACACACACCTCTAATAACATTTAGTTTCCCATGGTTAGAGTTCCAAAGAATGTCAAGCTTTCTTGTGACTCCAAAGACTTTAATGATGTCCAATTTGTAATTAATCAAACCAATAAATCTTAACAGATATCTGCTGGGATAAAGGATGTAAGAGAAAGCAGTTGAAGTATCTGTCTTCCAACACTATTATTATATAAATAAAGTTTAATCATATCACAGTATTGGATGAGCAAAAAGGGGATTCATTTCTTTTAGAAATGTTTCTGTTAGTCCCTCAAACACCATCACATTGATAATAAAAATGACAAATGACAATCTATTGGGTTGGCCAAAAAGTTCGTTCGGGTTTTTCTGTAAGATGTTAAACCCGAATGAACTTTTTGGCCAACCCAATAGAAAGGTGTGGGAAGTAAATCCCATTTGTGAAATGGAAGAAAATCTTGTGAATCAACTATAGAAATGAAGCTGTTAAAAGTAGGTCAGAAGGGTCCATCCTGCTTACTTCTCCCATTACCCAGACACCAAAAGCATTAATGAATTGTACGAATTTAAAGTAAACCCTGTCCATCCTATTTTCATCTGACAGAATGTTTTTAATGTGTTTACATTAGTGTATATATATATATATATATGTACATCAAGAACAATTATTAGTGTTTGAATACCTTTGGATTGCCTAGATGTATCTCAAACTCCCATCCCAACATCACAAGATTGAAGTTAGGACTGAATCTCTTTAAAAAATTTATTTTTCATGATGGATTTTTTGCATTAATGTAGATTTTTTAAATGTATCAAAATATAATTTATGTTTGTTACTAAGTTTTTTGACCACCCCCATCTTAAATTTGCACCTCAGATGACTGTATACATAAATATACACATACTATTTTGAGTTTTTATTATGGTGATGGTTTTACTAAGCATTTTTTAAAAGAAAACTTTCTAATTTAAAGCTGAGACCTGGAACCAATGAAAAGAAGAATGTGAAAGGAGGTTTAGATTGGTGGTGAAAAGGAATTTCAAAGAAATGCTTTTATATTTAATATTTTAAATTTAATATGCAAAATAACTATTTTTACTATGTGGCATAATATTCCCCTCTTTCCATTAAATAATTTGCTTACTCATGCCATTTATGAAAATGACCTCATCAATCCAAGTTTCTCATATCATTTTTATAAAATAAATTATACTTTTCATTTTCTGGTTCCCAAAACACTGTATAGAAGCCAATAACACTTTTCAATTAAGATTGGCATCTTAGCAGTTGTTTTAAAAATAAAGAGAAAATTTAAATATACCATATGTTAATTGTACTCTATGACACTTTTAAGGACAATATTCCCAATACATTTCACAACAATCTAATGAAGTAGTTATTATGATTGTTTTACAATACATTTGAAGTACCAAGAGGTGAAATGATTTTCTCAAAGTAACATAACTTTTAATGTCAAATTTCAAATCTTGATCCTGATTCTTTGCCCAGAGTGCTTTTAATTGTAACAATCTATGAAGAATATTATGAGAGGAACCTTATAAAGACTAATTATTTTCAAATTGGTTTTCTATGTTTCTCTTTGAGGATGTTTGTAATTACTAGTGTGCTATTTTATAACCTAAAGTTTGCAGACAATAGCAAAATTATATGTGGAAGTGCATCTGAAGCAGAATATGCATGTCTAGGTCTCTGACACTACATTGTATTCTCAAGGTGACTAAATGGAAATGTGACTGCAGGAGGCCTATGTGAGTCATGCCAAGTACAGCATATTGTCTAGCCTTCTTTTCCCTGCTTATCTCCTGTGGATGCTCAAGAAACAAAGTTTGGGGTTGAAGGATTAGCCTCAGCAGATCCACTTATTTGATTAGTGTCTTGCCTGCTCAGCTTTTACTCAGGTTCATTGATCAAGATGATTGCATTCTCTGTCCTTTGCTGGGCAAGTCAGGCAGAGGAAAGGGATCATTTGCTGAGATGTGAGTCCTTAGGGCAGGTGTACGTCTTTGAACACACAGTCAACTGGCTAGTTCACTATGGTGTTCAGTAATAAAAATAATAAAACTAGTCAAATGGCCCCTCTGTTAGAAGGAAATTCCACTCTACTCTGATTCTCAGCCAGGAAAGTTGGACTTTGACATAGCTAGTGAACTGTATTAGATGGTGAAATAGTCTCCCCAAAGAAGAGATAGTTGATCCATAGCTTGGAGAATTTTAAAGTGAAAAGCACACAGACTGACAAAGGAGAAAATAAGAAAAATTTGTGCTGTCTGAGGATAGCCAAACGTGAGTTTTCACTTGGCTTCTATTGTCTCTAATTTAACTCTGTTGCTTTTAAACTCTAAAGGGAAAACAATTTTGTTATTTTTTTCAGGATTTGGAGGAAACATAACAGCTTTGATGACAGTACAGTAGAATCATATAGGAAATTGTCTATATCTCACACTGAAATATATTAGTCAAATTCGTATCAGGTTTAAATGTGTTGTTAAAATGAGGACTCAGTGCGTTTGATAGAAAATGTTGAACTATGAGAGGTATTTTCCCAATGGAAACTAAAGGCATATTCTGAGTCTGTGGAGACATGTCAGTGCCTAAGGCACTGAGTACACAAGAATTTTGTGGCAGAGATTTTATGGGAGTTCAGAGCATAACAAAACAAATAAGTCATTACTAATTCATTTTGGTTGTTACAAGTGAAAATTTGCATTTGATGGACCAGCTAATGAAATCAATAAAAATTTAAATTAAGAAATACTGTATGCTAAAAAGAATAATTATTAGTTCTAATTTATTAACTTTTCTTTTTCATATTTCTGTACTAAAATGTATCATCCTAAAAATATTCCTGAACCTGTAGCATTAACATCCCCTAGCAGACATGATTTAAAATATCCTTAATATGTCTGCCTCAATCTTCTACTTTATACGGTAAAAATTATATATAATTAGAGCCACAAATGTATAATTCATGGTAATGTAATGAAGCTTATGTTTCACTATATAAATGCTTCCTTAGCACATTAATGGTATAAACAACAGTTCATATGGGATCTAATTTGAAAGAAAGCAGTATTTTTGAGGTCTTTATTGCATATGAAAAAATACATTTTAACTAAAAATATTCCTTTGCCTATTAATTCCAGTAGGATTTCTACTCGATTACATCTTATTTAGCAAATAGTTCAGGATGAAATTGAACTGCATTTATCTTTTTTTTTTAATTGCTTCATGAATTCTGTTATTTAAAATGGATTCCCCCCCTCCTTGAATTCATTCACACTGGTCATATTTTATGTATGTGTGAACATATTTCTTCTCTAAGAACATGTTGCTCTTCAAAATTATGAATTTAACTATTGTATATTTTAGTAATATAGCCTACCAATGATACAGAAAGTCTTTAGAGCTAGTGATATGCCTCAGAATCTGCCTGTTTTCAGTGGACATATTAAGGTAATAGACTTTTGTATATGGGGCTTTTCTAATGTTTGTATATATTTTATATTTTCCCAATCTGTCACTATGTTTTCTCAGTTTCCTACTAATTCCCAAACCTCATTTCCCTCCCTGCAAAGGAGAGCCTACTCTAGCCAACCTCTTTCTTAAAATGGATATGACAAGATACTTATTTTCTTTTAAGATTTTTCTTTTTTTCTATTATGCTTGAGAATTTAATTCACCTAGATTTTACTTAAAGTACTAAATGAGACATAGAGTTAAGGGTTTCCTTTTTTAAAGAGCAATTTTAGGTTCCCAGCAAAACTGAGAGGAAGGTACTGAGATTTCCCATATACTCCCTGTTCCAACACATACATAGCCTCTTCTCCCCCCATTATCAACATCTCCCACTGGAGTGGTACATTTGTTATAATTGATGAACCTGTATTGATGCATCATAATCATCCAAAGTCCATAGTTTAGATTAGTGTTCATTCTTGGTGTTGTACAATCTATTGGTTTGTAAAAACGTATAATGGCATGTATCCACCTTTGTAGTATCATACAGAGTATTTTCACTTCCCTAAAAAATCCTCCATACTCCAATTAGTCATCCTTCAGTTCTCCTTAACCCCTGGCAACCACTGGTCTTTTTATTGTCTCCATAGTTTTGCCTTCTTCAGAATATCATACAATTGGGATCATACATTATGTTGCCTTTTCAGATTGGCTTCTTTCATTTAGTATGATGCATTTAAGTTTCCTCCATATTATTTCATGGCTTGATAGCTCATTCGTTTTTAGCACTGAGTAATATTCCATTGTCTGGATGTACCACAGTTTATTTATTCATTCACCTGTTACAGAAGATCTTAGTTCCTTCCACGTCTTGGCAATAAAGCTGCTATTAATATCCATGAACTGGTTTTTGTGTGGTCATGTTTTCAACTCCTTTAGGCAAATACCAAGGAGCACAGTGCTAGATTGTAAGGTCATAGTATGTTTAGTTTTGTAATAAACCATCTTCTACTGTCTTCCAAAATGACTGCACCATTTTTCATTTTCACTGCTGATGGGACAATTTTTAATATCCTCTTTGATGAAAAGCCTGTAAGGTCTAGTTATCTATTTTTGTCACTTGTGATTTTGGCATCTTATATAAAAGGCCATTGCCTAATGCAACATGTTTTCTTCTAAGAGTATTATAGTTTGAGTTCTTATATTTAGGTCGGTGATCCATTCTGATTTATGTATGCATGTATGTATGTACATGGTAGGAGATAGGGAATCAACCTCATTCTTTTGTGTGGATATCCTGTTGTCTCCATACTACTTTGTTGAAATAACCATTCCTCTCCTTTTAATTGTCTTGACACCCTTGTCAAAAATTAATTGACAATGAAGAGTTTATTTCTGAACTATCAATTCTACCCTATTGATCTATATTCCAATTTGTATGCTAGTACCATGCTGTGTTGATTACTATTGCTTTGTAGTAAGTTTTGAAATCAGAGAATGTGAGTTGTCCAATTGTATTCTTCTTTTGCATATTGTTTTGGCTATTCTGTATCCTTTGGTTATTCACATGAACTCCAGCTTCATTTTACCAACTTTTAAAAAAAAATTTTGATTGGAGTATAGTTGTTTTACAATGTTGTGTTACTTTCTACTGTACAGCAAAGTGAATCAGCTATACGTATACACATATCCCCTCTTTTTTGGATTTTCTTCCCATTTAGGTCACCACAGAGCACTGAGTAGAGTTCCCTGTGCTATAAAGTATAGGTTCTCACTAGTTATCTATTTTATACATAGTATTAATAGTGTATATATGTCAATCTTAATCTCCCAATTCATCCCACCCCCTCTTCCCCCTTGGTATCCATACATTTGTTCTCTATGTCTGTGTCTCTATCTCTGCTTTGTAAATAAGATCATCTATACCAATTTTTTCAGATTCCACATATATGTGTTAATATACGGTATTTGTTTTTCTTTCTGACTTACTTCACTGTGTATGACAGTCTCTAGGTCCATCCACATCTCTAGAAATGATTCAATTTCATTCCCATTTTACCAACTTCTGCAAAAAAAAAAAAAAAAGCCATGTGGGATTATGATAAGGAATGCATTGAATCCATAGATCAATTTGAGTAGTGTGTCCTTGTAACAATATTAAATCTTTCAATCCATGACCTTGTCTTAACATTGATTTAGTTCTTCCCTAATTTCATTCAAACATATTTTGTAATTTTTGTTGTATAAGTTGAAGGGAAACAAAATTTGCCACACCAAAATGTCTCTTTGGCATGTAGATAATTTCAAGCTAAAAAGAATCAAGGCCCAAAACATTCAGGAAGAAACTTTGACCTTCCCCCTAACTACCTAAAACAATTTAGATAGAGGGTCTGTCCCCAAAATGCATCTATCACCAGAGATCTCTGCAAAGAATATGAGCTAGATGTGGTGGAGGTAACAGGGCTTAGAGACCAGAGTCCACTCTGTACCACATTGTCTCTGCCTGATCCAGCAAACATTTATTGACCAGACATTTGCTTGCCCATCTCCCTGTGAGTTGCCTTCCTTCTCTTTGAAGTCCCAAACCACTATACCAGCATCCTCTTTTGCCTTTAGCTGAAGGTGGGGTTTAAGATGAGGGCTTCAGTCATTTTGGTGAGTTATTCAGTTTTCCTGGGTCTCTCCCATATATATATGCTATTAAACTTTTGTTTGACTTTCTCCTATTAATCTGTCTCATGTCAATTTAATTCTTAGACCAGCCAGAAGAACCTAGAAGGGTAAAGGAAAATTTCTTCTTCCCCAACAGTGTCTTGCACCTCTTTTGTCAAGTTTATTAGGTATTGTTTTAATGTTTTTGATATTTATAATTGGAATTGTTGCCTTAATTTTATTTTCAGATAGTTTACTGTTATTATACAGAAATATACTTTATTTTTGTAAATCAATCTTTTATCTTGCAATGTTACTGAACTGGTTTTATAAGTTCTAAGAGTTATTTTGTGGATTCCTTAGGACCTTCTATATATCAGATCATGTCATCTACAAATAGAGTTAGTTTCACTTCTTTATTTACAATCTGGATGCCTTTAATTTCTTCTTTTTTGCCTAATTTTTCAGAATAGAACTTCCAGCAAGATGTTGAATATGGGTAGTAAGGATGGATATTCTTGTTTTCCTGATTTGAGGAAAAAGCTTTCAGTCTTTCACCATTAAATACAATGTTCACTGCAGGTGTTTGTAAATGGCTTTTTTCATTTTGAGCAAATTCCACTCTATTTTTTGTTCATTGACTGTTTTTTGTCATGAAAAGTTATTGGACTTTGCCAAGTACATTTTCTGTGTTTATTGAGATGACCATATGAGTCTCTTTTACCCTCTATTCTGTTAATAATGATGTGTTCTATTCATTCATAAATTACAATTCTTGAGTGGCTTTTCTTTCTGACTTTCTGTGCTGGCTGGATTGTGCTATAGGCCAAGGTCCACTTTAAAGGTGGATGATTCTAATTGTCACCTCTACAGTCTTCACATGCAGCTCATGGTGTCTATACTTATGGGGATGTAATATTAGTAAATGTGCAAATTTGGCCTCAGGTTCAAACCATGGTCTCAAATTTTTGGTTACTTGTAATAAAGAGGGTATTTTTAGCTCTTGCTGACTGTTCTGTTTCTCTTTTGCTTAAAATTTGAGGAGAGAAAAATGTGACTAATTGGTAATTTTTTGAATGTTGTAAATTAGATATTTCCAATGGCTACTAACTAAGAATCTAAGGTATAATCTTATTTTTTCCAGTTTCAGAAATAATTGCATTGACTTACCATTTGTGTCAGAGTTAAATATTGCCACAACTTAAATATAATCCTCAAATATGTCTACTTAAAATTGGCATTCAAGTAAGATTCACTGGACATAAATTTGATTAAGTTGAAGGATTGCTTATCCTGATCTAGCCAAAAAAAAATCTTGAACTTATTCCAGGTATTTCTATTTTTTGAGAACATACATTTTCTGTGTAAAATGATTTCTAGTAAAATCAAAGTTAAAATACTTTAACACAGAACAAGATATTAGCATGACACTATATTAAATGTAATCTTACTCTTATTAATTTTATAGCTTTTATTAAATAAACTTGTAGTAGTTTTAAGTTTCATAATACATTTATGCATAAGGTATTTTAAAGTGATATCCCATGTCTATAAATATTAGGTAGTAATCCAATTTGGAGTAAAACAATATGGAAGCTGTGCAAGATTTCTTTTTCTGTTTATGCTAGTTTTTACATTAGTCAAATTTGAGAATTTTTACTATGAATAATCTAGACTGCTTGCATGTCCCTGGGCTGGTCTGACTCCCTAGTTAGTGTTTTTTACTATCTCTGTTATATCTTTCTGACTCACTGCCGGGTGAATTCCTAGCCCTCCTTTTGGGTACAACACAAAAGCAACAGTCATTGTCCAGCTTCCCATTAATTTTTACCATTAGCCAGCTGTGCATGCTCCTAGGTGTTCAGGTGTACACACACACAAACACACACATACACACACACACATCCATTTGCTTTCTACTCTGTGTTCCTAGTGCATGTTTTAACTTCTATATCACTTTGCTCTCTTATTTATTCTGTTAACTTCCTTCCATTCTTATGTTAAAATTTCTTTGAGAACAGGAACTACATCTCACTCTGCCTTTTGTCTTCCCTTTCCAGCTTTCTACTTAGCTCAGAGTACCTTTCTTTGATTCTGAGTTGAACTGAGTAAACACACAACCTGTATTATCCAATTTTAAAATGAAGTAATGTAGAATAGCCTTCTGAGTTTATGCTTTTCATATGTTAAGAAATGTTTAGAAACTCCTCTTTTAAAAATATATGAAAGGCATATGCCTTTTTAGGACATTAACACATTTTATTTTAAATACTCAGGTTTCTAATAAGGAGTTAATGCCTTTTTATGTTAGAAAATGCAATGAGAAATAAATACGTATTTAAATTCTTTATACTGTGCATTTTAATTTTGGAATGGTTTGCTATTAATACCCATTGTTATAACAGTAAATTCAATTCTTATTCTATAGATAACTTAGTGATTCCAGTTTTCTCATTGCAATTCAGTTTATTTCCCAAGTGGCAGAATGCTATTTTAAAGTAAATTACTATTCCCACTAATAAAGCCAAGTCTATTCATACAATAATGTAATCAATAAATACATATTGATCTCCTAATATGTGTCAGGCAATAATTTGACTACCAGATACAAAAATTAAAGATTTATTTTTGTGCCTCAGAAAGAAAAGAAAAATAAATACCTGAAACACAGGATTATGGTGTACAAGAACCTGTCCAGGGAGCAAGAGCCATAGCTAAGTCCTGGCATGGCCTGAGCAAGGGGGATTTTGTTGTTGTTTTGGTTTGGTTTTTGTTTGTTTTAACCTGAATTAGGCTGAAGGATATGAAGGAATTAAGTACATCATACTAAATGAAGTAAGCCAGACAGAGAAAGACAAATATATTATATCGCTTATATGTGGAATCCAAAAGAAAAGGAAATTTAAAAATACACAAATGAACTGATTTCCCAAACAGAAAGAGACTTACAAACACAGAAAACAAACTTACGCTTACCAAAGGGGAAAGGTGGGTGGAGGGAGGGATAAATTAGGAGGCTGGGATTAACAAGTATACAGGACTATGTATAAAATAGATAACCAACAAGGACCTACTGTATAGCACAGGGAACTATATAGAAGGTAAAATAATCTGAAAATGAATACATATATATATATAACTGAATGATTGTGCTGTACACCTGAAATTTATACAATATTGTAAATCAAATATACTTCAATAAAAATCTTTAACAATAAAAGATCTGTGAGGAAGAACATTGAAGACAGAAGGGAGAAAAATACAAAGAAGCTGAAGGGAGAGAGAGAATGGTGTGTTGGAAGAACTGTTAAGTATTCAATATTTCCCAGTCCATAGCTGAGCTGTAAGGTACTCGGTGAGAAAGTAGATACTGACAAAGGAGAGTTAGTACAGTAGGGTTAATAATGACTCCCCCCAAAACATCCATGCCCTAGTCCTTGGAACCTATGAATGTTACCATCCATGGGCAAAAAAGTCTTTGCACGTGTGATTAAGTTAATAAGTTTCAGATGGGAAGACTTTACTAGATTATCTGGGTGTTCCCTAAATGTAATCACATATATCCTCATAAGAGGGAGGCAGAGGGAAATATGACACACACAGAGAAGAGGAGAAGGCAGTGTGGCCACAAAGGCAGAGACTGAAGTGATACAACCACAAGCCAAAGAATGACAGTAGCTACCAGAAGCTGGAAGAGGCAAGGAATGTGTTCTACAGAGCTTCTGGTGGGAGCACAGCCCTGCTCTCACTTTGATTTCAGCCAAGTGGTACTGATTTTGGATTTCTGGCTTCCAGAACTGTAATAAATTTCTGTTATTTTAAGCTGTGAAGTTTGTGCTAAATTGTTACAGCAGCCCCAGGAAATAAATAGTGCATAAGGGCCAATTCAGGAGGGTGGGAGCTTGCATGGTAAGCTAAGTAATTTGTACTCTGATTAATGAAGACATTTTTTAAAATAAGAAATTCATAATCATAAAAATTGAATAGGTAATGAAAAATACATCTTCAGTTACAATGCAAGTGTATAATCTTACCATGTAAGCTTTTTTTTAAAATAAGCGTTTTCTTTTATGTTGATCATTCTGTCTACATGTATATATATATATATATATATATATATATATTATTTTTTATGTCTGGATGCTTTGTTTCACCAAAAAGGCTATGAATCTTAAATTTATTAAGTCATTTTTCCTTTTGACAATGTTATTGAATCTACCCATATGCCATAGGAAAATGGACAAACACATAAAATACTGCACACAAATGTATAGGCCTTACAAAACCTGCTGAAACAAAATCATCTACTCCATGGCAAGTCATGGAAACTTTGGATAGGACAGATTTTAAAACCATCGATTCCCGTTAAAAGTTGCAAATCAACTATTTACCCTTTTCAGCATTTACTTTCTAATTCTTAGCAAGAGTGAACAAAGAGCAAGGAGAGAACTAGCATACTATATCATTTGCTGATAATAAGTTAAAGTGAAAAGCAATTTGGTTTTACTACCTCTCTGTCTAAACAGCAGCATGACTTTGGAGAAGTTACTTTAAGATTTTCTGTTTCAAATTCCCATTTATACGTTTCTGCAGCTACATAAGGTATTTCTGTAAGGACTGTTCCAGTTATTCTATTCCTCTGTTTTTCTGACTACCATGTTCTACTTCTCTATGCTAGAGAAGTAAGACCAGATAATAATTTTAGAACAATTTAACTATTCAGGAAATGTTGACAAGGTGCAATGCAAAGTTAGAGAAGCCAAGAAAGACGTGAATTGTGAAACAGCTGGCAATGCTGTTCTTTCCTATCAGTTCTGAGAAGACTGTTAAATTTTGACATGTAAACTTGCTTCCTAAGAGCATATAGGCCTTCTGGATCGTGCTATATACTATTTGATTCTTGCTAATCAGGCAGATGCCTAATTCCACCTTAGGGTGTGTTAGTTATTGAAAGTCTGTTTCATGGCACAGTCTATACCACTGTGACAACGGTCAGTGCATCTTGAAAGTAATCCCTCTTGAAAATAGAAATAAATGTACAAACATATCTGGCTGAAATGTACACAGTCTTCAATACTATCTATCAGTCTATTTAATTAAAATAGCTCAGGAAATCAGTAACCTACAAATGGTATATCTGGGAATTCAAAAGAGAATGGCCTGCATTTAATATTGATTACATGTCTGCATTCTCACATTTTCCTATATGTTAGGATTACCTAACTATGAAGGATGAACTAGAAACTGTAGTTTGCATTGACTATGTTTGTACTGCACAGTGCTTAGCACATGGCAGTGGATAACAAGACACTTAGTATATGTTTTGATCAGATCTGATGACTCTGAATTATCCTTGTTTTTCTTCACATCATTTCATCTATAACAAAGCTAAAATTGCAATGGTCTTTATGAGTCTGTAATATTTATTTTGAAAGAGAATATTTCTATACCAAGAATAAAGATTTTAATATGGTTGTAAACTCAGTACACTTCATTAAATCTTATATTCCTCACGTAAACATTGGTGTTACTTAGTCTGTGGCAATCAACTAGAGCACAATTTTACAATTATTTATAGAATTAAATAATTTTGCCATTATGCATATGATACTGTCCATATTTCATTTATGTATGCATCTAAAGATTCTAGGGACTTATATACCATATCTGCTTAAAATAAAACTTATTAGTGAAACTTCTATATTGCCTAACATTTCAATAAACTGTGCCAAAATTTATAAATTAAATTAATATAATATGCATATTATTTCTAAATATTAATGATGTAAGTGCCTATTTTAATAAAATAAGTTTTCATACTTTATACAAATTTAATTTTGTAAACCAGTTAATATCCTAACTGCACTAGCCAACATGATATCTAAGTAATAATATAGCTAGTTCATGCAGTAAGCAGTAATCACCTGCCATTAATCATTTTGAGTGTCACTTTTATAAATCCAAGTTTTCACTTTTGGAGTGAGTACATTCAAACATACAACTACATAGCTATAATCAAATTATGAAATCATCATAAAAATGAACTAAATCATTAGATAAAATGGGTTGAGTCAAAATTCTGTGCCTGCCATTTTAAAGATAGTATTCTTTAGTATTAACATTATTACTTCACCCATTTGACAGATTGCAAATCCAGGTAAAGAGAAGTAATGTGATTTGCCCACCACATAAAGGAAACACCCTGATTCAACCATCACCAGCAATGCTGAAGACTCCAGTTGCTGGGATTCATTTCAATTTTGATATGTGAGACAAGAATGCTTATTTCTGACCTCCCTTATTTACAGAACAAATGAACAACGTAGGAAGCAAATAAAAGAGACTTATTGTAACAGACATATACATATATGAATCAAGATGTCTGATACAAGTATATCCCGAAGCACTTAAAAATTTGATCAAAATAACTTACTCGAGGGTATTGGCAATTCTGATTCTATGGATAAGAATGGACTGCTTACACCGTAGACACCAATCGCCCCTTTGAACCAAGCGAGGATATAAATCAGCAAGCAAAGTTTTCAAAGCTTATTCCAAACAGAACTTTACACCCAACAAAGCTGTAACAAGCAAGAACATTACATGGATCAGCCTACTGTGCTTCAAGCAGAGGAGGTAGCTTTGTTCAACTCAGGCTTTGAGCTGACCAGGGCTTAATAGGCAGTCACAGCGCCAAGCTCTGCAAACTGCAGCACTGACCATGAATCAAAAAACAGACTCCTCCAGCATCCATGTCTTTTGCCAGAGTTGAACACATAGGCTATTAAAAATGACAGTGTTATATAGGTAAGAAGGACACATCATCTAGACATATGTGCATGCAAATATTTATGTAATTTCCAAACAATGATGATATAGAAATTCATTATAAATAATTACAAATTTATCTAATTTGTTACATTGTTATTTAAACTTTTTAAATAAATGTGAATTTTATGAAAAAGAACAGAATGCAGAAGCTGGAATATTTCTCAAGGAAATAATATCCCCTTTTTATAATTTGGAAGCAATATTTCAAAGTAATTGACATTGACATAATGGCATTGCATGTATACATATAGCATGAATTTGAAGCCAGTTCACTCACTTAACACTTTCTCACAAGCATCCTAATAGAAATCATCTATTAAGTCATATGTATATATATATATATATATATATATATATATAATGATTATTCAACAGACTGAAGATGCAGAAAAAAGGAATAGGTGTCAGTTTGAGGTCTTATTAAACTTTGTAACAAAGTCTTTGGTTTTCAGACTAAGTCATTTATAAGAAAGAGAAATTCACATATCAGAATTTGGTTTGGTGACAATATAACATGGCATTGTCTTTAATACTGGATCACAAAAATGGGTATCTGTTCTTATGTTTTACAACCCCATAATTCCCCTTTATTAGAAAAATCTCTGCCTCACAAATATTTAAATTGATTCATTGTTTTTGACTATAGTCTCCCTACTGAAAACCATCAATTGAACTGCCAGATAAAAACTTATGTTAATTGAATTTGCCATATTTACAATTTTGATTACTAAAATAACATTACACTACATTTATCTTCAAGGGATACTGCATCAAAACAAATAAATAACAGAGTATGATGTAGATGTACTGTTAAAAGTTTCTAAGTATAAAACAATGCTGATGATTTATTAAATTGTGAATCACAATTTGAAATGGTGGACAACAAAAATAGGTATTTTAATTTTTGCAGATATTATTTGGAACTTTAATATATGAGAGATAATCCTCACTCAGAGTGTTGACTTCTACTGGAATGTTTGTGAGAAAATGTTAGATGAACTGGCTTCAAATTTGTTCTATATGTATACATGCAATGCTATTCACCTAATAGCATTTAATTACTTTGAAATATTTCTTCCAAATTCTAAAAGTGAGCTATTGTTGCCTTCAGAAATATTCAGTCTCCAACATGTTCTTTTTCATAAAATTCACATTTATTTTAAATGTTTAAAACAATGTAACAAATTAGATAAATTTGCAATTGTTTAAAATGATCAGCTTAAAGTTGGAATAATGTAGTAATCAAACTATTCCATCTGACAGATAAAAGCCGAATTTTAATTCTAGGAATAAAGTTATCTGTGACCTTTTTTAAAGACATTATTTACTCTCTCTGTAACTCAGAAAACAAAATAATCACATTCTACTCAATGATATCTAAAACATCTAAAACATCTAAAATTTGACTTTGCCATTGTTTAAAATGTATTTACCAGAAGCATAAAATTTTCACCCACTAGAATTGATTATACTAAACAATAAAAAGCTGCACTAAAGAGCTACATGGGTTGAGGTCAATTTTTCAAGTAAAATTGGCTTTGGCCTTTCATAAACTTCTAGAGAATCGGAAATACAGGCTCATTTATGAGGAAAGATTTTCTTTACTTACCCAAATGTAGCAGAGAAATTGCCCTTGAATGGCTTTGTTTATGCATTTTACTGAGTATTGAAATACTATTTTATGATACTCAGAAGCAGTATTACCTAAAGGTACGGAATCCCAATTATGTATGTGTGACCTTACTTTTATGAAGAGTCATATCATGTGCTTAATTCTCATTATCAGTGGTAGTAAAAAAGAGAACACCTTTTAAATAAAATTATATTTACATATTTTCCTCATTCTGTGAATAAAACTTTTCTTTAGTTAAATTTAATAATAGAATTTATGCAAAAATGGGAAATATTTATGATATGAAGAAAAAATAGTACTTTGGTGGAAGCCAGCTGTTTGGTTTGACTATTATGTGTGCCAGAAAAGCTAACTCTAAAGTAGATTAAAAACTTAAAGCATAATGTTAAACAATTTAATCAAGTTGATTGAAATATCTTCAGGAAGTCATGGTAGCATGTTATTTCTTAGCAAGACTCAAAGAGCATAAAGCACAAAGTAAAATTAATTAGTTTGACCACATTAAAATAAATAAATTCTCTAAGAATTTAAACAAAGTTTAAAGACAAGCCACACATTGTGGAAAAAACAGTTTATACAATCCATATAACTGAACGATGTCTGTAAGGAACTCTTAAAAATTATAAGCTATAAAAAAATGCAGAACTTCTCTAATCATCAGGTAAATGTGAATTTAAAATAATTTGATGAAATTGTTCACCCAATATTTTTGCAAACATTTAAAAATCTGAAAATAATTTTAATTTTACTGGAGTTTTTTTAAAAATCTATTTTACAAGGCAATGATTTAATTTTGCTTATATTCAACTGTATATCCACTTATGCAGACAACATTTATTGATAATCACCATTTTGATTTTAATTAGTAATTACACCTCTGTCGTATTCCTTGGTCTCTCTCACTCAACTCACTCATACACACACAAGCACACACATACATGCACACATGCACAGACATGCACTTACACACAGAGAAATATCTTTTCAGATTTTCTAATCCATTGGTACATTGTTGCTATTCTCTCAACTCTACCACTTGTCCATTTTGTACTACTATTTTTTTTTTTGGAATTTTTTATTTCTCTCAGGGCCAGCTTTATAATCTTCAAAATTTTTCAAAATTTTATGCTTATGAAAGAATAGTATAACCAAATTGTTAAGATTTGTGAATGATCCTACAGGAAATGTGATGAAAACTGCATGGACATTGTTTCAGCATTTGCCTCATTATCTGCAGCCTCACTAAGCTATAATTTATCTACCTCAAAAATAAATAAAACCACACCAATAACGGAGTCCCCTTTAGCAATTAAGCTAATTCTCTTTATTTCTTTACTACAAAATCTTTGAAAGAGAAGTCCATAAATATTTTTTATTCTGTTCTATTTCTCTCTGGAACCACTCCAATAATCTGGCTGTACAAAGAAGTCGATTGAATGATATCTTATCAAAGGTAACAATCACCTGGAAATTATTACATCTCATGATTAGTTCTTACTTTTTGTATAGTTTCACCTATGAACAGTATTTGATATAGTTGATCACTCTCCCCTTCCTGAAACAGTATGTTTTTTCCAGGACATCATACTTTTTTTCTACCCCAATGTTTACCTCTTCCCAGTTTCCTTTGTTAGATTCTCCTCATATCAGTGCCCTCAAAATACTAAGGTATCTTAGAGCACAGTTTTAGGATGTCTCCTTTTGTCTATCTTATCCAATCTCAAGGCTTTAAACACCATCCATAAGTTAACATTCCTCACTTTATATTGCTTCTAAATTCTTCCCTTGAACTCCAGACTCATCCATCAAAGAGCCTATTAGAATCTGTATTTGAACGTCTAAGAAGCATCTCAGCTTAAATCTCTTTAATTCCTGATACAATGCCCCCCTGTGCCCAGACAGATTCTCCTTAATTTCATTCAACTCAAAAAATGGCAAATTCATATTTCTAGTTGCACAGATCTAGTTTATTCCTCTTTATCCCCATTGCAAATAATAACACTGAAAATTCATTTTTATGGTCAGTTGGTTTGTGTCAGATAGCAGAAGATACCAATCTTTGAATTAGTGGAGGTCAGGAAATCTGATTATATTTTTATATTTGTTTTTCTTGAAGATTCTCATATTTCCAGGCATCTGGAACACTAATGATTTATTTAATATTTTCCCAATTATTTAAAATAACCAATGCTTTTTATCTTGTACTTTGCATTCAATTTTGTTGGTCTTTTCCCCTGATGTTGTAAATTTAAAAAAAAAAAAATCTCCTTATAAAAGGAAAGTACTTAGCCTTTTATAGTGTTCTTTTGCAACCCGTGGAAGCCATTTTTAAACATATGGAGATTATTGGACATGGACATTTGTCATTTGTGTGCACTATAGAAATATAAAATATAAACAAGTGAATACTGATATCAGATTAATCACAAAGAGCTCTAATTGTTCGTTACAATACTTGTATAGTGAACATAAATAAAAGTTGAAATGGGAATGGAGATAGAATGGGAAGGGATGATTTCTGGCTTGTCTGTAGCTTTATGCCTCCTTTAAATACTGATGTGAGTTCTAAGAAATAAAGTTTCTCCTTGCTCTTAAGAAAATATTAGGGAATTTTCATAAAACGTACACAAAGGAGTCAAATCTGTATCAAAGAAAATCTTCATATGTTGACGACAGGTGATAATGTACATTAAAGTTAACTCTAATGCAACCCATAATAACTCTGGACATGTATTAAGAGAACATCACATAATGAAGTAGGGAAAACCCATCTATAAACTCCTGTAAGATTGTCTTGGTTGTTTGAAAGTTTAGTATTTCCCTCTATCGCGTGAATACAAAATATTTCCAAATAAACACATTGGTTATATCTTTGCTTATTTCTTGAAAAAAAAAAGGGAATTTAGATTATAAAGTCTCTGAAACTTAAAAGACCTTCTATTTGCTTACAGAGATTAAAAAGCATTTAAGTAAATCTAAATAAAGGAATTCAACAATTTCCTACAATACATAAATTTAGCTCCAAATGCTATAAACAAGCTATCCTTTTAAAAAGTTTCAGACATTTACCTGAGCTGTAACCTTGAAAACAAATTTTTACAAGTTTAGCAATGAGATAAAATCACTGTAATTCATAAAATAAGAAGCAAAGAAAGTCAGGTTAATAGCAAGTTGGCAAGGAGGTGAGAAAACATAACATGATTCTAATACGTTTATGCTACATTTGAAGATTTTAAAGCTATATACTAATTTGCATATAAATACAAATAAATCACATAATAAGTTCAGGAAATATTTCTAATCAAGGCAAATCTCTGAGCAACTTTAATTTTTAATAATTTTTGTTTAAAAACAATTTTCTCTCTGATTTTATCACAGTATAAAAATTAAATAATTGTATAAGTCTGGGTCTACTTCTGCACTCTGTTACAATGATCTATTTTTTTTTTTATTCTTATGCAAGTACCTCCCTGTCTTGATTACTGTAATTTTATAATCAGGTACTGGTGCTCCAACTTTGCTCTTTTTCAAGATTGCATTGGATAATCTACATCTTTCTCACTTCTGTATAAATTTTATAATTTGTCCATCATTTTCTACAACAAAGCCAACTAGAATCACAATACAGTTCCATTCAATCTGTAGAACAATTTTGGAGAACTGTCATCTTAACAATTCAATCTTATATTCATAAACATGTTTATTTTCTTTTTTATTTAGGTCTTTTAAAATTTTGCTTAGCAAAATTTTACAGATTTTAGTATACCACTTATATAGCTTCTGTTGAATTTATTCTTTTTTACATTTTCATGTTGTGGATAAACAAAATTAAGTGACACTCAGCAAACACCTTTTGGCTAAACTATTAAATATTTGCCAGGTTAATAACAGCCAGTATATGCGCCACTGCATTACCTGGATGGGGCTCAGCAAAGTCCTTACACTATATATATTTTTACTGCAGGCCTCAAGCTATCAACATTCTCACCCTCTGACACTCTGAGAGCTCTTTTGCTGGTGGGCCATGCCCCTCTCCCAGGAATAACCTTGCTTTGCTTATGCCTGAGTGAAAAATAAACATGTAACATTTTTATAAATGCTGCTTTGATGTGGTGTGCTTTGACATCCAGTACCTTCTAAAGGGGAGGAGGTCGTGCTCTAAGCCACAGTCCCAGCAAAGAGCTGGGTGATACTGTAACCTACATTATTGTAAATAAAATTATTCTTTTAAATTTCATTTTCCATTGTTTCCATTTGTTTGTCAACTGTATATGAAAAATGGAATTAACTTTTGTATGGAACACCTTAACTTTGCTAAATCACATAATGTTCTAGTTGTTTCATAGATCTCTTAGGATTTTCTCTGTAAACAATCATGTCTCTTGGGAAGAAAGACAGTTTTATTTCCTCCTTTCCAACTTTTCAGAATAAGCAGTCTCTCAGATTGGTTTCTTTCATTTAGTAATATGCATTGAAGGTGTGTGTACATCTTTTCATGGCTTAATAGATCATTTCCTTTCAGACTGAAAATACTCTATTGTCTGGATGTATCATAGTTTATTCAGTTTATTTATCCATCTAATAACTGAAGGACATGTAGTAGAATTTTTATTATTCATATACCTATAATTTTGGTTTTTTTTTAACATCTTTATAGGAGTATAATTGCTTTACAATGTTGTGTTAGTTTCTGGTGTATAACAAAGTGAATCAACTTTGTATATATACATATATATGTACACATATATCCCCATATCCCCTCATTCTTGTGTCTCCCCCCCACCCCCTCTATGCCACCTCTCTAAGTGGTCACAAAGTACCAAGCTGATCTCCCTGTGTTATGCAGCTGTTTCCCACTAGCTATCTATTTTACATTTGGTAGTGTATGTATGTCCATGCCACTCTCTCATTTCGTCCCAGCTTACCCTTCCCCCTCCCTGTTTCCTCAACACCGTTTATCATGTCTGCGTCTTTATTCCTGTCCTGCCCCTAGGTTCATCAGAACTTTTTTTCTTTTTAGATTTCATATATAGGGTGAGCATATGGTATTTGTTTTTCTCTTTCTGACTTACTTCACTCTGTATGACAGACTCTAGGTCCATCCACCTCAACAAATAACTCAGTTTCATTTCTTTTTATGAGACTCTTTTTGAATTATGGTTTTCTCAGGGTATATGCCCAGTAGTGGGATTGCTGGGTCGTACGGTAGCTCTATTTTTAGTTTTTAAGGAACCTCCATACTCTTCTCCATAGTGGCTGTATCAATTTACATTCCCACCAGCAGTGCAAGAGGTTTCTCTTTTCACCACACCCTCTCCAGCATTTATTGTTTATAAATTTTTTGATGATGGCCATTCTAACTGGTGTGAGGTGATACCTTTTTGTGGTTTTAACTTGCATTTCTCTAATGATTACTGATGTTGAGCATCCTTTCATGTGTTTGTTGGCAATCTGTACATCTTCTTGGGAGAAATGTCTATTTAGGTTTTCTGCCCATTTTTGTATTGGTTTTTTTGTTTTTTTGATATTGAGCTGCATGAGCTGCTTGTATATTTTGGAGATTAATCCTTTGTCAGTTGCTTCATTTGCAAATATTTCCTCCCATTCTGAGGGTTGTCTTTTTGTCTTATTTATGGTTTACTTTGCTGTGCAAAAGATTTTAAGTTTCCTTAGGTTCCATTTGATCATTTTTGTATTTATTTCCATTTCTCTAGGAGGTGGGTCAAAAAGGATATTGTTGTGATTTATGTCACAGCATAGGCAGTGTGCTGTCTATGTTTTCCACTACGAGTTTTACAGTGTCTGGCCTTACATTTAGGTCTTTAATCCATTTTGAGTTTATTTTTGTGTATGGTGTTAGGAAGTGTTGTAATTTCATTCTTTTTGTAGCTGTCCAGTTTTCCAGCACCACTTATTGAAGAGGCTGTCTTTTTCTCCACTGTATATTCTTGCTTCCTTTATCAAAGATAAGGTAACCATATGTGCATGGGTTTATCTTTGGGTTTTCTATCCTCTTCCACTGACCTATTATTGTTGTTTTTGTGCCAGTACCATATTGTCTTGATTAATGTAGCTAGGTAGTATAGTCTGAGGTCAGGGAGTCTGATTCCTCCAGCTCCTTGTTTCTTTCTTAAGATTGCTTTGGCTATTTGGGGTGTTTTGTGTTTCCACACAAATTGTAAAATTTTTTGTTCTAGTTCTGTGAAAAATGCCATTGGTAATTTGATAGAAATTGCATTGAATCTGTAAATTGCTTTGGGTAGTATCGTCATTTTCACAATGTTGATTCTTCTAATCCAAGAACATGGTATATTTCTCCATCTATTTGTATCACCTTTAATTTCTTTCACCAGTGTCTTATAGTTCTCTGCATACAGGTCTTTTGTCTCCTTAGGTAGGTTTATTCCTAGATATTTTATTCTTTTTGTTGCAGTGGTAAATGGG
>NC_041226.1:58100694-58101762 GCF_002837175.3 Physeter macrocephalus
TCTGCAAACAGTGACAGTTTTACTTCTTTTCCAATTTGGATTCCTTTTATTTCTTTTTCTCCTCTGATTGCTGTGGCTAAAACTTCCAAAACTATGTTGAATAATAGTGGTGAGAGTGTGCAACCTTGTCTTGTTCCTGATCTTAGAGGAAATGATTTCAGTTTTTCACCATTGAGAACGATGTTGACTGTGGGTTTGTCATACACGGCCTTTATTATGTTAAGGTAGGTTCCCTCTATGACTACTTTCTGGAGTGTTTTTATCATAAGTGGGTGCTGAATTTTGTCAAAAGATTTTCCTGCATCTATTTAGATTATCATATGAGTTTTATCCTTCATTTTGTTAATATGTTGCCTCACGCTGATTGATTTGCATATATTGAAGAATCCTTGCATCCTGGAATAAATCCCACTTGATCATGGTGTATGATCCTTTTAATGTGTTGTTGGATTCTGTTTGCTAGTATTTTGTTAAAGATTTTTGCATCTATATTAATCAGTGATATTGACCTGTAGTTTTCTTTGTTTGTGACATCTTTGTCTGGTTTTGGTATCAGGGTAATGGTGGTCTCGTAGAAGGAGTTTGGGAGTGTTCCTCCCTGTACTATATTTTGGAAGACTCTGAGAAGTATAGGTGTTGTTAGCTCTTCTCTAAATGTTTGATAGAGTTCACCTGTGAAGCCCTCTGGTCCTGGACTTGTTTGTTGGAAGATTTTTAATCACAGTTTCAATTTCAGTGCTTGTGACTGGTCTGTTCATATTTTCTATTTCTTCCTGGTTCAGTCTTGGAAGGCGGTGCTTTTCCAAGAATTTGTCTTTTTCTTCCAGGTTGTCCATTTTATTGGCATATAGTTGCTTGTAGTAAACTCTCATGATCCTTTGTATTTCTGCAGTGTCATTCATTACTTCTTTTTCATTTCTAATTCTATTTATTGATTTGAGTCTTCTCCCTTTTTTCTTGGTGAGTCTAATGGTTTATCAATTTTATTTATCTTCTCAAAGAACTAGCTTTTAGTTTTATTGATCTTTGCTATTGTTTCCTACATTTCTTTTTCATTTATTTCTGATC
>NC_041226.1:58102041-58148454 GCF_002837175.3 Physeter macrocephalus
GCTCAGCGGCCATGGCTCACGGGCCCAGCCGCTCCGCGGCATGTGGGATCCTCCCAGACCGGGGTGCGAACCCGGTTGCCCTGCATCGGCAGGCGGACGCGCAACAACTGCGCCACCAGGGAAGCCCCGTTTCTTGTTTCTTGAGGTAGGATGATATTGCTATAAACTTCCCTCTTAGAACTGATTTTGCTGCATTCCATAGGTTTTGTTTCCAGTTATTTGTTTGTTTGTTTCCAGTCATTTGTTTCCAGTTATTTTTTGATTTCCTCTTTGGTTTTCTCAGTGATCTCTTGGTTATTTAGTAGTGTATTATTTAGTCTCCATGTGTTTGTATTTTTTACAATTTTTTTTCCTGTAATTGATATCTAGTCTCATAGCTTTGTGGTCAGAAAAGATACTTGATAAGGTTTCAATTTTCTTAAATTTACCAAGGCTTGATTTGTGAACCAAGATATGATCTATCCTTGAGAATGTTCCATGAGCCCTTGAGAAGAAAGTGCAATCTGTAGTTTTTGGATGGAATGTCCTATAAATATCAATTCAGTCCATCTTGTTTAATGTATCATTTAAAGCATGTGTTTCCTTATTTATTTTCATTTTGGATGATCTGTCCATTGGTGAAAGTGGGATGTTAAAGTTCCCTACTATTATTGTGTTATGTCGATCTCCCCTTTTATGGCTGTTAGAATTTGCCTTATTTATTCAGGTGCTCCTATGTTGGGTGCATGAATATTTACAATTGTTATATCTTCTTCTTGGATTGATCCCTTGATCATTATGTAGTGTCCTTCTTTGTCTCTTGTAATAATCTTTAAAGTCGATTTTGTCTGATATGAGAATTGCTACTCCAATTTTCTTTTGATTTCCATTTGCATGTAAGATCTTTTTCCATCCCCTCACTTTCAGTCTGTATGTGTCCCTAGGTCTGAATTTGGTCTCTGGTAGAGAGCATATATATGCGTCTTGTTTTTGTATCCATTCAGCGAGCCTGTTTCTTTGGGGTGGAGCCTTTAATCCATTTACATTTAAGGTAATTAGCAATATGCATGTTCCTATTATCATTTTCTTAATTGTTTTGGGTTTGTTTTTGTAGGTCTTTTCCTTCTCTTGTGTTTCTTGCCTAAAGAAGTTCCTTTAGCGTTTGTTGTAAATCTGGTTGGGTGGTGCTGAATTCTCTTAACTTTTGCTTGTCTGTACAGGTTTTAATTTCTCTGTTTAATCTGATTGAGATCCTTGCTGGGTTGAGTAACCTTGGTTGTAGATTTTTCCTTTTCATCACTTTAAATATGTCTTGCCACTTCCATCTGGCTTGCAGAGTTTCTGCTGAAAGATCAGCTGCTAACGTTATGGGGATTCCCTTGTATGTTATTTGTTGCTAGTCTCTTGCTTTTTTCACTCTTTTTTATTCGTATTTAATTTCTGATAGTTTGATTAATATGTGTCTTGGCATGTTTCTCCTTGGATTTATTCTGTATGGGACTCTCTGTGCTTCCTGGACTTGATTAACTATTTCCTTTCCCATATTAGGGAAGTTTTCAACTATAATCTCTTCAAATATTTTCTCAGACCCTTTCTTTTTCTCCTCTTCTTCTGGGACACCTATAATTCAAATGTTGGTGCATTTATTGTTGTCCCAGAGGTCTCTGAGACTGTCCTCAATTCTTTTCATTCCTTTCTCTTTATTCTGCTCTGGGGTAGTTATTTCCACTATTTTATCTTCCAGGTCACTTATCCGTTCTTCTGCCTCAGTTATTCTGCTATTGATTCCTTCTAGAGAATTTTTAATTTCATTTATTGTGTTGTTCATCATTGCTTGTTTGCTCTTATTTCTTCTAGGCCCTTGTTAAACATTTCTTGTATTTTCTCCATCCTATTTCCAACATTTTGGATCATCTTTACTATCATTATTCTGAATTCTTTTCAGGTAGACTGCCTATTTCTTTTTCATTTGTTTGGTCTGGTGGGTTTTTACCTTGCTCCTTCATCTGCTGCATATTTCTGTCTCCTTATTTTGTTTAACTTACTGAGTTTGGGGTCTCCTTTTTGCAGGCTGCAGGTTCATAGTTCCCGTTGTTTTTGGTGTCTGCTCCCAGTGCATGAGGTTGGTTCAGTGGCTTTTGTAGGCTTCCTGTTGGAGGGGACTGGTGCCTGTGTTGTAGTGAGGGGGCTGGATCTTGTCTTTCTGTTAAGCAGGGCCGCATTTAGTGGTGTGTTTTGGGGTGTCTGTGAACTTAGTATGACTTTAGGCAGCCTCTCTGCTAATGGCTGGGGTCGTGTTCCTGTCTTGCTAGTTGTTTGGTATGGGGCATCCAGCACTGGAGCTTGCTGGCCGTTGGGTGGAGCAGGGTCTTAGTGTTGAGATGGAGCTCTCTGGGAGAGCTCTCGCTGATTGTTATCATGTGGAACCAGGAAGTCTCTGGTGGTCCAATGTCCTTGACTTGGCTCTCCCACCTCAGAGGCTCAGGCCTGACACCCAGCCAGAGTACCAAGACCCTACCAGCCACACAGCTCAGAAGGAAAGGAAGAAAAAAGAAAAAGGAAAAATAATAATAAAATAAAATAACAAAAATAATCATAAAAAATAATGAGAGCAACCAAACCCATAAACAAATCCACCAATGATAACAAGCACTAAAAACTAAACAAAGATAAACATAAAAATCAGAGTCCAATCAGTCGCAGACAGCAAACCCCAAGTCTACATTTGCTCCCAAAGTCCACCGCCTCAATTTTGGGAATATTCGTTGTTTATACAGGTATTCCACAGACGCAGGGTTCATTAAGTTAATTGTGGGGATTTAATTCACTGCTCCTAAGGCTGCATGGAGAAATTTCCCATTCTCTTCTTTGTTTGCACAGCTCCTGGGGTTCAGCTTTGCTTTTGGCCCCGCCTCTGTGTGTAGGTCACCCTCAGGCATCTGTTCCCCAGCCAGACAGGAGGTGGTTAAAGCAGAGGTTGATTAGGGCCCTCCTGCTCACTCAGGCCAGGGAGAAGGAGGGGTATGGTAGTCATAATTGGAATGTGGGTGAGCCAGTGACAGCAGAGGCCAACATGACATTGCAACAGGCTGAGGCATGCCGTGTGTTCTCCCAGGGAAGTCATCCCTGGATATCAGGTTCCTGGCAGTGGCATGCTGCATAGACTCCTGGGGGAGGTGGGTGTGGGTAGTGGCCTGTGCCTGCTCACAGGATTCTTGGTGGCAGTGGCAGCAGCAATAGCATTTCATTCCCGTCTCTGGGGTCTGAACTGATAGCTGTGGCTCACACCCATCTCTGGAGCTCACTTAGGCGGTGTTCTGCCTTCTGTGGGCTCACGGGGAAGGAATCCCCTCTCCTCGAGCACCCCGAAACAATGGTCTCTTGCCTCTTTGGCAGCTCCAGACTTTTTCCCGGACTCCCTCCTGGCTAGCTGTGGTGCACTAGCCCCCTTCAGGCTGTGTTCATGCAGCCAACCCCAGTCCTCTCCCTGGGATCTGACCTCCAAAGCCCAAGGCTCAGCTCCCAGCCCCTACCCACCCCAGCGGGTGAGCAGACAAGCCTCTTGGGCTGGTGAGTGCTGGTCAGCACCAATCCTCTGTGAGGGAATCTCTCTGCTTTGCCCTCTGCACCCCTGTTGCTGTGCTCTCCTCCATAGTTCTGAAGCTTCCCCTCCTGCCCATCCCCCATCTCCGCCAGTGAAGGGGCTTCCTAGTGTGTGGAAACTTTTCCTCCTTCACAGCTCCCTCCCAGTAGTGCAGGTCCTGTTCTTATTCTTTTGTCTCTGTTTTTTCTTTTTTCTTTTGCCCTACACAGGTACATGGGGATTTTCTTGCCTTTTGGGAAGTCTGAGGTCTCCCAGTATTCAGTAGGTGTTCTCTAGGAGTTGTTCCACATGTAGACGTATTTTTTATGTATTTGTGGGGAGGAAGGTGATCTCCACTTATTACTCCTCCGCCATCTTGAAGGTCTCCTCATATATATTTTTAAAAACAGTCCCCATTTATCGTGTTTCTAACTTACAGATCTGTCCTAAAAACTGAAGGACATTTCTGAATTGTATAAATCTATTATTTTTTAAAGAAATTGGACCTACTTAAAAATACTATGAAACCTAATGATACTATGGTTTTATTTAAAATATTATTATTCTTTCAAAAGTAAAATGTCAAAAGTAATGTTTTGAAATGATTTTCTTTTGAGAATAGCCAAATTCCAAGTGTGCAACTAAGCAATTATATAATGTCATGACATATAGTTGTATTTTATCATTGGCAGGTAATTTTTTCATATTTTTTGGCTTTCTATAGAGTCTTATATGACTGTTTTCCAAATATGAGTGACATTAGAATCTTCTACAAGCTTACTTCAAAAAAAATACTAAAAAGTTATGTCACTGTGTTCCCTTACATTTTAGATCTGCTGAAGGTAGAACATTTAATCTTCAGAAATAGCACTTGTTTTCACAAATGAGTATTACTGTATTTTTTTATCTCTAATAAGAGTAAAAATTATAGACAAACATTTCATATATAGCTTCCTCACATGATATTATTATTACTAATATCAAAATTGTCTACAGAGACACTATTCTGAGAAGTATACACAATAGAAGTTTAGATTTGATCAGTAAAGCTTTGTTACAGCTACATAATACTCTGCCAAGTTTGTAGTTAACATTTTATTTTAATTGTTTTGCACCTTGTTTATCTAGAAACTGATATTTCAGCATTCTAGAGCAGGGTTACTTTACAGTTTATAACACAATCTAATACTTATCACATTATATATCTACATCATTTCTATCTTTACAAAAACAGTGTTTATTACTGAATAGTAAAGCTTTTTGAGTGTAGAGAATATCATGAGATTTGCTGGATAAATTAACTGCCTTGCAAATGGCATAAGAAATGTCACATTTTATGAATCAGAGTTAATAAGATCTAAAAAATGCGATGCCACAATTTTCACAGTGCATTACAGCAATATTCTATCTGAGTATATTGCAGCCATTTATGATTAACTTTCAAAGCATCAGCAAAGAATCTTTCTCTAGCAAGTTTTAGAGGTGATTTCACCAAGATTACTCTAAATATTGTGACTATACAAGAGGTTTCTATATAATATGCATGAGTGAATACTGAGAAAATGTCAAGGAATGCATTTTGTCTGAAATATACCAATTTCTTAATTTTTATAACATTCTTATCTTTAGTTTCCCAATGAGGTATTTATTGTACATTGTTATTTATTTTGAAAGGCAGTGACATTTGCCTGAAGTGTTTTAAATATATTTCTGTATATTGAAAACTTTATGCATCTTCAATATTCCTTCCATAAATGTGAGTCACATAAAATCTATTAGAATTCTGTTTATACAAATTAGCATTTTGAAGGAGGTTTTTACATTGTTTCTGATGATCTTATTTTTGAAAGACCATGTCTGAATGAAAAATGTGTCATGCAATCTCACCATAAAATCATTTTTTCCTTTAGTTTTATTAATTTATTCAATTAAAGGAAATTAATAACAGGGACAAAACCTGTATTGTATGAAAACAGTTATTCCCTACATGATAAAAGTTAGTTTATATTAGAACTTAAGAGTTCACATATAAAAATATGGGCCAAAACCCATAAACCATAATTATTTTTACAGAACCATCAATATTTTTAGGAGAGAAAGAAGATAATAGAAGTAAGAAAGCAGCTAATAATATAAATTGATGTCAGAGGAGCTTAAGGAAAGAACATAATTTATATAGTTAATATATACCTTAGTTAATTAATTTGCTTTTTCCTCTCCCTGCACTGCTGTAGTTATCTTATCATGTATTCTAGATTATCGAGATCTTCATACTCCATTCTTGCTGAAGATAGAACAAGATAATAAAATCTGTGTATGCATGGTAGCTAAGTTGTTACAATGATAAAAGTGCTACAGTGATAAAAATGATAAAAGTTAAGGAAATAGTTATGACTATTACAGCATCCCATGCACATGCAAAAGATTACCTTTATCTCTATATTTAAAAATCGTGACCTGTTTCATTATAACATCTTAAAAAAATCTCCTTAGAAATGGAAATGCATTGGCTCATTACTGAAGCTAAACAAAGCCCATATCTAATAAGCTAGTAAGTTAAAATAAGTCTTTATTCAAAATAGAAATCATTAAAGATTATTGCACTGTTTTTAGATGCTACCAGATAATGGTTATAAATGTTCACTAAGAAATTGTATACACTGATTAAATAATCTAGACTGTGAGGTGTCTATTCACAATTCCCTACATGAATAATTTAGGGGACATTGTGAATGCTGCTTTTAACAATCTGTGATATATGTTTTAAGACCTCTCCTAATGTTTGTAATTTAGCTTCACCCATGCTTCTTCCTAGTAGAGGGTGGAGAGTATTAATATTAAGGCAATCACCAAAATTTCCTAGATCTTACCGGACAGATTATAGAACAGCCACGACACTACAAAATCTTACTGAGTTAGGTCTGGGAGCTTTTGTGGCATGTCTCATGTGCTGTGATCCATATATCTTTCTTTAGCTGAACTCATCTCAGCCATGTGCTGTGTCACTGTTTATGAGTGTTTCAACAGGATTTGTGACACCTTGATATAGATGTTGATAAATAAACAGTATTGTTGTTTCAAACCTGAAATTGTATACTGTGAATTAGTGACATGAAAGCCCATTTTCCCCATCACTAAAAATCTTGGACCATGATAAAAGTAGATTTCTAGTTTATGCTGTGGAATAAATTATAATATCAGGAAATACCCTAATAACTAGCAAATATCTTTATTTTTTTTCTCTACTTCCCTTTTTTCTGTCTTTCCTCCTTCCCTCCCTCTCTCCCTCTCCCTTTCCTTCCTTCCTTCCTTTTTTCCTTCCTTCCTTCTTTTTTATTTTTAAACATTGCCCTTTCTGTGTATGCTGTGATCAGAAAGTCATGCTCCCTCTGGCTTCAGCCTTCCTCAATTTCCTTTTCTAAACTGAACAGATTTTCCCAAAAAGGCATATTTTGAATTAAATAGTTTATTATGTCACATTTTACTAACATCAGAGGATAGCATGTTGTCATGAAAACCACATCCTTTTATGTTAAGAACATAAGTCAAATTTAAAAAATGTTGAAGAATAAAGATTCAGTAATCTAGTCGTCAGGTAAAATGAGGGCGAAGAACTGACATTTCAGTTCAACAATGTTTAGATTATTAACAACACAATGTGTGTGTGTGTGTGTGTGTGTGTGTCTGTGTGTGTGTCTGTGTGTGTTAATATAAAAGAATAACTTCAGGAGGGAGAGCGAGAGAGAGATTTTGAGATTGAATTCCTAGAGGGACATGAATAGACAAGAGAGGATGGGTTACTCCAAAATGATAGGATGACCTTAAGCAAAAAGAGAGATGGCTTATCCTTAATTACAGGAATAAAAGAATATGATTAATGATGCTGACAGATTAGTGGATTAGTTTTTCTCAGTAAAAAGAGAATGCTATCAGTAAAAGAGAAAATGTGACCACCCAAAGCAGTGAAGAATGTGGGAAGTATTTAACTAACTTGGGGAGAAAGGAGACAGTATACATCTTCTAGAAGAACAGGGTAATAAATAGACTGTGAGACACTGATATGTTCTCTGGGCGGCATTTAGGGACTACTTGAGATGAGTGGGATGGATTTGAAGTGAGATCAGTTAATTATTTTGTATCTTTTATCCCTATGCAGGGATATCCTGTAAAGTAAATTATTTGGAGTAGATGTAAAGGGCACTGGAGAATGTGTTAAATGACTAGGTTATTATGTGCAGAACAGATGAGATATGAAGACTACTAATTACATTTAAGTATGTGTGTCTAAAACTCATATCATTTCTCCAGCTGATGCGTTTAAGAAAGAAGACACAAAAGAAAACTATATAAAAATAGCCATTCTTAGATTCTTTTTTGGTTCTGTATGTGCTTATAGAGGTCAGTGAAGTCTTCTTTCCTATGGAGTTAAGGATATTTCAGGTGTCTTTGAGCTTGTAGATGGACAGTGTATGAAATGATTATCTATATTTTTGCCTCCATGAAATGAGAAGATATGCTCTGTTTGTGATAGTTGCTTCTGTTACTATGAATTTTTAGTGAGACTTATACCTTACCAGCAACACTCTTTTTTGTATGTGTATTAGGATGTAGATGGCTGAAAAAATGCAAGGCTTAAAATGTACATACTTTTATTTAGCTATAAACTGTTATATTTTTATAATCTCATATTTCACACTTGAGACTGTCATCTCTTCTGCCCTCTGCTGATGGGATTTGCTCATATAAATTTCAAAGCCTGCTCTCTTTTGTGTATCAGTTAAGTTAGGAAAGGATTTTTAGTTTACATTAAAGCTAAATCATGCAACTCTTTTTCGTTTATCCATAATTATTTGTTTTTTTTTACATAAAATTGAGGAGTCTAGTGTGTCACAATTATAAAGAAAACCATAATTGGGTTAAATATATTTTCTACTCTTATAACTAGCAAATGTCAAAATCACTATGAATGAATTTACACTGATGTTTTCAAATTATTTTCATAGTTTCGTTATCAGACATATTTAAAATCCAGATACAATAATAAAAAGAAAAGAATGGATTAAAGCAACAGTCTGTGTTTGTCATGTGGGCTGTATAAATTGTAATTTATAGTCTATTGGCTTTCACATTCTCAACCTTGAACTGAGAAAAGAAGCAAAATGAAAAATGAAGTATTTCATGCACACTATTTTTTTCCAGATAGCATACACCTTCAGTGATTTGTACAATAAGAGGTGCTCTGTTCTGTGTGTACTTTATGTTTGCTCTCTTGTTTTCAGTTATTTTTCAGTTCTGTATCTTCTTTAGGTCTCATTTTTTGTGGTAACTTGCTAGAGTTCTTTTTTTTTTTCTGCCATTAAAAAAGCAAAGAAATTTTTACTCCATAAAAAAATCACATTTTTCTTACAAGGAAAATGCCTCTGGCAATAAAATAAGTATATTTTGAAGCTGTTTTAAAAATTGTTGTTATGTTGAGAAGGCTTTGTTTCAGTATGCTCAAATGTTTTGAAGTTACATAAATTTTCTCTAAAGTTGAAAATAAAACTAAATGTATAATAAATTCCTGTCAAGGTTACAGTAGTAGTCCTTTAACATGCAAATATGGTTTTAAATCCCAGCTCTGCAAGTATCTAAGTCTTTATTCTTTGGCAAGTTATTTTTCTTCTCTGTCCCTCAACTTTCTCCATGATAAAACAGAGATGATAGTCTACCTCAGTGAGTTAACATAAAGATTTCATGAAATAATACAAGTAAATTACATGTAATAGATTGTGATACATTATGAGCATTTAAAAGTATATTCACTATAATAACAAAAAGAATAAATGCTAAACTAGATAATCTTAAGAAAGCAAGACATAATTAGACATATAACATATGGCTTAAAATTTATATACATATCCATATTGCCAGTTCAATTATAGCTGAATGGGTTTTTATCTGAAATTAATTCTTTAGGAGACTATAACAAAAATTATACCAGCCAGAGTATTATCTTAATAAAATATTCAGCAAGTTCAGGATTAGCCTTTCCTTAAGCAGAGAGGTTGACTTTACAATTCAACTACCAAGAGAGATTATTTTCTGATGACATGGAAAAGTATGAAATGCCACAAATTTGTTTAGTTAAGAGATACATTCAAGAAGTTATTAGGTGTTAGGCATGATGTTATATAGTGGATATATATATATATCACTGAATGAAGCACAGTCTGTCCCCTCATAAAGTTTACTTTGATGGAACTCAAGATGGGAAGACAAATAAAAAGTAGGTAAATCACTAGAGCATGGACTTGAGGATATGGGGAGGGGGAAGGGTAAGCTGTGACGAAGTGAGAGTGGCATGGACATATCTACACTACCAAATGTAAATTAGATAGCTAGTGGGAAGCTGCCGCATAGCACAGGGAGATCACCTCTGTGCTTTGTGACCACCTAGAGGGGTGGGATAGGGAGGGTGGGAGGGAAGGTGATGCAAGAGGGAAGAGATATGGGAACATATGTATATCTATAACTGATTCACTTTGTTGTAAAGCAGAAACTAACACACCATTGTAAAACAGTTATACTCCAATAAAGATGTTAAAAAAAATAAAATAAAAGTTGAAAATAAAAAAAAAAGTAGGTAAATCAACAAAAATGAATGTCATTAAAACTATTATAATTGCCTTGTTTTAAAATGGCAGATGCTGAGATAGAGATTAATAGGGTGGGAGAGAGCAGGGTTTCTTAAAGTAGTCAAAGTAGACAGAGGTCAGAGGAAAAACAATATATTAAATGGGAGTCAAAGAATGAGGAAAAGCCAGCCTTGTATAGAGAAAATGGGAACAGTAAATGCAAAAGTCTAAAATGGATGAGTTTGGGTGCTTTGGGAACCGAAAGTAAACCAATTTTCTGCAGCACATTAAAGAAGAGAGTCATTTGAAATGATGTTGGAAAAAAATGAGAGGAAATCATGGCATACATTACAGACCATGTTAAGGAATTTGCATTTTATGTTCAGGGCTATGGAAAGTCTTTGATTAGTTTTAATCAACAAATTATTAAGATTAGATTTATAATTTATAAGGATCCCTTTGTTATGTGGAGGACTGTTTTAAGGTCTGTACTATGCTTTGAAAATACTTTGATATTGACAAAGTGGTTTGTGAGAGAGAGAGAGTGTGTGTGTGTGTGCGTGTGTGTGTGTGAACTAACATTATACTACAAAACAAGGGGAAGGTATTTGTAAGTTTAACACTTATAGTGCCTAAATCAATAATTTCCACTCCTAAAGGGGCTAGTTAACATCTTAAGGACCCTAATCAGGAGTATTCACTGTGGAAACTATTCTGCCTAGCCCTCTACATGAAGCTATTTAAGTCTACAGTGGGATAGTTATTTTTAACATTCATTTTTTAACTTTTAAAGAAATTTTTAAAAAATAGTATACCACTTTGCTCATTTAAAAATTACATTTCAGATATTTTGTCAGAAATTTAAGTATTGATAAAGTAGTAATTTTTACTGTATTATGGTGGCATTTTAAAATTAAGCCATTGCCATTTCCAAATTAAACTACTTTTAAAAAATACTGCCAAGAGAATCTAAATATAAGTCATTTGATACTCTCCATCATCTACTTAAAAATACCTACTAAAAAGTGCTTTGACAGAAATTTTAATTTTATTCAATATTTCCTTTATTTTCCCACAGAATTCTATCCAAAAATGTACTGCGTATTCTCACAGGGATAAAGGTGCTCTAATAGCATTTAGTGGGCAGAGCCCAGGGATGCTAAATGTCTTGAAATGATTGAAGCATCCTCAACAAAGAACTGTCTCACCCCAAAATTCTAGTAGCATTGTGAAATACAAATGGCATGCTGTGTTTTTAAGTAATTCTATCCCTTGTCTCCTGTAATAAGAGCTCCTCTCTCTCTTTATTGTAGTGACCCAAGGTTTCCACTAACTTTTCTGAGGGCTGCAACTATCCTTAATCACTTCAGGCACAATCATATAGAAGTCTAGGCTTTCCATCTGGATTTATTCAGTGTTAGAACTTTAGGAAGAATGGCTCCTATAGACTTAGCACTACACCAAGTACTATAATATAAGCATGATCAACACAGGGTCCTTGCTAGCAGGTGCTCACACTATAGTGGAAACAACAGAGATTTGGTCCATTAATGATACCAGTGTGATAAGCACAACAAAACAGTTTAAAATAAGTTTAAAACCTGATGGCCTTTATGCATTCCGCTCTAGACCCCATACATGTAAATGTAAGATCTACTCTAGATCTCAAGAAACAGGAAACCAGCAGGAGATGCGTGTCAATTGGTACTCAAGAGTTACCAATATTTCAAAATTGTAAGTACCACAAAAATATCTGGATATGTGTCTTCTTTTAAAAATAAAGCAAACACAGAGCAACAGCAAAACAGGTCCAGATTTACCTCTTGGCAACAACTAACCAGAGATGAGTTTCAGATCCCTACTTTAGATAATATCTGAGCTTCCAGTTTGTCACAGACCTCCTAAATCCAGCTTCATTCACTTGTGTTACCTGCCTCACTCCTATAGGGGTTTGAATTTATACCTGATCTAGATCTTCAGCAATGACAAAAATTTTCTTTGATATCAATCAACACTTTTGATTGATATATTTCTCCATAATTGCAGATAATCTTTAGATTTTAGACTGCTTTCATATTATTATTTCCATATTGTTATCACATAATCATTTATCAAGCATTTACTTTATGCTATATATTATGTTTCATATACTGTAAATGATTTAATATATGTAAGCAATTCATTGTGAGGCAGTCCTACCTGCCTGATTTCATAGTTTTGAAAACTGAGACTTAAAGGAATTGGCCCATTTGTCTGAGGTCATCGAAGGTGTGATTGAGCAGATATTCTACTGCATATCTGTCTCACTACAAAACCTACATCTTACCAACCAACCTGCTTTAATTATAATATATGATTTAACTTGGTTTTTTAGATATTATAAACAACTTGCAAATCAAAACATCTTTAGGTGACTCAAGATGGCTAAAATTAATTTCTTGGTATAACAAAGAGCCCAAATCTCAATACTAAACTTACTTTATAAAAGTTATTCGATTTGTAATAATTTTAAACATTTGTGTCCTTCAAAAGACAATAAATCTACTATTTTATGATTTCCCCTTAGAGGAGAACAAAATTTGTCACTCCGAAATGTTTCTGGTATGCAGATAATTTCTAACTGAAAACAATCAAGACCCAAAGACTCAGGAAGAAACTCTGACCTTCCCCCAACTGCCTGAACACTTAAGATAGAGGGCCTATTACAGGAGTAGATTTATCAACAAGGTATCAGCAGAGATAACTACAGAGAATATGGGCTAGGTGTGGTTGGGGGGAATCTTAAAGATCACAGTCCATTCTGTGTCCCATTGCCTCTGTATGGCCAAGCAAATATTTCTTTGCCAAACATTTGCTTTTACATCTCCATGTGAATTGCCTTCCTCCCATTTGAAGTCCCAAATCACTACCCTCAACATCTTCTTTTCACTTTAGCTGAAGACAGCATTTAAGGTGAGGGCTTCAGTTATTTTGGTGGTTTAGTTTTGTGTCCCATGTACACATGTCATTAAACTTTTGCTTGATTTTCTCCTGTTAATCTGTCTCATGTCAATTTAATTCTTAGACCAGCCAGAAGAACCTAAGAGGGTAGAGGGAAATTTGTTTCTCCTTGACACTCTATTTGACATGATGATACCACTTATTCCCTTTCTTCATTCAACAATTATTGAACCCTTACAGTTTATTAGGTACCGTACTAGGAGCTGGGGTAAAAGCATTGAACACAATTCTCAGAGAAATTAAGTTCCAGTTGAGGAAATAGAAAATGATGAAAAACACCACCTAAATACAGAATGAAATGCCAGGTTCCATAAGAGCTATGAAGTAAGTAAAGGATGGTCGTGATGTGGCCTGTCTTAGAAAGCGTTGTTTGGGCAGGAGTCTCAGATAAGATGACGTTTGAAAAGAGACCCAAATGAAACAAAGTCACAAATGGCATGAAATCCTAAGAAAAGGCATTTTAAGTAGCGGGAATAGACTTCTCTGAAATGGGAACATGTTTAAAACACTGGAACAAAAGTCAGAAGTTCAGCATGTTTCAGTGTGGCTGGAGGGGCAGAATAATAATAATAAGCAGTCAGATCAGCCAGGTTGCCTGTGGGCAAAATGTATGTTATTAGTTCAGGATGAGATATTTTCCACTCCCAATGTTTTCTCTTAAGAGAGATCCTGGTTCCCTACTGCCTTCTCTGTTCTGTGTCCCTGAGCCATAGAGGAGTTGGAGTTTTCTGATTTATTTCTTTAGAAGATGATTCTGTGCCTGCACTAGTTATATCTCTCTCTCTGTCTTTTTCTTTCTTGGGAAAGAGTCTATCTTCAGTCAGCCTGACTTTTCCATGTCTCTGTTCCAGGAAAAAAAGGGGAAAGTTCTGCTCAAGTGGGATGTGGATGGGGTAGGATGTTGTATAGTCTTAGACAGCGAGATCAAATATCAGTGATAAGATTCTGATTACCTTTTTAACGTATGTATGATGACAAATCAATGCAGGTTTCATTTTTAAGTGATCAGCTGAACCCAAATTATTGGAAGTCTAAAAAATTCCAAGAAAGGAACTCAGGAGTGTGCTAAGGTAAAAAGCCCCAAATGTGAAAAGATGGCTACACTTTGATCTAGCTACCACATAATATTTTGTTAAAGGATTTAAAAGGTACTTTTTTTTAGCTAAGGCTATTACTACCTTTCTACCAGTGGGTTGGAGCGTTTGGCAGAAGCTCTGCTAAAACAAGTACAAGTGATGATTTTCTCTTCTTAAGAGCTATAAAGCAAGAGCTCTCTTTAGAGAAAGATACCAAAAATTCAGAGGCATAAAATACCCTCTTTATGCTACATAAGAGTCCATCTCTTTGAGTTACTTAAAAGAGAAAATACTGAACAAAGATCCAAACTGTGAAGGAGTTTATTATCACATGAACTTGACTCAGTATAGCTTCACCACTGGTTCCTTCTCAGCCAGCATTCTAAGCAAGAGGAAGAGAAGTCTCTTGTCTATTATGTTTTCAACAATAAACCCAGAATCTAGTACTATGTCTGGAATATTTAACACATTGTTGCTAGATGAATCAATATTATTGTGTGTTTGTGTGAGAAGGAAATCTGGTCTAGCATCTGCTTCATTGTCCTAGTATGATGTATGTATAATGATCTGCATATAGAAATGAGTGGTTATTGTGCTTTGCTTCCTGAGTTTTATGTTTAAACTGTAAATTTTATATGTAATATTAATATTTTACATATTTTAGAGGGATCTGTGGGTATATTAATTTTTGACAAACAGCAATCTCCAAACACATTTAGAACATACATTTTGGAAGAAAGTCTCCCTTAGTGCTGCCTGAAGACATCTGACTTGTAGGCAATAGAAAGCTATTTCCCAAAGCACCTTTGACCCAGACTCCCTATCTAAAAACACAAAGGCAGATATGTTTTAAGAGTAATTCACAAAAAAGTCAATTAAAATGTTTTAGAAGAACAAGCAAATGAAATGTCTTAGAATAAAAATATATGTAAATCAGGTTTGAAAGCAACAGACCATTTTGCAAGTTGTAGTCTATTTCAGCCAGCCTTTTTATAGTAGCAAATTCACTACACCAATGCTATCCAATACTTTCAAATTTAATTTCTACATGTTATCAATACATAAAACCTACTTTGGAGACCTAGAGGAAAGGAAAATTCTTTCCTGCAGCTTTTCCTGCTTCCCCGTTTGTTCATATCATTTTTTATGCTGCTTGCTTCTATCTGTTCATGCTTTGTTTATTATATATTTAAAAAATTTAACCCACAATATAATGAATCATTTTTCTCCTTAAACCCTCTCCCATTCCCATATGATACTATAAGCTCGCACAGGTAATTGTCAGAGTCCTACTCACTACGCTATTCTTTTTCTCATCGTTCACAGTCCCAGAACTTTTATAGAAGCCAAAAGAAGTTGATTGGATTTAATGATCTGTGATGAAAGAAAACAAGAAAAAAACTAATAATGTTAGTATTGATGCTAATAAAAATAATAACTAAACATTTACATGACTAATAAGAGTTGCAATCAGATTTGTAATATTAACAAATTCAAAATAATTAAATGCTCTATGTGTTAGCCATAATACTGGGCATTTACATAATTATTTTAGATCAAAATATTCAATATAAATCTACCAGGGTTTTAATCAATCACAGTGTTTTACTGGCTTGGCAAAAGAAAGCTTTCAGTACATTTACTGCAGTGATTTTGGTCCAGGTTCTGACACTATCATACAATTCTACGTTTTTTGGTCATGGTTTATCTATTGCTTCCTCTCATGTGTTCTCTTTGCTTTATCCTCCTTCCACATCCTATCACTGAAAAAATCTCAGGAAGAGTCAAATTACTGACTCTGATTTTTCATAGTAAAATATGAAGCCCACATTTCACTGCTTAAGGCACATATTACATTGATGTAAAAAACTGACTAATAAATATAATTTTTGACCAATCCCTGTTAATGATGATTTATCAGACTAGAAATTGGAATCTATTACATTTTTTAATAGGAGAGGTCATAATATGTGAGTTAATCACTAGATACCTCAAAATACTCACAGAATTATATTTTGAGAATATTAAAATCATAAGGGTTACTTAATCCTGCCATTTTCTTAAAGAAGAAAGAGATACTGGAGACAGCTTTGGGTTGTCAAATTATAGACTTTTAGAATTTTAAACATTATATAGAATTTTAATATAATCTTTTTACTCTATAGAGAAGGAAACTGGAGTCTGGACTTGTTAAACATCTTGTACATTGTTCTTCAAGTAGTGTATGAGCTGGGCCTAGAACCTTCAGTCTAGGCCCAGGCTCTTCTGGTTTCTGACTCTTCTTATTATAAAGAGGTTGTTCTGAGAACAATTCTTTTATTGTATTTTTTAAAAAGACAAATACATATTATAAAATATTTTCTAAAAAACAGAAAATATGTAGAATTCTCAAAAACTTTTCATTCATATATTACTTAAGTCTGTGCTTGATATTTTTTCCAATGGTATTTTGTTTCAATAAGACAAACTACATTTTCCTGTCACTTGGGAGAGACAAATTTTTGGCACTTTCCTCAGAATGGGTCATCAGATACAAGAAACTTTCTATATTGACTTCTTTGAGACTAGAATTCACATCTTGCTCTGTTTTACCCTGAATTTATGTTGGCACATCGGGCCAATCTCAGGCTGGCAGTAATGGAGATTTGCAGAATATGGAGTATTTGATGGTTGGTATGAAGCCATTAATTAAACCAGGAACACTCCATTTTAAGGATGATTAATGTAAGTAGTTCTACAACAGATGATTCTTTTAAAAATTTTTATTCTTTTAAATGACCTAGCTTACATCATTAAAACTAGTCTGTGAGCTTAGGTGAGATTTTAAAAATGTATTTATGTGTCCCAAATTTGGGGATATTAAACTTTAAACCCCTGCAAACAAGAACAAGCCTCAGACAGACGTAAGGGCAAATATGCAAAGATCTGCTCATATTTATAGTAATTTTGACATAAGATCGATGTTATACCCCACAAACATGCTCACATAAATTATTTGGAGGTGATGACATAAGCATAATAAATCATGCTATAAATCATCATTTTCCACACTGCATTTGAAATATTGTTACTGTGGAGGAAAATTCATGATATCTCTTGTCTCATGAATGATATCTAATGAATAAGGGAATGATTTAAAATGCTTGATCTTAGAGTATCTAAAACCAACACTTAATTTTCTTATATAAATTTAAATCTTGTAGCATCTACAAAAACTTCAAAAAGTTCCTTAAATGTTTACTCAATGTTAAATGAATGGATGTCTAATTCCCCTACTGAGAGTATGGCATGCTATGCTATGATTTTTGGATAATCCCGCAAACTCTTAACAAGTAAATCTAATTTAAGGGGGATACACTCACTCAACAATTTTTTGGAACACCCACCTGAACCAGAAATTACGCTACGGCCACAGACATACTGGAAAACAATACAGACTTTGTCTTTCCTGCCGTCATTGGAGTTTACTGCAGAGAAGGCTGCCTCAGTAGTATCTTAATAACTACCAACCTAGACCATCCCTGAAATGCTTCTTTTAATTAAATCCTCTATCTTTCTATAGTGTGATTATCTAAGCAGTTGAGCTTGATATATTTCTACTGTTAAATGTATTAACATCTTTATAACGTTTGTTACTGTTCTTTGCATATCTCTAGGGAAATTTCTAAAACTCAAGTAGGCAGGGAGTCGATAAATTCCAAAAATTTTTATACAAGGTGATTTACAATAAAAGGGTGTTTTTAGTCCTTTGCAATAACAAAACAGAATACTGCTGGCACTTCTAGAAATGGAGAAGCCAAACAACTACTAGGGTTGCTGTAATGTAGGGAGAACAAGAAAGGAGCAGTAGAAGGGGCACATTAAACCAAGGTGACATAAAGCCTCTTACATATGGGGTCCAGAGACCAGTTTCTATAAGATAAAAGGAAGGACTTTATGGTCCCAGACAGTATTTAAACCCAGGTACAGAGATGGACATTTGTAATTGGCAAAATTAAAGGAAAAATATGGATTTTCTTTAGCCTAGTTGAAGAAATAGTGATTCAGTAAACTAACACATCAATATGGTCTATAATTCTAAGCTATATGCCATTAATAGAGTTGAAAGATACTAAGATGGATAGTTGAGACTTGATGGGAAATGTTTTAGATAAAAGAAGAGCTGGCAACAAAGCTTATCTTTGAGTCTCTTTTAATGTTAAGTAAAACCTTTAACCCATAAACTCATGTGTGACTTCTAGGGACCATAGACAATGTCACCCATCATAACTCAAGGTCTCTACATTCATTCTGTACCACTTGGTTACTAAGTTACTAAGAGGAATAGATGTATGAGAAAGGAAAGTGGCATTTGTTAACACAAATGTTAACACAAATGCCATACTTGAGATTTATGCAAATAGAGAGGATATTAGAACCATTGTATTTAAATATCCTGAAAAAGATTGTTTATTAAAAAAGTTTAGGGTTTCCCTGGTGGCTCAGTGGTTAAGAATCCGCCTGCCAATGCAGGGGACACGGGTTCGAGCCCTGGTCCAGGAAGATCCCACATGCCGCAGAGCAACTAAGCCCGTGTGCCACAACTACTGAGCCTGTGCTCTAGAGCCCGCGAGCTATAACTACTAAAACCCTTGTGCCTAGAGCCTGTGCTCTGCAACAAAAGAAGCCACTGCAGTGAGAAGCCCGTGCACCGCAACAAAGAGTAGCCCCTGCTCGCCGCAACCAGAGAAAAGCCCACGCGCGGCAACGAAGACCCAACACAGCCAAAAATAAATAAGTAAATAAATTTTTAAAAAATTATTTTAAAAAAAGTTTAAATGAAAAGTTACCCAGAAAGAAGCTTTCCTTCTTTTTCTTTCTCATTGTTTTTATTTTCCTTTTCTGTCCTATTCCAGTTTCCGGAAGGAAACTCAGAGAAAAGACTCAGACAGCACTGTTTCTCAGATACACATGCATCAGCAATATAATTTTCTTACTAGATTATAAAATAAATACTAGACAACATACATAGTATTTGGTGGAAATATTCTATGGCTTGAAATACACAAAACAGAACCACAAAATTTTAAACCGATACAGCAGAATAAACAGAATTAATGATTATAGAATAAATACTGCTTCAACCAGGTTCACTTAGGAAACATAAAGGGAATGGATTAGCATTTTGTTAATTTAATAGGATAATTAAATTGGTGAATTTTAATCATGTACTTTTTGTTTTATTTCAGTCATTAGTAATTAACCATAATAATGAAGGAGAAATTGTGTAATTTAGGTTTTTCTCCCTCCTAAAATGATAGAAATTTAGGACACAAAGATCTATGGCCAAGAGCATAATACCTCCCCCAATGGGACTGCCAGATAAAATAAAGAACACTCAGCTGAATTTGAATTTCAGATAAACAACAATGACTACTTTAGTATAAGTAAGTCCTAAATATTGTATGGAATACTTACAATAGAAAAACTATTTGACATTCACCTCAAATGTAAATTTAACTGGGCACCCTGTATTTTTATCTACTAAACTCTGGCATCCTTATCCTGTAATCTCTATGGCCTTATTTTATGTTTCAAATGCATGCTTTTCTATTTACATCAAGCTAAAATAAATATACTGGTTCAGAATTTGTAAACATTTTCGTAGCTGAATCTTCCAATATTCCTAAATACCAAGTTAGAAATAAGAGGAGAAGGAATCAGAGGTTTTATCCTTAACATGCGAAAGGGGGGGAAATTATGCCTGAGGTGTGAGTATTGGGAAGAGTGGGAGTATAAACAATGTAGTGAACATCATCAGATAGAGAAATAAATGACAAGGTACGGCTTTGTACATAGACCCTATGACATCTTTTCTGTGACCTTAATCAACAGAAAAAAATACTTCCTGCACCCAGCCATTTTCTCTCATAGAATCACAAATTCTTTATTTATAATGAAACCATATTGACCCCAAGCCCTAATGCATGAAACTGAAAATGCGCATGCCATCAATGTGGCTATTAAGTAAAGGATTTTCCCCTCAGTGGAATTCATTGTTTTTGTTTGTTTGTTATGAATGAACAAATAGGTCTTTGTGAACTGAATTGGCACAGCCAGAGATTACTGCTAAACCTTTTTTTGTGTTGGCAGTACATCCATTGTGAAGACTAGAAGCTACAATTTGTTTGCGTGTCTTTTTCATTTTGATTTTTCCCCCCCTTTTCAGGTTACTTTGCCACTACAAGAACAATAATGCCAGAGGAAAAGATAACTTGAATGAGACTGCATGATTGTGTTTCCAACTAAAATGAGTAGAAAATGAAAACACTTTAAATGAAGTGCCTCAAATAAACATTTAATTTAGGATAAGATGGCAACCGCATATATACCACCATATCAAGTATTGAAAGAGCATTTACTGAATAGCTGAAAGACTCATTTGTGGGAAAATAAATGTAGCTCTAAAAGTGAGCTGCTGAGAGTAAATATGTAAAACCACATTTAAGTGGCATGCAATTAACATGAATTTATAGTAAAAAATGAAAAATATTATGAGATTTTGGGGAATTACATATCTGAACAAGAAACTGTTTCGTTTTTCATCAAACACAAGCCTAACTGTACACTGGATGCTCTTTAATGAGCTGTAGATTTCAAACAAACTAGATGGTTTTTCCATTCATACATTAGGAAAAGTGGATGCACTATTTTCTCAATCCCTTCGACGTCTTTCTTTAAATATCCTTTCCTTATCTCCTCTACATGTTTAAATACCAGTCTCTCTAGCCCTAATGATTTTATCCTACTTTATTCTCTACTTTCTTCTTAATAATTCCTGCTTTTTATACTTTCTTTGCTCTAAGTTCTCACGTTTTCTGGCATTAATATTTGCTCTGTCCCTTGTCCATTATTTTATAACAATCTCACTTCACTCCATCCTTATATTTATTTCTAGCCACATAATTTACTTTCACATTATATCTGGGCATTATAAATATCTGTGCAGCTACTAAAACTGTGACCCTAACAGGGAGATAGAAAATTTCACATTTTTAATACATACAGAAATGATATTGCTATTAGAGTACTTTGTAAATCATAAAACATTTAATAAACTTATAATACTTGTTTTTATTTGAAGTATTATTGGAATTGTTGATGTCATATCACACATGACTAGAATAATCATCTAATAGTTATACCATGTAATGAACTATATTTACACAACTATATATTATATAAAACTGTAACTATATGTAAAAGTATTTTAATCATAAAAGAATAGGTCAATCAAATTAAAATATATAACTGTTCCCAATAAAGTAAAGAGCAAATGCACTGGTAAATGATAAGGATGTCAAAATGTTAAGCAATTTCTTTTTCTCTTAATATTGCTATTTTTATCAAATAGGGAGGAAGCGAGTCTCAATGGATATGTTTATAGAATAAAAATGGAAGCTATTCTGATTGCTTCTAGAGCCAAAGACATTAACAAAATAGAAATTACAAATGATTTGTATCTACTGCCAAATGTTTTGTTGGCTAATATCAGTTATATTATTTTCTGCTCATTCAGCATTCAGAAGATCAATTACATTTAAAGAAATGAGATTAAAAGTGATAAAGTGGGGGAAGGGTAAGCTGGGATGAAGTGAGAGAGTAACATTGACATATGTACACTACCAAATGTAAAATAGATAGGAAGCAGGTGCATAGCACAGGGAGATCAGCTCAGTGCTTTGCAACCACCTAGAGGGGCGGGAAAAGGAGGGTGGGAGGGAGACACAAGAGGGAGGGGATATGGGGATATACGTAGGCATATAGCTGATTCACTTTTTTATACAGCAGAAACTAACACAACATTGTAAAGCAATTACACTCCAACAAAGAGGTTAAAAAAAAAAAAGTGATAAACTGGTTTTAGTTTTCTGATCCAATGTTAAAAAAAGAGGGAGAGGCCACAGCAATGAGGGGCCCGCGTACCGCAAAAAAAAAAAAAAAAAAGAGAGGCCTTCAGTTACTCTATGCCTAGTTTAATCCTCAGGCAGGATACTATTTGTTTTACTCTTGCATCTTCCTACATAAATTTTGAATATTTTGTATCTACTGATCACAGTTTCTAAATCTTTTAAATTTTCTTTAGACTCATGGTCTATTTTTCCAATGGTTTTTAATGGAATGTAAATTATACACTAAAGTTTTTTCATTCCTGAAGATAAAATATAAATAAAACTTTAAATATGAAGCCTAGATCAAAAGGCTATTCTGTCATTTAACTCACTGATTTAGTTTTCATTCTTTCTAAACTTTAACCATCTATATATCAAGCAATAAAAATATAAACAGGGTTCCAGGGATGGCATCCTGGACCTCTCAAAGCCAAATCCCATGACTAGAGGCTCTTGGCTCTATGAACCTCTCAACAATCCTCTTTCCTCCCATTTCCATGGCTGAGATCACTAACTGGTAAGAATATAGCTTCTTGTGATAACTCTTTATCTCCCCCATGCGTTTAAAATTTCTCTGATGGAAGATGGTGGAGTAGAAGGACATGTGCTCACTCCCTCTTGCAAGAGCACCAGAATCACAATTAACTGCTGAACAATCATAGACAGGAAGACAGTGAAACTCACCAAAAAAGATACCCCACATCCAAAAACAAAGGAGAAGTCACAATGAGCTGGTAGAAGGGGCACATCCACGATAAAATCAAATCCCATAACTGCTGGGTGCATGACTCACAAACTGGAGAACAATTATACTACAGAAATCCACCCACTGGAGTGAAGGTTCGGAGCCCCACATCAGGCTTCCCAACCTGGGGCTCCAGCAAGAGGAGGAGGAATTCCCAGAGAATCAGATTTTGAAGGCTAGCAGGATTTGACTGCAGGACTTCGACAGGACTGGGGGAAAGAGACACTCCACACTTGGAGGGCACACACAAAGTAGTGTGCACATCAGGACCCAGGGCGGAAGAAACAGTGATCCCACAGGAGACTGAACCAGACCTACCTGCTAGTGTTGGAGGGTCTCCTGCAGAGGCGGGGGGCAGCTGTGGCTCACCACAGGGACAGGGACACTGGCGGCAGAAGTTCTGGGAAGTACTCCTTGGCGTGAGCCTTCCTGGATTCCACCATTAGCCCCACCAAAGAGCCTGTACGCTCCAGTGCTGGGTCGCCTCAGGCCCAAACAACCAACAGGGAGGGAACTCACAGCCCCACCCATCAGCAGACAATGGGATTAAAATTTTACTGAGCTCTGCCCACCAGAGCAACACCCAGCTCTAACCACCACCAGTCCCTCCCATCAGGAAGCTTGCACAAACAATCCTCTTAGATAGCCTCATCCACCAGAGGGCAGACAGCAGAAGCAAGAAGAACTACAATCCTGCAACCTGTGGACCACCACCAGTCCCTCCCATCAGGAAGCTTGCACAAACAATCCTCTTAGATAGCCTCATCCACCAGAGGGCAGACAGCAGAAACAAGTCCTGCAGCCTGTGGAACAGAAACCACATTCACACAAAGATAAACAAGATGAAAAGGCAGAGGGCTATGTACCAGATAAAGGAACAAAATAAAACCCCAGAAAAACAACTAAATGAAGTGGCAACCTTCCAATAAAGAATTCAGAATAATGATAGTGAAGATGATCCAAGACCTCAGAAAAAGAATGGAGGCAAAGATTGAGAAGATGCAAGAAATGTTTATCAAAGACCTAGAGGAATTAAAGAACAAACACCTGGAAGAATTAAAGAACAAACAAACAGAGATGAACAGTACAATATTATTAGTAAAACTTCTATAATGCCTAACATTTCAATAAACTGTGCCAAAATTTGTAAATTAAATTAATATAATATGCATATTATTTCTCAATATTAATGATGTAAGTACCTATTTTAATAAAATAAGTTTTATACAAATTTAATTTTGTAAACCAGTTAATAACCTAACTGCACTAGCCAACATGATATCTAAATAATAATGTGGCTGGTTCATGCAGTAAGCAGTAATCACCTTAAAAGCTTTTGCAAAACAAAGGAAACCGTAAACAAGACGAAAAGACAACCCTCAGAATGGGAGGAAATATTTGCAAACCAATCAACGGACAAAGGATTAATCTCCAAAATATATAAACATCTCATGCAGCTCAATCAATGAGGTATCACCTCACACCACTTAGAATGGGCATCATCAGAAGATCTACAAACAACAAATGCTGGAGAGGGTGTGGAGAAAAAGGAACCTTCTTGCACTGTTGGTTGGAATGTAAATTGATGCAGCCACTATGGAGAACAGTACAGAAAACTAAAAATAAAATTACCATATGACCCAGCAATCCCACTACTGGGCATATACCCAGAGAAAACCATAATTCAAAAAGACACATACACCCCAATGTTCATTGCAGCTCTATTTATAATAGCCAGGTCGTGGAAGCAACCTAAATGCCCATCGACAGAAGAATGGATAAAGAAGATGTGGTACATATATACAACGAAATATAACTCAGTCATATAAAGGAACGAAATTGGGTCATTTGTTGAGATGTGGATGGACCTAGAGACTGTCATACAGAGTGAAGTAACATCTGTTGAGATGTGGATGGACCTAGAGACTGTCATACAGAGTGAAGTAAGTCAGAAAAAGAAAAACAAATATCATATATTAACGCATGTATATGGAACCTAGAAAAATGGTACAGGTGAACGGGTTTGCAAGGCAGAAATAGAGACACAGATGTAGAGAACAAACATATGGACACCAAGGGGGGAAAGTGGGGGGGGTGGTGGTGTGATGAATTGGGAGATTGGGATTGACATGTATACACTAATATGTGTAAAATAGATAACTAATAAGATCCTGCTGTATAAAAAAATATATATATAAACACATATGATGGACTGAGGATGTATTAATGGTAATCAGATTATCAAAGTACCATGCTTTAAATTGCACGTCATTTCAAACCATTATGTGACCTTTCTAATCTAATTACTTAATTTTTGCCCAGCTAAATTTTGTTATTGAGTTGGAGAAAATTTCTTTTCATTTAAATCCATTAAAAAATCTCCTGGTTTATATAAAACCCCTGAGAGCAGACAGAACATCCTTTTCCCTGTTACAAGTGTTTGGAAGCTGTGTTGGGGCTCCTTACATGTTTCCTTTTATTCCATTTGGACTTGTTTTAACAGCACATTTAAACATATAACCACATCAGTTTAAAAGGATAGATTTTCTTTGAAAGGCATGTTAATACACTAAAGACCTGCTCCCTGACTACCTTAATAACAAACCGCTGTAATCTTCAACAGATATTTAGTTATGTTTAAGGGGAAAGTCCACGGACTATATTAGGAAGATCATGCCACCGACTTCTAAAGTTGTAGTAAATCTATGTGAGAGATACCATAGCCATTTGATCTGATGATGTCAGAGTCTGGAGAGATAAATAATCAAAGATATACTTCAGTAGACCAGTCCTTAGTCTATCCAGATCTTCTGTCTATATCTAATAGCATCAATAACCATATTGTGGAAGGATTGTGATTGTTATGGTCTGAAGGTTATGGTCTGAATGTGACCCCCTCCCAAAATTCATATGTTGAAATTCTAACTCCTAAAGATGGTGGCATTAGAAAGCAGGGTCTTTGGGGGGTGATTAGGTCATGAGGATGGAGCCTTCATGAATACGATTAGTCTTCTTAAATGGTACAAATGAACCTATTTACAAAACAACAGTTGAGTCACAGATGTAGAATCAAACTTGTGGTTACCAAGGGGGAAAGTGGTGGTGGGGGGGGATGAATTGGGAGATTGGGATTGACATACACACACTACTATTTATAGAATAAATAACTAATTAAGAACCTATACTGAATAGCACAGGGAACTCTATTCAATACTCAGTAATGACCAATATGGAAACAGAATCTAAAAAAGAGTGGATATATGTGTATGTATAACTGACTCACTTTGCTGTACATCAGAAACTAACGCAACATTGTAAATCAAGTATATGCCAATAAAAAAATTAATTTAAAAAAAGATTAGTTTTCTTATAAAAGAGACCTCCCAGAGATCCCTCACCCCTTCCACCCTGGGAGGCACAGTGAGAAGGCACAGGCTGTGACCCAGGAAGAGGCCTCTCACTGGAATGAGACCATGCTGGCATCTTGATTTTGGACTTCAAGCTTCCAAAACTGTGAGAAATAAATATCTGTGTTTATAAGCTACTCAATGTGGTATATAGTTAATAGCAGCTACATGGACTAAGAGAGTGATCAAGTCACACTTTTCATTTTGAAAATGCTTGCTCTGAAATAGAAAACTTGAAAATGCTCACTTCTCAAAGAGTACATATACACTCCATGGCTTTACCCTTCCTTGCTGTTTCTGCATTTCCTAATACAGGTACTCACAAAAGATAAATTGCTGACATCGTCATTAATATAACTAAAAAAATAGTACTTTACAATATAAAATGGCAGATACATTTCTAGCCTTGGGTCTTATTTTTCCAACCAGTATATTCTATGCCAGGTTCTCTGGCCAATTGCAAGACATACCCCTGATGTACACATTCTCCTCTCTCCACTCCTGTGGTCAGTCTCTACATGCCTTTTGATGCTTCCTGTGGTGTTGGTACTCTCAATAGCACTTGCATTACCTGTGACACTGACAGGTGATCTGATCTAAATCAAGCTTCTCTGCTTGTAGGCAGGTAAGAAAACAGCTCAGGCAAAATCTTGGAGCATAATAATCTATAAATTGAAACAGAAGACTTTGAGAGTCACAAGCTAAGTTCTATTCTCAGTGCTGTCTTGTTAAAAGAGATTCCTTAGCCTATGTTTCCCTTATGGATCAAGTGTTCAGAAATAAACAGCTGGGACCCAAGGCATCTGCATGGCAGGACGAAGCTTTGTCTCTCACAGCAAAGAGCTTCCAGACCCCTGTCAGCCTGGCACAGCTCTCCAGACTAAAGACTTTCCTTAAGCACTTACTCACAGAAATCATGCTTTGATATGTTATTTTATGTTACTTTTTATCCAAAAACCCCTACATTTTTATACCTGAAAAAAGGATATTACAGTGAATTTTATTTTATTTTTTTTTAGGGCACAAGTATGATACTGCAGTTGGCACAGATAATAATTAGAAACAAGATCTAAAACTTCTCACGCTGGTTAAGTATGGGCTAGCAGAATTAGCCTGTTCCCCTTCAGGACTGTGTACCTTCAATGAAAACCAAGTATCAGGACTAGGAATTAAACTTCCAGGAGCCTCTGGAAGGCAAAATCTGTACTTCTCAGTGACCTCGTAACTCTTAGGTTGGTCATGTCCAAACTGGGACATATACAGACATTCCTTTGGATGTGATGGCAAATCTCACCTAAGTCAACCTTCAAAATCTGAGAGTAGAAATGGATTAGAAACCACTAGCATAAAAAGAGATTAGACTCTAGTCAGTAGACTCTTACAGCTGCTGTAGTGCCATCCTCAAACCAGATTGTGGCCAAAAGTGAGACTCTATCTAGGACTAAGATTCTCCAGGTATGGCTTCAGAGGGACTCTTGAGCCCAAATAACCAAGAGGCCTTGATAGATCTCATTTTAAGGCACTTTGCCAATAGAATATATCAGACCATTATCTACAGATGACTGGATATATTTCAAAACTTTAAGCTGTTATCACATCTTAGGAAGAATAGAGATGAATATATGAACTACCTATTGGACGAATAAGCAGCCATTTGACCTACTTTAAAGTTACATTTTCACTAGAGCACGAATGAATTCTAACGCATGAGATATGGTGAGCTAGTCTATGTTGAATTTACCCACGGCTTACTTTCATGGAAACATTTTAACTTTCCAGGATATTTGGTTTTATAACTAGGTCTGTGACCTGCTAAAAGTTCTATTGCTTTTTGCAGCAGGAGTTGGTGATCATAATATAATAAATTTAAATCAACTGTGTATTTGTGTGCTAAATCACCTGCATACAAACCATCCATAATTCTTTTTGGACACTACCTTCAAATATATTCAGGATCCCAATATTTACTACCACTTCCAGTGCTACCAGCCTGGTCAGAGACACAGTTGCCTCTTGCCTGTATTACTCTAATAGCCACCCAGCTGGTCTCTGGTTCCAATTTTGCCATCCTTCCTCTTCAGTTCTCAACACAGCAACAATATTAATTCTTTTAAATCTTAAACCAGATTTCAAATGTTCTAATGATTCTTATTTTTACTTACTGTTTAAGCCCAGGAGTTTACAACTAATTGCCTATGCAGTTCTATGCAGTCTGGGTTTGGACTCATTTCCACTTCTTTAAACCTTTTTTTTTTTTTTTCCTGCTCTAGCCACACTGTCTTCTTGCTGTTTTAAATATTCTCTCCTTAGATGCTTTGACCTCACAGTTCCTTTGCCTAGAATCTTCTTTCCTCAGATAGTTGTATGATTAACTGCCTAACTTCCATCAAATTTTGCCCAAATATTACTTTTTCTATGATACAAGCTGATCCTCCTTTCTTTTTCATTCATTTTTATCCCTAGTAAATTTCTCTATTCTTTTCCATAGAAGATTTCAATATCTAACACATTGTATATTAGCTTTTGATTTTGATCATTTATCACTTATTGTCTATATTCACCTACTATAATGTAAGCTACAACTAGGCAGAAATTTTCACCTCTTTTCTGATGAATTTTAAGAACTTAGAACAGTGTTTCATACATATTAGGCTTTCAAATAATTATTTGCTAAAATAATGAATAAATGTATGACATCAGATTCTACATTATTTACAGACATAAGAACAGACGCCATAAGAAACTTTTTGATTTACAACTTCAATAGTTGAGAAATCTCTCTCCATCGTGTGTGTCTTTATGTGTGTGTGAGATATATTTACATTGCTAGGTCTGAATTGTGTCCCCCCCTGCATTCACATGTTGAAGCCCTAACCCCCAATGTGATTGTATTTGGAGATGGGGCTTTTAGGAAGTAATTAAAATTAAATGAGGTACAAGAGTGGGCCCTAATCTGATAGGATTGGTGACCTTATAAGAAGAGGAAGATAAAAAGATATCTCTGCACCATGTGAGGACACAGCAAGAAGGCAGCCATCTGCAAGCTGTGAAGAGAGATCTCACTAAAAATTGAACTCTGCCAGACCTTGACCTTAAATTTTCTAGCCTTCAGGACTGTGAGAAAATAATTTTCTGTTATTTAAACCATGCAATCTGTGGTATTTTGTTATGGCAGTCTGAGTAATTCACACATATATGCATATTGTGTGTTTGTGTCAATTCTGAGATATTGTCATCACCTGATCTTAATTTGGTAGCATTCTTCTCCAGCACATAAATGTTTCCTAGGAGCCCAAGGACTTCTATTTGAAGTAGTGTAGTGTACCAAATTTCGTCTATCATAAGTTAATATTCCATCATCATTTTAATTAGGCTGTTTTGAGTCTGGAAAAATCCATTATATTTCCCAATAGAAACTGGTAAACTCTCCAAAGAAACTCATACAAATGAAAATAACACATTAGGGAGAATAGAATGGTTGCCTTGAGGAAAGAAGAGATGGAGGATATGATACTAAAAGGGAACAGATATATAAAATAAGAAAGGCATCTGCACATACCAATAATATTATTATGCTATGAAAACTCACTTTGATTATGTCAATCTTCTTCACCTGAGGTTAAACAATGTATTCACATTCAGCATGTTATTAAATGTAAAGGGTTTGAATCATTTTAAGAAAATTTTAAAAAGACTTACTGGTGTAAGGATAAACAGTCACCCTGAGCAATACTGTGAGAATGGCTTAATTCATACCTGCATTTCCTCACTTAAGGTACCAATACTATGTATTTGTGCTTCCTTACCTATTGAGAGTGATCATCATAGAAACATCCTTACATTGCTTGACTCTTCTCTGGACCCACTCACAACTGCTACTTTAATTCTGGTTGGTAACTGTGGAACCAAATATAGAGGAAGGAAGAAATAAAGAGAAAACACATGTTATTACTATTTTTCATTACATGCCTTGTCCACCCACCCCTCCTACTCCAGCCTCTCATGCTAAATGTTGGAAACATGCACAAAAGTGAAAAGAGGAGAGAGTCCTGTTTTCATTTCCTGGTCTCTTCTTGCCTTACACCCATCCTGTTCTCTGTTTTGATCCTATCAACTCTCCTGAGTGCCAATTTTTAAAGAGGTAATGAGGGCAAAATGTAGAAACTGTGAAGTGTAAGAAAAGGAACAAAGAGCAGAGCAGAGTAGCCTTCTTCCAGTCCTGCCTTTCAGTCAACACAATTCATATTCTCCTTGACCCCTAATATTAGCTCGGGCAATTAATGCAGGGCTTGTAATAAATAATTCAAAAATCTTAGTGGCTTAATCCAATAAAAGTTCATTTCTCACTCACACAAAGTTTATTTCAAATGTTTTTTGTTGGGGAACTCGTGGCTCTACTCCAAGGAGTGATTCAGGAATCCAGACTCCTTCCAACTTTTGATATCACCATCTTTGATATGTGAACCTCAGTGACTCAAAGGAAAGTGAAAGACTGTAAGGGAGGTATATGGTGACCCACATCATTTAACTTTATATTCTATTATCCTGAACTGGTCTCACGCGGATGTAAAGACGCACTAACTGCCCATCAATCCTCCATATGCAGGTCCACAAGTCTTAGGTGTCCTACAGGTCATCTATTTCTGCCACACACCCCATCAGTGATTAGGATTTCTCTTTATTTCAAGTGCCTATTTGTCCACTATGTTTCCAGTCTCTTTCACCAACTTAGAATTTATACATAAGCTAATAGCGCCATGTAAAACAGTCCGTGATCTTGAATGTTTAAATTGCATTGAAGAGATATATTGGTAGAGCTCCCTGTTAGGCTCTGAACACACTTCTTCAAAGAATTATTGTTGAGTAAAATGGTTTGGTTTTATGTTTTTATGAGGACAATAAAATACATCAGGGACATTATGGACCAAATAGGATTTCGTGGAATGGAATTAGAACTAAATCACCTCATGTAACAACAATTATGGAAAATGTTTCCAATGAAAATTTATATTTAATGTTAAATAAAGTATATAAATTGATGCCTGCACATAATAATATTCTGAAGGAGGATCTAAATAGAATTATGTAGGGACATGACAATTTTTTATTACAGAAGCAAAGTGATAGCTGTGAGAGCACAGAACTGCATACACATATATTCTTTCATAGGGTAATTTTTAAGATAATTTTTTATTAATTTCCTTTCGGAAGAACTTCATTAGATTTTTTTCCTTAGCGACTGTAGTATTTTATCTTGATGATCTCAGGTGATAGCACTGTGTTTGGCATTATCTGTGGAGTCCCAATATTTGCTAATTTGAGTTCCCCACTTGGAAAGAGGCTTTTGTTTCTTTCTGCTATGCAGAAAACAGCTAAGAGCTGCTGGAGAAAGCTCACTGATTTTCATAGGTATAATAGAGAAAGGCGTTCTGGATCCATTTCTCTGATGAGGCACACAAACTTAACACAGGAAACTAACTCTGCAACCATTAAAATGGCAACAAAGATTATTTTAAACAGGTTCTCTAAAGAAGCAAAGATAAATTTGGTGGAATCATTTTACTAAGGGAAAGTTCTAAATACAATTTTTTTGTTGTGGTAATGTGGTAAAGGTACCATACTCATAAATAATAATTGAGAATTCATTAGCATAAAAATCTATGAGCTATACTGCTTGTCATTTTTAAAAAAGATATTATGGCTTTGGTATTTTTATGTTTATCTCTTAATTTTTTCTGATTATTCAATGATAATTGTTTGTTATTTTTTGTTCTTTTTATAGAATGTATTTTATTTCATGCTAATCCATACTTTAAAAAATTTTTCTACATTCATTATTATACTAGATTTGCTTCTATTATATTGCTCATTATTTACAGCTTGTTTTGTGCCAGGCATTGTAGACTGAAAGGAAAATGCACATGATTCCTGGCCTCAAGAATGTAGGGATCCATGACAGAGGGAAAACAAAAAAATAAGTACAATATAAGGTCTTGAATATACATACAATAGTGGAATACATGAGTTATATTCCACATGAGGAAGACAAATAATGTTTGAAAGTGGGCGAGGAAGATGTTGTAAATGGAGAAAAACAACTGCAAAGAGACTACATCATAATTTAGTTAAGTATGTTACATAGTACCTTTGTTTTTGTCATCAGTTAATTATTTGTTATCCTTAGCCAACTGAATTAATTGGGAGGTCAACAAATGGACTTATTCATTTACAAAATCCTAGTGCAACTGTGTCTGATTTTGACTCATATTTGTTGGTCAGTAAAGGATTATGTGTCTGTTGAACTGGCAAAAAGAAACTACCTGATCTATGTTGATGTACCCCATGGTCTTCTAATGGATGTTTTGGGGACTACTGTGCATCGTGGTGATGACATATATTATAGAAAAGTCATATTTCTCTTTCTGAATTTATAGTTTTTGAGGACTTAACTATGAACCTAGTTTAATGCTTTTTATATTTAATCATATTTAAACTTATAACGTGCACTTTGAGGTAGGTTCTATTGCTATCTAACTTTTAGAGATAAAACATTGAACCTTAAAGAAATTAAATGACCTGCTCGAGATGACACACAACAAATTGGGGCATAAAAAAGAGATCAGATACCATATCCTGATCTCTTAACTACAACATTTCTACCCTTTACTTTTTTCCCTTTCTAAAATCATTTTTCATTATGGTAGTGTTTTTGTTAAGGTTTTACTGTGCCAAAATTAATTGTTCTCTCAATTTGATCTAATAATTACTTCTATGCTAGTAAGTATGGCATGACTAATGACTCAAATTTATTATATGACCTCAAATGTTTGGTCAGTTTTTACACAAACTAAAATAAATATTAATATACCTAGTTAGGTGTTTGTACATATATTACCCTATGTATTATGCCCAGGAAATGTATATATTCATTAGTATTATACCTATATCATTATTAGGGAAATGGTAGAAAACTAGTTGTGACTTGCTTAATGGTAAAAGAAGAAAATAATGTAGAGTAGCTATAGAAAATAAATAAATAAAAGGTATCGTTTACTGTGATATTTACTTTATAATGGGACCCATGAGTATGAATATAGCAAGAAATCTGAAAAAGATTAACACCAAGAATTAGAGCTACCAAGAGTACATAGATATAAATATGGATATATCTATACCTATATTCATATCTATATACACAGTTTTCACTAAAATTTTTGTTGAAATTTTCCTAAGATCTTCTCTCCAATGGACTAGTGTTTACTTCCTGTCCATTCTTACTTGGGGAAATATCCTCACCTTCTGTAGTACATGTATATTAGAGTTACTAGCATTTACAGAGCTTAACTTGCTTTCTGATAATCCCATTTCAAATTCTCAAATTTGATAGTCTCATGATTAGATCATATGTACTTTCCAAGAACATTCAGTTTTCCAGTCATCAGAGAATAAAAGTCATGCAATACAAATATTGCTGCTGAGGAACCATCCCTCTATGTGGATGGAGCAGTTCCTGGAAAAACAGAACCTAGTCATAAAATAAGTTTTCATGATATTACATCCCTTGATTGCTCAGTGCATACATCTTTTTTCCCCTCGATATGAAATTCCCCTGAAGAAAGATTTTATCAAAATATAATTATCTTCAGTAAATTCTCAAGAACATCTCCATTTTTGTGAGGCAGCTCAAATCTAACCAACTGATTGCATTCACAAGCTATGATATGAAGCCACTCTTTTCTAAGTCCATGATACTAAGGTGACTTCCATATTTCTTTTAGGGTACTCTCATTTTTATGCAAGTATTATGTTTTTATTCTGCAGAATATGGACACTTCCAATAATCCCAACATAATCATTAAAAATACTAAAGTGTAGCTTCCATTTGGAATCAAAAATGTAAAAGAAATAAATTTCACATTGTAGATTGGTCAATGATCTAAAATGTGTAATATTTCCTGTTTTAGATGGAAAACAATGTGCATGATAACATCAAGTATCAAGACCATCTATCTGACTTCCTTGGACTGTCATTTTGGCTGCCATAATATATTTCCCTGGCCCAGGGGTTTTTAAGACCACCTATGAGAAAATAACTGGGGATAAATTCTGTGTGTGTGTGTGTGTCTGTGTGTGTGTGTGTGTGTGTGCGTGTGTGTGCGCGCGTGTGTGTGTGTAGGGAGTACAGAGATTGCGACATGATTACTGTCTTTATCTTGTTTTGAATCAGTTGTCAGAGTGCTTTAAATTTTGTTAGTTTGATAGTAATTTGTTTTCATTCCTTTTGTTTGTTTGTTTAGTTGTTTTTTCCCATTCTTGGCTAACTAAAATTGTGTTTAATTACAAGCCAGTTTTATTTAGAGGTAGGGGGCAATTTGCTAAAAGCCAATAAAATTTCAACTACATATAAAGACTACTGTTAATCCACCCAATTTCCAAGTTGTTAGAGAACAGAATCTGATTGGCCTCAGGTCAAATGCCGATCATTTTTTTTCCATCAGCTACTGTCAGGAAGGCAGGTTAGGCATCAGCATTGTGGTTGCTAGGGACCTACCCTGTGAACAAGTTGTATGCTCACCATTGAAGAATGGATGGGCAGAAATTTCAGTATATAAATTCACTCAAAATTACAATACTGTATCCACCAAACCAGTATAACTATTGATTAAATGTGCAAGTAAAAGATGTAACCCTGTGCATTTCCAATGAAGAATTTAGCAAGAAAACTACAACTCTTTATTTGATGTTACCATTTTCCACTTTTTCTTGCAAATAAGAAAAATCATTGGGAAGTTATTGAGCACTCTGAGATGTTACTGAGAGTCTAACAAGGACTTTCACTATTCTTTGTGGAATCAAAATCAAACGGAGGAACCAAATTGATGGAGATACTGACAATAAGACTGAACTGGAAAGAAATCATGGCTGTTTGGGGGATATCACAGGAGAAAAAGCGTGGTAGAAGATTCTGAGAAAACCATCAAATATATCAGTGTGATGTATTCTGCATCCTTAGGACTTTTAAAGTTCAATCCTTGAAGTCAGCAAAACTATTTTTCTTCTTTCTTACTCTTTTATCCATCATTTTCTCTCCTCTATATTTTTTCTCTTGTCAAAAGGAAGTACTTTTCTTTATTGACGATATAGAGTTTAAACTACCTGGACCCAAAGTATCCATTGTGGAAAGCTTTATGTCTGACAGCTATATTTCAGCTAATGAAAGAACAACAAAATAATGGCTTCACTCTCCCCTTGTTCTTACTTTGAAGGCAATGCACACGACAGTTTGAGCAATAACCCAGTACACTTGCTATCAGTCTGTGCAGTTACTTTGTGCCATCTTTCACTATCCTTTGGCTATCTTTCCATTTATATATCAGGAAAATAATATTAATTATATGTAATCTCCTACTTAATAAATTATAGTGTAATGATATAATGGAACTGTATAGGATTAGTAAAAATGAGAGAATTCTAGAGACACTAAAAAGAAAAAAAATCCAGGATATACTACTGTACAATGAGAAAACATTGTGTTGTAATTTTTGTTCACATACATTTATAGTAAGTTTTGCATATTAATATATACAGAATTATACATCATATTTAAACACTGTCTGTGATAAGATGGCATGATACTTTTATAGATATGTGTTATATGTGATTCTCTCTCTGTATTTCTATGTAAATGAAGGCTTATATTGTTGTAGTTATTTTACTATGAGTGGGTTATACCTTTTGAATCCATAAAATAATTTTTAAAAATCTAATTGGTTATAGTTTTTGTAATAGTTGTGTCATCTTTTCTACAAAATACATTGATAAAAGTACAGAATGATATTCCTATGTATGGGCAAGGAAAAAATACAAATAAATAAAAAGTAGATTTTTTTAGTGATTTGAAATTTTTATTATATTTTTATGCTCAAGTTTTAATATTATAGAACACATATTACTCAATTTGAATGAAATTCTTAAAAACATAGCTACATAATTAATTTACCACCATATGCTGAATTGCAGTATAAAATGTTTTAAAAGATACTATGAATAAAATACAACTGTAAGAGTGTAAAATAATCATAAAAATCATCTCTATGTGAATTGTGCTCCATTAATATTTTGATTCATCTTTCCAGAATAATAAACACTTTAGGCTGTCTATTTAGCTATTTCTCATTTTCCTTAGTGAGAACCCTACAATTTCACCTATTACCTTGTTACTTGGGAATATAGACTATGTCATTTGGAATAACACTGGTGATTTATCTAATGTGGCATTCTCTGTTCTAAAAATAAATTTTAAAGATTATTCCTCCCTCTGTGCTTAAGAAGACAACATGGTTTAGAATTTACAAACAAGAGTAGAGATTTATCTTAGGCAAGAGTATACCAATTGCATGTGACATTTATCCTCTCCAGCCAGATGGCAGTGGGATGGAATTTGGGTCTTTCTTTTTCCTTTATGTATTATTCACAAGCTAATTTAATGTTCAAATGATAAAACCAACAGCAAACCTGAGCAATTCCATTGTATAATCAGACAGCTTTCGCTGAAAGGAAGAAAAGTTTCTAGTCAATATTATTGTTACATTATATTTTGTTTAATAGTTTTAATAACATTAATAACCATAACTTAAAAATAAATACGTAATGCTCACTAGCAAATATTCCATGAGCTGTTATATAAAATTAATGTTGTTTCACTAAGGAGCTTTGAATTTGCTGGTCAGTTCCCTTCCCTTCTGCCCCTATCTTGGAGAAAAAATAGCCTTTGGCTTCTGGACGTTTAGAACTGTTCCAGCAATGATGGGACAAATGGTAGAGGCAGTCCTGACTTGATAGTAATATCATTGAGAATCGAGAAACACAGTTACAATAAGGAAGGTGCCATCCTTAAAACTGAATTTGGCCCAGAATATATTAAAACCAGTGTGAGATTAGTTGACTGTCAGTGTAATTTTCCTGGGAAATGTATATTTTTTCTTTAATTATTTAGAAAACTCAAATGATTGGCTATTGCAAAATATCTGCTCAGAAAAAAAAATAATAAAACCAAAAAACACTGCAAATTCTTTTTTTTAAAAGTGGACATTTAGTAAAAATATAACACTTTAGAGTAATGAAAAATACCTATGTAGATGTTAATATTGCCAGGAATATATTAAATTTTTCAACCTTCAGTAACTTTATGAAATAAATGCTGGAATTATCTTCCCATTTTAAAGGGATGAAGATTTTAAAAACTTCCTCAGAGACACATATCTAGTTAGCTGAAGAGTCAGGTTTGAATCAAACATTCTGGGTCTAAAGCCTGTACTCTCCAGTTTTGTCATCTAGCTTTTCAATGAAGAAAGATTATTCCTTTAAAAGAAAATACATTTTCAGAGGTGAAGGCATTATCATTAATTCCATTAATTGGGCTTTTGAGGAAACAAGAGGACACTTGAGGGCTAAATCGACCCTTGGATGCTAATGAAAAAGCATTAAGTTGTTTAGACTAGATCAAGTTCTGTTGATGCCCATAGGTAACATTGAGTCTATTGTGATATCTGGAATGCGAGAGACATTTCAATACAAGCACATTCTAGAAAATTAGAAAGATACATTGGGGAAAGAGAAATAAGAGATAAATGAAGGTGAATATGATCTAATTTACTGTACTAGGAGAGGTTCTCAGACAGATTAGGGAAGCTTCTGCCTGTGATTCTCTGCCGATAGACAACTCAGCATTTTAGACTGGATACTTGGAAGAGGTCTTATTCCTTTGGGGAAGTAAGTAAGTCAACTGTTGGTATATTATGGAAAAAGAAATTCCATTCAAATTCCTTTTAAGCTATTTACTTGATTGAATACATTTTGGCCATGATAGGCCGTGATCAGGTCACTGACGCTGAGCACCAGGGAAACTAGAAGGATGTATGCATGTACTAAACCCATAATTTTACATGTTATGCGAAGTATACCTTTCCCTCCCTCGTTTCTTCACCCCACTGAAAATGTCTATATCTTTTACCTCATCCTCTACACTCTACTGCCCCTGACCCTCCTAATTTTTTCCCTTAATTTCATTCCTTCCCAATTGCATCAGACTCCTAAGATGAGCACCCTGGGTATGTCTCAATTCTAATAATAGCTTCCTCCATGCCTTGGAGGAAACTTCCTATAGGAATCCTTCCTATTGGGAAGGATTGAGGAAACTATTTACTGAGAAGAAAACATCTTCAATTTCATTAATTGCCACGTTATGTCAGCCTTCCCCACATAATTTGTGAGTTTGTATCCCTTTGAAATCCTAAAAGCTCCTAGGTTAATTACAGACTATGTCTGTCATAGCCCTAGTTCCACTAGATCTCAATGTCTTATATACCATCTGGATTAGATGCTTAAAGATAATGAACAAAAATAGGGAATACAGTAGGATAAACATTAAAGAATGACTTTAATTTTAAACGTATCAAGATTGAGCTGTTTATGAGACATCTGTGCAGAGGGTGTCCCATAAGTACTTAGAGAAATGCAGTTAGAGCTCAGAAGAGAGAGAATGGCAAGAAAAATATAAATCAGAATCATCAGCCTAAAGATTTTGTCTCAAGCTAGAGGCTTTACATGATTATCTAAAGCTCACATTTTGTATTTTTTTCTTTATTTTTGAGAGTCCAGTAAATTTCACTCCTTGTCCCTATTCAAGTTACAAATAAATTGAGAAATAAAACAGCAGATTCAGCAGATGAAAGACCAAGAGATCATTTTGATGACTCACAAAGCTCGATTGGGAAACACAGCTTGATTTATGTATTAATGGGCCTGAGGTCTCCCTAATTATACTGGAGTCTACACAGGATATCCCATTCAAGGGAAATGCAGAGTCTGCAAAAATATACCTCTATTTTTTTTCTGTTCATTTAGTTTGAGTAAGAAGAAAAAAATGGACTGAATTCTCTGTGCCTAGGTATCTTCCTAAATTAGCTCATTTCAGAAATGTGGACCACTTGCTGTCATCCCATCTCCCAATATGGTAGTTAACTCCTTTATATTAGTTGGAAAAATGGATGGAGCAATGAACAAAGAAGAAAAACAGAAACTTGTGATAGACAATACAGATTTTAGAAACAGAAATCTCTGTAATCGGTCAGAAATGTGACCCAATTAACTAAATCTACTCCAAAATCACACATTACTCAAGATTGAAAGTTTCTCAAATTATTTGCGGTCAAATTGTCCAATATGGCCTATTATAACTTCTCCAATGAAATCAGGTGACACTGTGAGAAGTACTGAACTAAAAAAATGCCATTCATGGGCTTCCCTGGTGGCGCAGTGGTTGAGAGTCCGCCTGCCGATGCAAGGGACACGGGTTCGTGCCCCGGTCCGGGAAGATCCCACATGCCGCGGAGCGGTTGGGCCTGTGAGCCATGGCCGCTGAGCCTGCGCATCCGGAGCCTGTGCTCCGCAACAGGAGAGGCCACAACAGTGAGAGGCCTGCGTACCGCAAAAAAAAAAAAAAAAAAAAAAAAAAAAAAATGCCATTCACAGAGTCATGCTATATATTAAGACATTTCCTTGAGTAAAGAGAAATGTCCAAAACCAAAACTGTCTTGCAGGTTAAAGCTCAAAAATATTAAATGACAAATAGTTAAACCTGACCTAAATCTATCTTGCATTTGTCTGTCAAAAATCCAGAAATTTGAAATCATCCCAATTTCTTACACAGATTAGTTTCAGTTGAAAAGATTTTCAAATTTAGGTAGAGTTAGGGAATCATTCAATAGCTTTTGCCTTTGTGTTTCTCACCCAAGAGCTGTACTTCCTGTAGGAGCTCACAAACTGAATTAGTTTGGTGTTCTATCTTTTATTTCATTCACATCAAATAGTTCAGAGTTGGTAGAATACACAAGAGTTTTTCCAGTGCTGGCTCCTCTAAATCATTTAAATCAGCCCCTAAATCATTTATTCCAGGCAAAATTATATCCTCAGATCGTAGTGTTACAAAAGACCTATTTCTTTTGGTTTCTAACTGAAAACTGGCCAGTTCTTTCCTGGGTCCATCTCTTTTGTGTAACTGGTCAAAAGCAGTCAACACAGCCAACACACAACGTTAGGTTTCAGTTTTCTAACCACTTCCCCCAGAGCTTCCAGTTAAGCAGATATTTGCATCCTCAGTTACTACAGGTGATAAGTGTTACCAAACATTTTGCCTCCACTGCCAACTGTACTATTAAAATCTACAAGTTTGTTATTTCTATTATCTTCCTGCTCAACTGAAAATTTTGACAGGAAAATAATGACTCTATCTCTAGTAATGTCATTTTAAAGACTACTTTATTTATTAATAAATTACCTGTACCAACTTCCCTTTGGTTTGTATCAGTATTTTTGTGATATAATTCTTTTCTCTGCTTTTTACCATTTACCTCTCTGTGTCCTTATAATTTAAGTAGCTTTGCTATAGACAAAATATAACTTTGGTTTTGAACTCAACTGACATCATCTTTCATTTCAAGAATTTATTACATTTATATTGATTTACGAGTCTATGATTTTACTTTGTGTTTTCTATTTGTCCAGATTGTTCTATGTCTCCTTTTTTCATGGTACACCCAAATAACAAACTTTAAGAGGGGCTAATCTTATTCTAAAACTGTAACTAAAAAGGGCAGGAACTGAGAAAACAAAACAAAAAAGCATTAGCATCTGCCTATTTTCAAGAGAGAATTGGCCTTAGTCTAACAGAGAAGCTATAATGTTCTCGTCTTTGACATAAACAATTTCAGAGAACAATGACAGTCTACATAAAGTCACTGTGATTATGATGCATAGGACAAAAGACAACTTTATAATAATGTCTGAGCACATACAGAACTGAAAAGAAGAATTCCAGATGTCCTAACGTCAAGTTTTTTGTTTCTTTAGGACTTAGAAAGTACTTGGCAAAATCCTTTCTCTAACTTTAAAACCTTAGCATTTTTAAGGTTCCACATGTAAGTGTTACAAGGAGATAGGGAGGTGGAGGAACAGGACAGATGCTGTTCAAGGGTACAAACTTGCAAAAAGTAGTAAAATAAGTCTTAGAGATCTAATGCACAGCATAGTGAATATAGACAACAATATTGTTATAATAATCAAACTTGCCAAGAGTCTAGAACTTAATTATTCTAACCGCTAAAAAGAAATAATTGTGTTACATGATAGAGATGCTAATTATCACTATAACACTTATATTACAATACATAAATGTATCAAATTAATATGTTATACAGCTTAAATTTACACCATGTTATATGTCAAATATATTTCAGTCTAAAAAAAACAGCATTTTTTGCTCAGTGAATCACTGGTTTTAGATGGAAGCCTCCAGCCTACTTTTTTAGCTCGTTTTTGATATTTCTTTTACTTTTCCTGTCATCTTTTAATTAATTTTGAATTTATGTTTCTACTCTGCTCATGATTCCTCCAGAAATTTGAATACCCATGTGTTTAAAAGTCTAAATTTGATGCATGTTTTGTCTTACAATTAGCATTTTATTAAATATATACTACTATAATTGTTCAGCATATTAGGCCTAATTTATTTTAATCTTATTTAGATATTTGTTGTCATGTTTTATGTATTCAATAATTAGATATACGTATTAGCGTAATTTTCTTTGTGTATTTATTGGGTTGGCCAAAAGTTTCATTAGGGTTTTTCCGTAAGATCTTAAGGAAACTTTTGGTCAACCCAGTACATCTAGAGCTTCATTTGAAATTATAGTCCTTGTTTGTGAATCATAACTTTATGCTTCCTTTAATGTGTAGCTTTTTGGTAGCAAATTCAGTTTTTATTAATTTCAAAGTACCTTACTTTTACCCTTATTTTTGTTTATTTGGATATTAAACTGTAGGTTGAAAGTGATTTTATCTGCACAGATTTTTTATCAAATATCTTCTGGCTTGCTCTGTTGTTTTTATAAAATCACCTATTAGTTTAATTGGTATTTCCTTCTAGGTAATCTGTTCTTTCTTTCTGAAGGCTTATATGATCTCCTAATTATCTTAGGTGTTCAGCACATTTACATAAATGTGTCTTAGGAGTTAACTTCTTTTTACTGATTCTGCTTGTTATTTGTTGTTCTTTCTGAATATGAGGATAGGTCTTGTTTACCATTTGAGGAAAATTCTCAGATACTATCTCTTTAAATCCTATCACTCATCCATTCTCTTTATTTGTGCATTCTGGAATGCTAGCTAAACATACGTTAAAATTTTCACTTTATCCACTGGGCCCTTATGCTTTTAATGTAAATATTTTTGCTTTTTTTTTTCTAATGATCTATTTTCTACTTAATGTTCTTTTCAGCAGTGTCTATTTTGCTTTTAATAATTTGCTATGCTGTTCATCTATAGTACTTTTTGGTTATTTATCAGTTTTAGTAATCTCATTATTTTGTCAAAATTTCAAACTCTTTTGACAGGGCTGATTCACCTTTTTGCTTGCCATTGATTTTAGGCTGGCTTGACTAGGACAGCTGTCACCTGAACTTCATGTAAACTTCCTGCACTGTAACTTCATTGCTCTATCTCATGCCCAGTCCTCGGTCCTATGTACCAACAACACTCTTCCCTATTACTGCAGTATTTGACGAGTTTGTTGTTGCACTGAGCCCCCCAGTGGCTTTTAGTGTCCCGCCTGCCACCCACTCCCACCCTCAACTCTGTCAACAACTACCTTCTCAAGGTCTCAGCTTATAAAACCTTTGTTGACCAAGAGAGACGCATCATTACTGATGGATATCTTTTCCTTAAGCGTTTAGTAGTTTTTAATAGTGAATATTATTTTCCTTGTAACATTATTTTTAAAATAATTTGAGACATGTTGTATGAAAGTGAATTATGCTAGAGGGTTTTGAAAATTCCCTTCCTGGGCTTCCCTGGTTGCCCAGTGGTTGAGAGTCCGCCTGCCGATGCGGGGGAATTGACCAAGAGAGACGCATCATTACTGATGGATATCTTTTCCTTAAGCGTTTAGTAGTTTTTAATAGTGAATATTATTTTCCTTGTAACATTATTTTTAAAATAATTTGAGACATGTTGTATGAAAGTGAATTATGCTAGAGGGTTTTGAAAATTCCCTTCCTGGGCTTCCCTGGTTGCCCAGTGGTTGAGAGTCTGCCTGCCGATGCGGGGGAAACGGGTTCGTGCCCCGGTCCGGGAAGATCCCACATGCCGCGGAGCAGCTGGGCCCGTGCGCCATGGCCACTGAGCCTGAGCGTCTGGAGCCTGTGCTCCGCAACGGGAGAGGCCACAGCAGTGAGAGGCCCGCGTACCGAAAAAAAAAAAAAAAATTCCCTTCCTTTGAGAATATGGACTAACGGAGGTCCAGATTTTAGCTCTGAGTGACAACATGGCTCTTCACATTGCTAAGATTTGCTCCTGTCACCTAGATGGGGCCAAATGATATCTAGCTTCCAGGTCTTCAAAGACTGGCCATTATCATGCTGTAGGGTGTGTCTACTCTGCAACCTGTCTTACTTCACTAAAAGAGGAAACACGTTGTAAAATAATGTTTTAAAACGTATCAGAGTTTTTAGAGAGAGGTTGCTAAAGAAGTTTTCTCTATTTTCACATAGATACACAAATCCAGAGTTGACTGAAATGAGGAAGTAAGTTATTTTCCTACATCTGCTTGATGCCCTCAACCTTTTAAGTCTATTACTAACTTTTTGCATTAGAGGCTAGAATTTTTTATGACTAACGGTTATAGCTAGGTAGTTTTCAAAGAAGGAGGAAAAGTTATCAGAAGATCTGTTTATATAATAGAGATAAACTTCCTGAATTTACCTCTCTTGCTTTGTGTTTAGGTATTCTGAAATTCACTAAGATTAAAACTATTTTAATGATATCTTCTGTAGGAATTTTTTTAAAAAAATCACATGGTATAAAATGTGATAAGCTAAATTTTAGTTATATCTGATACAGTATGATTTTACCCCTTTGAACTTAAATTATTAGAGCTACAATATAACATATATAATTATCTAGTTTAGATATATTGGTTTTCTGCACTGAATCTTTTTTATAATATTATATATTCTTTTCATAGGAGAGGTTTTCAGATTGCAATGCCATCTCTTATACTGTAGGTCTGCTAATTTATGAAGATAAATAGAATTGTTAACCACTTCCAAAATCATGATCGTGTGTGTGAATATATATAGTGATATATATGTCTCACCAATGTATATGAATGCATAAAGGCAATTCTTTTAGTTATTGAAAATATAGAAGTGACACAACAAAAGTCATGCTATTACACTACTGTTAACATATTTTACTGGATCTTAAGGCCTTTAAGCTGGTCAGAATGCTCATGGATAATTCATAAATGCAGATTATACTACGTAGAGCATTTCCCATTTCATTTTAACTTCAAGTCTCTAAACAATTAATTGGGGAAAATGTGTGCAATAGATATTTTAAATTAAGCATTACTGCTTCTATTAATAAAAATTTCATACAAATTGACAAAAGAAACTGTAATCCTTTATGAGATAAACAAACAAAAAAGATCACATATCAAGTAAGCAAAAGAACAATGTTCAACATTAATATAAACTGAATAAAGGCCAAATGTTAAAAAAAACTGAGAATGTTCACCTATCAAATTTTGGTCATTTTTTAATGAAAATATTCAGAGATAGCCAGGAAAACACTGTCTTACATTTCAGGAAAAGATATAAATTGCTGCAACATTTAAAAAATAAATTAGGTAGTTTCTATTCAAAACTATTGAAGATTTTGTTACCAAACAAGTTTCCCTTGCCCGACAAGCTGCAAGACAAACGCTGAGACCCTGAGGTTTGCAGCAGAGAAAGGGTTTATTCACAAGGCAGCCAAGGGAGGAAAGGGAGAACAAGTCTCAGATTCTCCTCCTTGAAGCCGAGGTGCTTGGAATATTTATGGGTGAAGCATATAGGGCGGTTGGAGGTGCAGGGGAAGGTGACTGGTGGCAGGAAAAAAAGTGAAGTGATTCCCGCTCTGTGCAGGCATATTTGAGTTAAATACTTCTTCATGAGATGCATGTTCACAAAATGGTGGCGTTAGTATGATCTGAGCATAAAGTTTTGGCCCTCTAATGACAAAAGGTCACACCTATCAGACAAACAAGTCTATCCTGCACAGACCCTAATAAGCCACGTTAGTTGCATCCAGTTTCAGCAGTTTTGCTGTGCCGCAAGGGAGGGGTTTTTAACTAGCTGTTCTCTTATCTGTTGCTCTATATGACAAGCTCAAGAATTTCTGCTAATCACCAGTTTCTGTTAAGCTTATGGGGTATGGTTTCAGGATTTTTTTGTTTAACCTTATGGGTCATGGCTTCAGTTTCACAAACGTTGACATAATTAAATGTTTATGTGATATTTTTACAATGTTATTTTAAATTAAAAAATTTAAAACTATTTAAACATCCAATAACATAATAAACCTTAAATAAGTCTATACATACATCTTTATTACAAGATATTATTGTTATATGTCCTTAAGCATGCATGATTATTGAGTAACAGTAATGGCCTTAAAAACTCATGGTATTAAATGAATAAATTGGGATAAACTATATATATGTTACAGGATTTAATTATATAATCATCACAAGGTAAGCCTATGAGAAAATACAGCATTATATGCCATTATGGCTATTTTTAGGTGAAGTGCTAAAAAGTGCTCTTTAATTTTCAAAGAATTTTTCTAATTTATTATCTAGAATGTGCTAAAAACATGGACTGAAGTAAATAAAATAATTCGTGTCTTCATCATGTACAATGACACTAGAATATAACCTTTTTTTTCTACAATGCTGATAAAGTCATTAAATTATTAGGAAACATACTTAATTCATGGATCGAGATAGGTTTTGACTACAGAATAACCGTGGAATTTTAAAAAATGCATGCCTCTGTACATAATATGATATCAACAAGCTCAGACTAAGGCATAGTAAGAGGAAGATAACTGATTTTTTCTTTCTTTTTTTTTTTTTTTTTTTTTTTTGGGATGCGGGGCCCCCCCTGCCCCGGGCTCTCCCCTTTCGGAGCACAGGC
>NC_041226.1:58148542-58207308 GCF_002837175.3 Physeter macrocephalus
GCATGTGGGATCCTCCCCAACCGGGGCACGAACCCGTGTGCCCTGCATTGGCAGGCAGACTCTCAACCACTGCGCCACCAGGGAAGCCCGATAACTGATTTTAGTAAGACAAATACTTATGAGATGCTTTGTTTGTATATGACATTGAATTGGGAATATAAAGTCATAGTCATCTCAGATATTATCATTAAGAATTGGAATTGGCCAAGCACAGAAATGAGTTTCCCACATGAATTAAAAACACATGTATTCATAAAAGGGCAAAGGTAAATACAGGCATTCAAGTGAAAGAGATGCTATATCACATTGGTGAAATCTAGATGGGATATAGTAATAATTAATTTAAACAATTTTAAAACAATTTTATTACTTCCTGTAATATTTTAAAAGCAATTAAGTAGAGAGAAATTAAAAATTGTCCAACTGTGATTAATGAATGCTCTTAGTGGTAGAGTTATGATTGAGCATCTATAGTTGGATTTCTGACTTCTAAAATTATTGCATATAACTTCATATCATTAATTATTTTTAAATCAAATTATGCCTAGTTAATCAACTAGTTTAAAAATTCCTCTGCTGTACTCCTTCCACTTCTTATTCTTGATCCTCAGAGGTACTTTTAATTCATTTATCTGTATCTTTTATTTAGCTTTCAATTATTTACATTTATATGTCACATACAACTACTCATTGATTTCTGTTTTAATTCACATCACATTTTTTGACTAACTACATTGGAATAAGTGATTTAACTTTTTAAAAAATCTACCCCCTCCACATCCATTCACATATACCTGAATAATTTTATAATATTGTGAGACAGACCAGTGGTTAGGGCTTACTATATTTGGAGTATAAAAATATAATCAATAGCTGAGCCATACTCTACTAATTACATCTCTTTTCTTTGATAAACTACCTCTTATAGATAAAAATTGTTTCTTTTTAAAAATGTGTTTGACTGGTTTCTTTGTGCTTATCAGTATTGTTTTCCTCCAACTCTCTGCCAGAAGTGATATCACCTACTGAAATATTTTAATGCATTAGGTAAACAAAATGTGTGTGTGTGTGTGTGTGTGTGTGTGTGTGTGTGTACCTTCCCTCCTGGGCTATGCCTCACCCCACTACCTAGTTGGCTGATATTTAGGCAGAGCTGCTATTCTGAGATGTACCTTGAAATTTCCTTTCCCTCTCACCTGTGTTTGATCTTCACATTCCCAATCTTAATTCCTTCATTTCAGTGGAACCTATATCCAGTGACTTTCTGATAAAATGGGCCAAATAAGAACAATTTTTTGATACTCAAACATCTAGAAAAGTCTTCCTTCTTCTCTATGACTTTTCTACATATCTGTTTCATACTTTATTCTGTCTCCTTAAATTGCCCTATCCCTACTCTCAGATGATAACCTTGATTCATACAACACTAAGAAGATTGAAACAATCAGAAGGAAACTTCAGTCTATCAGCTTCTATCTATCAGCTTGAATCTCAGTTCATATACTGTTCATTCTCTCCTGTTAACTAAAGATGCACGTCCTTATTCCAAGCAAAGGTAAACTCTCCATAATTGCCTGATATGTCTTAGACCACGTTCCATCTCAAATTCGTAAAGATATTGCTCCATCAATTTTCCCATCTTTTTTTCATCATCATCATTTCTCTCTCTCTCTTCTGGATCATTTTCATCAGCATACAACCATACTATTATCTCCCATCTAAAAGAAAAGTTGGCCTGATCTCTCTCTTCTTTCAACTACTATCTCATTTTTCTTCTCTTTTTTACAGCAAAACTTTATATATTTTTTTAAAGTTATTTATTTCAGCCTATTCTCTCTTAAACCATCTCCAGTTAGGTTTCTGCCCCTATCACTTCAAATTTACCATTTGATAAGCTTCCTTTATCAAGTTAACAATGATTTCTTGTGAAATACAATGGACTTATTTCAGCCTTCCTTTATTGGCTATCAGTGGCATTTGGCATACTGGATAACACTCTTGTTCTGAAACACTTTTTTCACTTGGCTTCTGTGACATTCTTCTAATCTAGTTTTCCTCCTACCTTTCTGGTCATTTCTTTAGCTGGTCAGTCTCTTTTAGCTGGTTCATCTCACCAATGTAAAAGTGTGCTTCTGGGCTTGGTTCTTCATTTTTTTCCTCTCCTTGCTCACGCCCTAGGCAATCTTATGTACTTCTCTCATCTTTAGCTACCATGTACATGATGATGGGAAAATTGACGGAGCAATATTTTTAACAAATGAGGTGGAATGGGGTCCAAAGCATATTAGGCAATTATGCAGAGTTTAGTTTTTGCTTGGAACAAGGACAACACATCTTTTTTCTCTCTATGCTCACTACCTATGCAATCGTATATATATTTTCTTGTCTTTAACTACCATGTACATGATTATGATTATAATCAGAACTTCTCTTCTGTGTTCCATATCTACATTTATGATGACCTTGACATAGCCTCTTCAACGTTAATCAGGCATCTCACATGTAACATTTCTTAAATGGAGATTGTGATGGCTCAGCAAACAGTGCAGCCTGTGATCTTTTCCATTACACTAAAGGGCAACTCTATTATTTCAGTTGTTCAAGTTAAAAATCTTGGCATTATTCTTTTTTTTTTTAATCTTGGCATTATTCTTAACAACTTTCTTGTTTTCATACTCTACATCCAGTCCATCAGCAAATTCCAAGAGCTTTACCTTCAACTAGCCAGAACTCTTCCATATCTCCTCACTCACATTGCCACCACTCAGTCCAATCCACCTTCTTCTCTTGCCTGGACCGTTGCAGTAGCCTCTTAACTGATGTCCTTGACTCTGTCCTTGCCACAGTATTTGCGCCAAAATTTATGTCTAAAATGCTCAAACTCTTCTGCTGGCTTTCCATTTCACTCAGAGTTTACCCAAAGCTTCAATATGATCTTCAATATTGAACATAACCCCACTTCCACCCTTAGTTTTCTGATCTCTTGCCTTAATCCTCTCTTCTCTCAGAGATTAAAGCACACTAACTTCTTCCTATATCTTGAATATGCTATGTTGTATGTGCAGTTCAAGTTCTAGACTTTTGTTTCCTGTAGGACTCCTTGGAATACACTTATCCAAGAAATTCTATTTCTAGATTACTCCCTATATTTCCTTACTCAGAAACCCACTTTCAAAGAAGATTTTATTTGTTGTCCTCAGCACTTATCAAGATCTAAAATTCTCCATTTTTACTTATTTATTTTGTCTCTACTATTAAAATATAAACTACATTAAAGAAGGACTTGTTCTATTTTAGAACGTATTTTCTCCTTAGTACTTATAACAATGCCTGAAGCATAATAGCTACTCAAAAATACTTGGACAATAGGATAAATAAATGAGTAAATTGGGTTGATACTCTACATAAACAATTGTAGATTGGGAAATTTGACCCATCAAAATTTTGAAGAAAGTGCTACACTATCTTCTAACTTATGGTATTGGTGTGATGAAATAAAATGTGTCTTTTTTCCCCCTGTTCTTTAGATGGCATAAGGGCTTTCTCCTAAAATTTGAATGATTTTAGGGCTTTAATCCTAATGTTCTAATGTTTACATCAGTGTGGGCTTTTCTTTGTTTATCCACAGCTTTCCACTTAGTGGTGGCCAATTTCAATCAAGAAACAATTATCTTTTAATTCTGGTAAGTAAAATGCAATCCCTTGAAAATGTCTTCCCTGGCACTTACTCTACTCCCTCTTTTTGGACCTCTTAATAACCACATGGTACAATTTCAGCACTGGTTCTTTAATTTTCATATCTTTTCTCTGCTATTTCCAATTTCTTGGTAGTTTTGTTCTCTAATATATTTTTCAACTTTATGTCCCAATACTTATCTTGATTCTTTTCATTACTGTCATCATATTTTTTTTACTACCAAAGATGTCTTCACATGTTCTCAGAATATTTTATTTTTAGAATAGATGCATAGAATACCATTGTTTGTTTTTTTTGTTTGTATTTTTGTTTGTTTGTTTGTTTTTGGATATTGAATATAGCTTTTTTCTTTTTTTTTTAAAGATCTTTTCTATGGGGCTTCCCTGGTGGTGCAGTGGTTGGGAATCTGCCTGCCAATGCAGGGGACACGGGTTCGAGCCCTGGTCTGGGAAGATCCCACATGCCGCGGAGCAACTGGGCCCGTGAGCCACAACTACTGAGCCTGCGCGTCTGGAGCCTGTGCTCCGCAACAAGAGAGGAGGTGGCAGTGAGAGGCCTGCGTACCACGATGAATAGTGGCCCCCGCTTGCCACAACTGGAGAAAGCCCTCGCACAGAAACGAAGACCCAACACAGCCAAAAATTAATTAATTAATTAATTAATTTTTTAAAAAAAGATCTTTTCTACTTTATACATTGTCTCTTTCTACAGTGGTCCTTCATTGTGTTAATTAGTCTTTCATATCATAAGACTTCCTCAATTATCTAGTGATTCCTGGTTCTCTGTCCATAGTTGATAGTTCAGAACTCTAAAATTCACCAGAATCTGAGGGTAGCAGGGCTTTGGATGGGAAAATTTCTATAGACTAATCTGGTTGGGCCCCTGACTAAAAGTATCTGCAATTCATTATCTCTGATTAATTTCCTAAACAGAAATCCTTCATTGTCCTTTCTGTGCTCAAGGATGAGGGTATCTAAACCTCCTAGGAGATGCAGAGCACACAGATGCTGGGCCTTCTCAACTTTCAGTGTGCAAGTTTCCACACTTTTCTCTGTTTATCAGCATGTGTTTGGTGCCATCAGCTGCGTTTGGTGCCTCCAACATGATGTCTGTTCAAACTCTCCAGAGAGTAAACCTCTAGCCTGGATGCACCAAAGAGGGAAATTTTAGCTCCAGATATAGCCGCACTTTCAAGATTACCAGTGCCAAAATTCCTGTGGATTTCTGGGATGCTGCCCTGCAGATGGGTTTGTTCCTAGGCACTTCTTCCTAGGGTTTGTGTCTCAGCTTTTGTCTCAGCTTTTCCTTATCTGATAAATCTGTTGCCACTTGTGCATTTTCGCCAGCTTCCAGCATTTTGTTTATGTTGCTTTTCCTCCTGTATCTTTGACCTTGTGAATTTTGTCTCCCCATCCCCTCCCCCCTCTGCTTTTCAATCTTCTTTTTCTTACACTATTGGAATTTCAGGAGGCAGTAGATAAAACCTAAGTATTCATGGACTACATTTGTATCACTTATAATTGGGAGACAAAATGCTTCTTTCCTGCCCCCACATCCAAAAGAAAGCAGTGGTCATACAAAAGAAAGTTAGAGAAGTTGAAAGTTATATTTTAAAACTGAGTTTAAAGAATTAAAATTTCATATTAATATATAATGTTTATACTTGAACAAATTACCCTGTCCTCTTTTTCAGGCATTGTGGTAAATTTACATAAATGTTTTATATTATATTTAGCCAAAATAAAACAACAACAACAGCAACAAAATCAATAAAACATACCAAAAAAAACCAAACAAACCCAAAAACCAATAGTGTGGGTTAGTGTTAATAATATACTATGAAAAAACAGAAGCTGATAGTTTAAAAAAAGAATTCTAGAAAATCTGTTATGGTATTACCTTAGATAGTGTGTCTTTCTGTAAATTGGCTTTAATTTTGGGAATCAATCCCATTAATGCATTAATGACTAGGCAGAATTCAAAATGTTAATTTAGTGCCAAATGTTCTGACTGTGTTAAATCTAAGTTGGCAAATTATTTTCTTTACATACTGGGAACAATTTCTAAAATTAAATATGAAGGTCCTTTGGTAACCGTGTAAGAGTTCTTACTCTAAACAAAATCTGAATGTCATTACCGATTGTAAGAACTTGTTTTTCAATGGCATCATCAGGAAACATTATGTTCTTTTATTTCCATATCATGTAGATGCCAAATTGAATTTTCTGATGTAATAGTCCAGCTTATTATATGTGGCCTTATGCTACATTAATATCATTATAAGCAAATAAACCAATGAAAGAAATAAAGAAAGAAGGAAGATGGTAAAGAAGGAAGAAAGGAAAAAAGAAAAGTTCTAATTTAATATTTTCTATGGATTTTTACATGTCCTTATGATAGGACAGCTCATTTCAAAGTGCATTGGCATGACATCATTTTTATTTTGTCTTTAAACAAGACTCTATAGTTGGCAGAATAGACTATGTCCTAGTTTATAGAAAGATATATAAGGAAAACATAATAATATATGAGGAAAACATGGCTAAATTTGTATTAGATACAAACTTTTAAAAAATTAATTAGTTCAAGGTTTTTTTCAGTAATGTGTGCACATCCCTTATTACATATTTTAATGTGGACATCCTGTAATTCTTAGACTTTAATATACAATGGATAAGATATGTTTTTAAAACCTTAAATATTTCCCAGTTTTCTAAATATCCACATTCACATGCTTAGCACTTTGGTTTTTAACTATATCAGCTTTAGTCACCAGCATATCAAACATTTAAAACAGGAGACGTTCTGATCCTTCAACAAAGGTAGAATTTTAATTCAGTAGTTTTAAAATTTTGATTGAACCACGTAGTGTAAGTTTCATTTTCCTTCTTAGATTATCTGCATTATTGCCATTCTAGGGTAGCTTAAAAGGCAAGGTGAAAACAATTTCCCACTGGTCTAGTGAAAGATTTATTTGAATTCCTTTTTTATTTTTATTTGTTAATAACTATGGTAGCAGTGACATAGCCAGGCTCCAGCAGAGGCTGCTGCCTTGGGTCAGTCACATCTTTTGATGTGGAAACAGCCTCCTTACGATCAAAAAGAAGCAGTGCAATCTTGGGTTCAGATTTCTGTGCATTTCTCCTGTTAAGAAGTCCCTTTATGAAATAGCTATGGTTCAGAAGGGATTTGGGGGAAATACAGAGCATTTGTTTTTAACACAAGCACTTAGCCTGACACACTTGACTATCTCTGAGGGAGTGAAGAGTCACCAGATGGAGGAACTTGGCAACGTGAGTTATTTAGGGCGGCTTAGAAGAGAACACTGAGGACAGAAACCATTTCGGTTTTACTGAAGTCCTGCTTAGTCCAAAATACTTTCTATCATCTGGGTGAAAAATAGCTCAGAGTGAGTCAAGGAGAGGATAGTAAATAAACAAACAGAGTAAAAGGCTCAGGAAAGCATACCCAAGATAGGCTGAGATAGAATACCCAATCTGTGTGCCAATATGGCCCTCTGAGTCTAAGTGAAAAAATGTTTAACTTAGGTCAGCAATTCCATCAGTAGTTTCTATTTTTCTCCAGCCAGAAGCTACCTGACATAAATGCAGTGGAGTCCATCAAAGATTCTTGAAAAGGTAAAACTTCAAAAGAGAACTGACAAAAATTTTATGAAACTTCATTTTGCAGGTGGATTTTAAAAGGCTGAACAGGGGTTGGAGGTAATCCTCCCAAGATGCATCAAAAAGCTTAAACAGGTGAAGGGAAAACACTTCAATCTGAGATTAAAAAGGAATCATTGCTGCTGTCTTGGTTATTTAATGTTTTCTCCAATATAAATCATTTAAACTAATTCACATTTGGTTACTCCTGAAATTTACTGCTTTGGAATAAAAAGAGAGAGAGAGACAGAGTATCCACTGACTTTGCTTTATTTCTGTCACTTTTGTTGTTCTTGTTGTTGTTGTTTGGAATAAAAAGAGAGAGAGAGACAGAGTATCCACTGACTTTGCTTTATTTCTGTCACTTTTGTGGTTCTTGTCATTCTTCATATATATGATATGTGAAATTGTTAGCTTTCAGTTTTCCAAAACTCCTCCTTCTTTTCCCACCATTTTTCTTATCTGAACAATACAAAATATTGAAGCCAGTCTTTGCATTGACTTGGTTAATTAAACCATTTACCTTCAATTTCCATTTTTTTTAAATGAGGGACTGAAATCAAGGATCAGTTAAAATAAACCTCATTCCTAATTTAAAAATTCTTATTGCCAAGGTTACAACCACAAATGTTTCTATCATAAATTTTAGCAACATCATACAATTAAATACCTATAAAATTCTGATTTATTGATGTAGCTTAATTCCAACACTCCTTACATCCTTGTTAAGGTAATATAGTTTATATTTCAAAACCTCTTAAACTTTTGGGGAGTTTGTCCCAGATAAGTAAAATATGCTAGGCTAGAATTATTATAAATGCCAGTTTTACTTCCTTTTGAAAGATTAGAAAATATAATTCACGTTTTTTAATCAATCAGTTATCCTCTGCTAACGTGTGTCTATTTTTGTAATGGATTACAATGATGTCTTGGAAAAGCTCATTTCAAACATTTATTATTATCAGGAAAAATCTCAGAAGGACTTTCAGTCTCATGTTCTTTAGCTATCATTAGATAAAAGGAAAAAAATGCTATATTTTCCCTTGGGTTTTTCCTTTCTTTTTGTTGCTATTGTTGATTAGGTTTTTTTCTTTTTGTGGCTTTAGGCATGAAGAACCTTGTTAATTTCAAAAAAGTACTGCTTGGTGACTCAGGTGGCTCAAATGAAGTGACTCAAGGAAGTGAAAAATGTTCATGTTGTGTTTGATGCTTTTGAAATTTTCTATGTCAAGATGGTTTGCCCAAGGACATATTTTCCCACTTTCTGTAAGTTGTTTTGCCACACCTGCCAACTTTTTCCTTAGACACATTTCTCTTTATGGTGCTTTTTCAAAATGCTTTGCCTAGTTTAGTTGAAACTTGTAAACCTCTTACATTTTTTAAAGCTATCACCTTTAACTTGATTTTATTTTAGAGTAAAAAACTGATATATCACTTGATATATTTCAGATGTTATTAAGCAAAAATTCTGTGCTTCCCTCATGACCATATGAGCTCACTCATCTAATCATTGCATTTGGAAAAACAAGTGATTATCAAAGGATTTTTCTTTCTTCCTTTCTTCTTTTTTAAAAATTTACCCTTAAGAGATAAAAGTCAATTATCTTTTAAGTTTTTAACCTTTAACAAAGTATACTTTATTTCTTGTGGTAAGACAGTGTTTTCTGTATTGTGCCTTTCATAGACATCATACATTTTTACTGTAGAGGAGAATGTATAGCATTTATTTACTGCCTACTCTATGGCAGGCACCATGAATGATTTAAAATATATATTCTCATTAAATACTAAGGCCATCATATATTAAGTCTATTTAATAATTAGAAACATAAGGTATTAAACATGTAAGCCAATTTTCCAAAGTCATAGAATTAGTGTCAGGGACAAATCTTTATTTCAAGTGTACATAATTGCCCAACGTATATTATTTTCTTGGCTTTATATTATTACTGACGTGGTTTGACCTATATAATACTAAGCATGAAATGACTACATAAAAAATTCTCCTGAACTCCAAGACTCAAAGAGAGTAGGTACTTAGTGGTGATATAGAGAAGTGATGTTGTGCTTTGGTAAAGTAACCTTCTCAGCTTAGACAAAAACAAGAAACTGATTCTTCTCACTAAAATCTTATTTAAACATTTCCTTTTTATACCAAATCACCACAAAGAAGACACACATAAATATCAAGAAGATGCAGAAAAGAAAGCATTTGAATAAAGCAGAATTCAATTTCTATGTAAATAGTCATTCTAGGGGCAATAAGTGAAACAAGTACAGTGGATCCTCACTTTCCATTGATTCTGTATTTGAGAATTTCCCTTTTCACTAAAATTTCTGTGTGACCCCCACCTTGCCAGATCAATACTCGTGGGATTAACATATTGGGATTGGGATTGACATATACACACTACTATGTATAAAATAGATAACCAACAGGGATCTACTATATAGCACAGGGAACTATACTCAATTTTTTGTAATAACGTATATGGGAAAAGAATTTGAAAAGGAATGTATATATGTATGTATATATGTATATATATATGTATATATGTATATGTATACATATATAAATGTATATATATACATGTATAACTGAATCACTGCACTGTACACCTGAAACTGACACAATATTGTAAATCAACTCTACTCCAATTTAACAAAAAAGTAAAAGTTAAAAACAGAAACAAAAACAACAACAAAATACTCATGGTGTTTTCTGGTCATTTGGAGACATTTACAGAATGGCAAAAGTTCAAATTACTCAACACATATTTACAGCTGATCTCAAACAAGATGATGGCTTACCTTCCTGCTTTAGCTCTCAAACTGTAAGCAAGTGTCCTTTTTTGTGGTCTGTTTAAGTGTCACAGTTCTTCCGTTTTTGTGCTTTTTGTTGATTACTTCATTTTTTTAATTGCCCCTAAGGGTAGTATCAAAGTGCCGTCCATCGTCACTAAGTGCAGGAAAGATCTGATGTACCTTCCGGAGAAAATACATGTCTTAGATGAGCTACATTCAGGCATGAGTTATGGTGCTATTGGCTGTGAGTTCAGTGTTAATAAATCAACACTATATTAAATAAGATGTCTTTAAAAGAAACAAACATAAAACAAATTTATGTGTTGATTTGTTGACAAAAATGTTAGGACTAGGAGCTTGCAGGAACCTAATTCTGTATTTCTCCTAGAAACAATGGTCCAGTATTCACTAATTCAGTTTTTGCAGAGACTTTATAGAACATAACTACTGGGAATAACAAAAATTTACTATAGTTGGCATTCTTCCAAAACATCAAGTGGGTAAATCTAGGTTTCAATGTACGATAATAAAGAACTAGAACTTTGAGATTATTCATCCTTTCAGTCCCCAAACAAGTGCATTCTGTAAGTTGTAATACAGTCTAAAAAGAGAAAATACTACACAAGTTAAAAAAAAAAAAAGGAAAATATAAATATCAGCAGAACTTGAAGGAGGAAAATTCCAAACCAGATCAGCAACTAAATAATGTTATCATGACCTAATTACTCAGTGTCTTTTCCCTTCTATCTTCTTTTTCCCCTCCTCCTCTATCCTTTTCCCCATCTCACAGCATCAGTATTTATCAGAACTTGTTGATTATTCCTTTATAATGTTCCTTTTTTTAATACTTTGTCCTACTGTATATAAGTTAGTCTTTATTATTTCACACACATATTATTAAAATAGTTTCTTGCCTTAAATATTCAATTAAAAATCACCCTTTATCTCTTCTCAAATTATTTGTTTACTGTGGGTAAGAAACTTAAATACCTTGAACATGTTTTTTGAGGACATACACAAAAATCAAATGGGTGCACATCTACATATTTGTAAAATGCCATCTTGTGTATGTTACTCATTTGATAAGAAATCTTAATGATTTACCAGTGCATGCAGAATGATCCCCAAATCAGTTGAATGTGTTTGTCAAGTGCAGAATAAATTGTGTCCTTGGTGATGATGAGCCAGATTCTCCAAATGGTTGCCTATGCCATATGGAAACTCCTATGTGGTATCATTGTGGGATGTCAGGAAGCCACAATTACCTGGAGGGGAGCCCTATGCTGACAATAATAGAAACTAAACAAATGGCAACTATGTTTTAAAATGAAAGACTAGAAACACTTGGGCAAAACCAAATTTAGTTTAGATAATCTGTTATGAAATATTAACTAGAATATCTGAGTCAAAATTGAAAATTCAGTCCTTCATCAAGATATTTCATAATTTACTTCATATCTTCAAGTCCCTGCCTCCTGCAAATGGAAGCATTGCAAAAGAGAAACACATACTGTCATAAGATTCATACAAACCCCAAGCTAAATAAAAGCCTAAGTGAAATATATTAGAAGTTCTGTTCCCATTGGCAGTAATTAGCCTGTTTGTCCATTTTTCCCAGGGAGAGACACTGAATTTTGTGATTATGACAGTCACATCTTACATGAACTATTGCAATTTTTCCATTTAATCTTTAAAGTAACTCAGTTAAACTTATATTCTTTAAAGATTTGGAAACTCAGGTTTAGAGGTGCTAAGTGACATAGCTGGTAAGAGGAAAATTAATGGTTAAATTCAGCTTAGTCACTTGCACAGATCGCAATTTACCAAACTTCTTTTACAAAGTAGAAAGTAACATTTTTGAATCCTAGTGGTATAGTGAAAAACCACACGACCCTAGACAATCCCACAGGTGACACCGTATTATGGAAAACATGTACTTGAACTTATTTCATCCTTTGCTTTCAGAAGCAGGAATTACCATAGATTAAAAATGTGACCTGTATTGAATACTAAAACCTATTTTTCTTTATAATAGATAAACACAAAATATCAGTACAGAGTGTTTTGTATCTATATTTATGTTACATATTTCTTAGGAAACTCTATAATCGTTCATAAATCCTGGAACATTACTTAACTGCTTGGTAAAATCAAAGTTACTATTTCCTTTCCATGCTTGATACAGTTTTCACAGTTAAACATTGCATAATTAGGATCCTGATTTTTTTAAATAGATTTTTTTATGTAGTAAAACAAGCTCATGCAATCAAAATATAGGATGAAATAAACAGATATGATATTTTTCTGAGTATATTTTTAAAATAAAATGTTTCTCAAAGATGTCTGTTTTACTACTTGTAAAAAAGGAACAAAAATAAGAAACATTTCTAATTATATTATTGGTTAGCATATGCACAATATAAAACAGTAATTAAAAGTTAGAGACAGAAAAATGTAAAAATATGACCATGACTATTGGTCTTAACTTATTCAAAATATTTTAAATGTTAGTCTTTTGTTTCTTTCAAAATTATTTGTTTATATGTATATAAATGTTCTATTAATGGTTTATATTTCATACCATCTGAATTTCACATTAGGAATTTGTATTCATTTCATATTTTCTTTTCTTTTTTTTGCGGTACACGGGCCTCTCACTGTTGTGGCCTCTCCCGTTGCGAAGCACAGGCTCCAGACGCGCAGGCTCAGCGGCCATGGCTCACTGGCCCAGCCGCTCCGCGGCATGTGGAATCTTCCCGGACCAGGGCACGAACCCGTGTCCCCTGCATCAGCAGGCGGACTCTCAACCACTGCTCCACCAGGGAAGCCCTCATATTTTCTTATATTCAAGTTGACATTCTTTAAATATACATATTAATTTAACAGTGTGATTTGGTAATACATAACTATTTACACTGTCTCATTTATCAGACAATCTGATCTCTACTCCATATTCATATCTATTTTTCCCAAATAAAATTCCTCATTATTTTTATAAGATTGGTGCTCTATTCAACACTTCATGGTTATAACAGTTGTTATTTCCATTAGGCTAAATGGACCTAACTTGTATATCACCTTTTATGATCTAGTCTCAAATCACATGGTGACTTACTCTTCTAGTGGAGGCCGTCACAAAGGCCCACTCAGATTCAGGAGGAGAAGGCATAGATTCTTCACCCTGATAGGAAGGTGGTAAGATTCTTGAAGTTCATGTGGAATATAGCCATTTTCGGAAAATACATTCTGCCTCAGCTGCCTTCCTACTAAATGGGATGACAGAGATCAGCTGTAATTGAATAAGGGTGTCTAAGTGTTGTTGTTTTCTTGTTTTCCTTTTTTTGTTTTTCTGGTTTTTTTTAGTATGGTCCTTAGTTCGTAGCTGTTGGGCCATAGTATATTTTCTTCATTTGCTCTCTCCTAGCATTTTCATTTCTGTAGGCCTGTGATTTTCAAACCTCCTGTATCCTAGTGAATTAAATTACTACATATTTGAAAGTTCAATATGACTATTTTAAAAACATTTTCAATAAGAGTATAATTCCCACAATTTTACTGTTCCATGTGATTTAATCAAATTTCAAGGATTTTTCCATATTTAGTATAATCCATAATCCATTAAAAATTGTTTTCTTAAAATTGCTGTCTGTGGTTTGACAAATGTGTGTACATTATATACAAAAAGCATATGATTATTGATGGTAAATATATCTGAATGTATCATCTAACCAATCCCTTAAATCAACAGGTTATTAAAATAAAATATTAATATACTAAACTAGTTGCAAAATGTTGCCTAGCTAGTTAATAGAAGAAAAAGAAAGCATTAATTAAGCACCTATTTTTGTTACAGGGTCTGTGCTGCAAGCTGTGAACATAAATAACACATAAATACTCTTTATTCCCTTCCTTCCTTCCTTCTTTCCTTCCTCCCTTCCTTCCTTCTTTCCTTTCTTCTTTCCTTCCTTCTTCCCTCCCTCCCTCTTTTCTCCTCTTTCTTTCTTTCTTTTTCTGTCTTTCTTTCTCTTGTTCCTTCTTTCTTCATTCATTCATTCATTCAACAAGTATTTCTCTACTGCGTACTATTTGCCAGGTGCTCTCCTGGACACTCAGAATATAGCAATGGATAATATACACAATATTCTCTGTTCAAATGGAGTGTATACATTTTAATAAATTAGAAAAAATACATATATACAGATTTTTTCATGGTAAGTGCCATGAGGTAAATGGAGTAATATAAAACAGAAGATGAAAAGGGGAAGCAATAGGGTGTGGGGGGACAATAGAGATTTTTATCCTTATGAACCTTATGTTCTTATGGGAACAAACACATGATCGATAATTTTTGTGTAGTATGGTTGGTGTAGGTATATTTGGTTTGTCACAGAAGCATACGAGACACAGAGAGCTAATTATGCTGTTTTATATGTTAACTTTTATCAGCATCAATGTATTTATCTGTAAAATAATATATCTATCCTAACTTTCCATAATAATATTCCTTCTCAAATATATATGTGACTAATTATAAAATAATTATTTGCTATTTAAGTTCTTAAAATGCAAAGTCTTAAGTACCAATGTCTTTGATACCAGGGTTTTTTGCAAGGAAGCTTAAAATAATCAGCACTTTATAGTTTTTAAAAATGCTAGATTATATTTTATTTAGTAGCAAGGAATTGTATCACAATACAACATTTTCTGTTGTTTACTAGAAATAAAGTCATTCTGAATTTCCAATTGCACTTAATGCTAACATCTAAAATCATTTCCTGAATATTAAACCTGTTCTTTTCTAAAGGCAGTAGTATACTACTGTACTAGAAAAAATGAATTTTTATTCTGTCACCCCTCTTTGGAAGATTTTCTTATACTAGAAAAAACAAGCAATCATAAATATAATTTTCTATGAGCATAATGTAGGTGATAATTTATAAGCACCTTTGAAATTTTTCTTCAAATTTGTCTGTTGATTATACTCTCATTTGTATGACATTGCTGTGTGAAATTATTTTTATATATACTTTTATAATAAAACTTTAAACAAAAGTAGTAAATTAACATAAGCAATGATATATAAAAAGGTAATTCTCAGTCTGTGCATACATGAGAAAAATTGTTTATTAATGCTTCCTTTGCAGATTATAGTTGAATAGATAATAAAAATTAATAATATATTTCCTTCTAGTTCTGCTGGTGAAACAAAGTATTTATAACGAATCTACCGTGATGCATTAAATGTGCAGCACTGGTGCTATTTTAGATAAGTTAGCCTAGATCTATTTTGATAATTTATATTAACCATCTATTTATTCTCGGTTCTCTTCATTGCGTTATACATAATTGACTAAAGAGAAGGACTAGTTCAGTGCTTGCAGAAGGATAAACTATTGTTTGGAAACTTGAATCATGAAAGGAAAAATATTTGGACAAATGATAAATGCGTGTAGGGACTTTACAAAATTTATGTACACGATTCATTTATCTAATAATTCCATACATGCTTTTTTATTTATAAAAATTCCAAACCAATATATTTTGAGGCAAAGCCTTTGGAACAGTCACAAATAGTTGTTTCATGTTCTCTATGTTTAAGCCCTGAGGGAAATACAGAAAGATACATATTTTTTTCCTTTTAAGATATGAATTCTACAGTTGAGGTAAGGCATAGTACAATTATTAGCAAGGCTTTTAAAGTTAGAGGGATCTGCAAAGAGTCAAGTTTTGGGAAAGTCACTTCACTTCTCTGAATTTTTGTTTTCTCATCTATAAAATGGGGATAATAATCATAACTATTTTACAGTGCTATGGGAAGTAAATTGATAATCACTATGCTTAATATTTAATAATTGCTTAAAAAGTGTTTTATATTGTAAGCCATTGTTGTTGTTATTAACAATGGATGCGCTACAATCCAAAACAAATTTAAATTTTGCATAACAATGCAATTTTTCAATAAGAGGCAGAGAAGATGGCTATCAAGTATTGAGTGTTAACTGTGTTTTAAAATATAACCCACTGAGAAGTCAATTGGAAATGTCATTTTACATTAAGCACAAGTATTTGCAGTGATGATGATTATGATTATTTGGCCTAAGAATCAAACCAAAGATGGCTTTTAATCTAGAAAGAAATGAAACATTTTTGGAGATTATCCTCTTTATCCATTATTGTTCCTTGACCATATTGTATGTATTTGCATGTTGGAGGATAAAAAGAAAAGAAAAAAAGTTGAAAAGGGACAGAGTAAAGATGATTGTTCTTACATACATTTAGAAACCACTGGTTCAGGAAGGAACAGACTGATATACAGAGATGTAAGTAGTATGGACTCAATGACTTTTCACTTCAGGAAAATCAGTAGTTAAACCATTTTTTTTCTCTCTGTATGGAAAGGCATTTTTCAACTTGTCTAATTGATTAACATCCTGAAAATACTGGAACTACATAAGCTCCAACTTTCTAGTTCTGTAGAAAAGCTGGCTAAAGTTACTATGGCATAAACATTTTTCGCCTGGCAGTTTATTGCACTCCATGGGTCCTTTGAAACAATGAAATGATGACAAAGATGTAAAATAATAGAAGGATAGTTTGTTCAGTTTATGAACCTATATAAATTACATAAACAGCAATGCTTCTCAAACCTTGTATTTATGAATCAACTGGAGAGGATGCTCAAATGCAGTAGGGGTAAAATGTACTTCCCTGGTAGCACAGTGGTTGAGACTCCAGGCTCCCAATGTAGGGGGCCCAGGTTTGATCCCTGGTCTAGGGAACTAGATCCCACATGCATGCCACAACTAAGAGTTCTCATGCCATAACTAAGGAGACAGTGAGCTGCAACTAAGGGGCTCACCTGCCACAACTAAGACCTGGCACAACCAAATAAATAAATATTAAAATAAATAAATAAATAAAATGCAGTAGGTATGGTTTGGGACCTGAAAAATGTGCATTTCTTACAAGTTCCCAGTTGGTGTGGATGCTGCAGGTCTGTGAACCAATATTTTGATCAGCAAAACTTAGAAGATACCATCAAGAAGTAGAATCAGATTAGTCTGAGCCTAGTCTGAGCCCCAGTATTCTTTTCATGTTTAAATACTTAGAATAAATATATTCTTACTTTATTCTCATATTCTCTTTTTTTAATCATTTACATTGTTTTTTTTTTAGTTTTTGTATTTCTTAATTTTAAAAAAAAAGTAACCTAAAGTTGGTAACCCCCTGGGTTGCTAAAGATAATGGTAAGTGAACCATGTTACCAAGCACATTAACCAAGCACATTAACCAAGTGTATTTTAGAGTAAAAGCTATATGTAGCTGCCTCAAACACATTTTGAAATAAGCAGAACCTTATGTAATAAATAGAGTTACTTGCTGCATTTTTAAATAATTCAAATACACGTTTCCACTCTATTTTAAGAAAATCTGTGGTGATGTTTTAAATCCTACTAATTGACAGAGTTTGGAAGAATCAATGATACAGCTGAGCTAGAATTTGAGAAAAGACCATAAAAATAAGCAGTTATGTCCCAGAAGAAGCTAATCCATAAAATGAATGCTTGGTCATGGTTTCCAGACATTTCAGTTCTAGGTCTTCTGCCAAATAGGCAATTGACAGTAGGGTTGTTTAGGTGGTATTTTTTCTTATTTTAGGACAAGGAAGCCTAGGCTTAAATACATTAAATTGTTTTTCCAAGTTCCCAAAGTTAGAAAGAACAAAGTTAGGATTCAAATCCAGGTTACCTAATTCCAAGTCCCTCATTCTTTTGACAAATGTACCTGAGGTTATTAGAGAGACTTCCGATACATTGATGCATTGAATTAGGCATTGGTAGCTTCCAACCTGATTTCTGTGAATAATTTGGGGCCAAAGTTTGTGCTTGTTTTAGGTATGTTTCCTAAAGTTCCACCTTCTGACACAACTCTTTATTTCTCTTAATTTGTGACCATTTGAATAATATAATTTATTTTTTACCAAAGCATTTTAATTTTATAGCCCTTTTATTGCAACCCACATCAAATCTTAGTAAATTTAATATTGGTTAGTAAATATTTGTTTTCAATTTTGTCTTCACAAGCAATGTATATAGTAATACATTTCCCTGAATTCTTGATCTCCTTTTGTACTATCCATAACAAATCAGTATTAACAAAGATAACTTTTAACTTCAAATGAAGTGAAAATTTAAAATAAATTCATTTTCTTTATATTTCATAATGCATCAGAACATTTTTGGAGTATTTAAAGACAATAACAATTCTAAGAATATTTTATCCCCCTTAGATAATATATATGTATTTCATATATCTCAAAGTAACATAATAGTTTTCCTTCTCCTTTTATATCACATTAACAGGAATTGAATCAGAAATATGAATATTAAAATTCCACCCATTTATCAGTGTTCACAGTGATGGATTTTCCCCTTCCTCTCACAATGTAGAAACTTAGTGAAAAAGAAACTTTGCTGCAATGCAACAGAGCTCCACTTTTTTTTTTTTTTCATTTGTTCAAAAGGGATTTTATTCAAAGATCTCATTCTCTAATGTGGAAAGGAAGAATATAATAGTCATTTCCCACATATATGACCCAGAGAATTAAAAAGTTGATCTTTAGTGTGCAGTCAGGAAAAGAAAAAAAAAAAATCTGTACTCATTAGCAAAGACAAAACCATTCGGAATTCATGCGTTTTTACATTGTAATTGGAGTCGTGACCTTAGCAAAAAGTCAGAGATAAATGATTGACTTTCATCCATGGAAAATGTTGGCTTCTAATACAGAAATCTTTAAGTAAGTATCGGCTATCTTCAAATGCCCGTTTTCTCTAGCAGCGGCATTAGCCCTGCTAGAAGTGTTCCTTAATGTGGTCTAATTGACAGCCTGAATGTGAGGCCGAGAAACCTCATCGCCCCTTATGCTAACCATCAGGGCCGCTGTCCCTGGACAGAGAATAGTTGACGGTTTCAATTACACCAGGATCATAAGATCATTGGCTGGTTACTTTTCAAATGATCACGATCACGTTTCCAAAGGTTCATTCTTGTCACTTTATATGGGAAGTCATCACTTACATATGAGAATAAGATAAGAAAGAATTTAGTCTTTTTATGAAGCTAAAAAATCTCTAGAGAAATTAAGAACTTGATGAACTTATATCATGTGAGAAAACAGGAATCACATAAGTTATCATTGTCTATTTGGGGCAGCCCACAATTATATTTGATAAGAAAAACATATTTTAACCATAGTAAAATTTTCATTTTTTACTGTATCCACCCTATTTGTATATCTACTTATGAATAAAAAATTAGTTTTTAAGAAGTAAGGCAGCTTTTTCAAAGGTAGTAATCTCTTTTTACGTAAATTAAGATACTTTACAATTTTCTTTATTATTGGATATATACATATAAATTAAACCCTAAAATTAAAAATTAAACATAAGATTTGAAAAATTTATGAGAAACATTTAAAAATAACCTTCATATTCTCTTTTTAGTTCAGCCTTTTTATCATATTATATTGGCAAAAATTTTTATATTGTTTTAATTAAGTATTGTAGGTTTTCTTAGTCATCACCAACAGGCAGTAAGGGAAATCTCACTTTGTATATGGGGAGAGAGGTTGATAATTTGTTTATTTCATATCATGAATTCTTTATGAATTTGTTTATTTCATATGATGAATTTCTTTATAAAACACAAGTAATGTACTTCTAGTTGAAAAAACATATATCACAGTCTAAATTTAGAGTGCCATCTAGTGATGAATAAGAGTTCCATCAGCTATAGAATTTAGGAAATATTACTGCTTGTATAATGTTAACTTTAGTATAGATTTCTGTTTTAACCTGGGCAATATGACTTAGCATATTCAATATTAATCTAGTGGACAACATGATAATTTAATGAACTCTATTTAAATTGGGAGACATTTTAATTTAAAAATGATTTTAAATGCACGCAATATGTTTAAACTTAGCAACAGAGAAATTATTTTCATGTAGATTAAGAATGAAATAGATTGCACTGCATTTACACTAAAATATTTGCAGTTAATTAACACTCACTGACCATACTCAAGGTTACAAAAGGTCCCCCCAAAATGTTTGTTGATGGATTAAATCAGAGAACAAAGAATAAATGTTTCAAAACATATTATTTCAAAGGTCTGTATAAAGCAGTAACAACGACAGTTTTAAAAATAAAACTCCTATTTTACAAAATTGGTCAGCTTTGAGTATTTTCTCCTTTTACTGAGTGATTGATTTTTTCTAGAGTATTAAGTCTTTGAAATTAAACATAATTTATGAAAAGGAAAGCAAGGAACATAAAAGTTGGCAAAGGAAAGGAAAGATAAGGAAAGGAAGAAAGGGGAAATGAAAATGAAATAAAGATTAAGGAAGAGAGAGCAGGAAAAGGCAGCGAAGGGAAGACAGCTTTATTGATGATCTGCTCTGTGACAGCTATTGTAACAGATGCTATAACACATACAACTCCATTTCTTTCCACCCCTTTTGGTAGGAGGGCAATTGAGACTTGGTTAGGTCAAGTAACCTACACAACTGCTTCAAAATTTTATTTTTTATATTAATCTGATTATTCTTTGCAAGTGTTAAATATTGTTCACCTTCAAAATCTATACCATAAATGTTTTAACAAAGCAGTTGTAACAATCTTTTGCAAGTTTTACTTATTTAGAGATCTAGATTAGTTTCCAGAAGATCTACATTCAGATCATAAGCTTATTATTTATTTACTTTTCATGGGATTTTGGCAATTTACTAAAGAATTTGGGAAAAATAACAAAGGTGAGAATTTTCAATGAGGTCTACTTCAGATCTAGTTTACTATATTAAATTAGTATTTAAGCTCATTCATTGTGGTATGGCTGGCCTCATGTTGCTTGCTTATGATAGTTATCCACAAACAAAATGATTATTTTGCTATAGACTAAAATCAATGAACCAACCAAAGAAACCAAAAAGCAGGTAAATCATCACGAAAGAGTCAGGACTGGTTCGCCTTTAAGCTATAGGATCCTCCAGTAACCAGTGTCTTCCTTTTATAATCGCTCAAGTTATTATGGTGAAAAGAACAGCAGGTTTCAGAGGACTTCTATGGTTCTAAGGGACTCTGTGGCCCCTTGATCCCACTTGACCCAGTAGCTGTGTTCTAAATCACTATTCTGCCATAATCACTGAATTTAATGATCCCCATGTATACTCATTCATGGATTCTGTTCAATGTAGAAGGCATTTTTCTTAACCAAATTAACATTTTTTAAATAAATGACATGGATTCACATTATGTCCTAAATGAAAAAATAATCTTCTCTTTTATTTTTAAAGAGTTCCTTTATCTGACCAAGTTTCTGAAAGAATAATATAGTTGATGCTTTCAGGGCAGTTTCTTGAAGGGTACTGATATGGGATCTATTATATGACAGAAAAATGGCTTCAACTCCTATCAAGCCAAATAGCATTGTTCTAATTTAGTATCAACTTCAATGTGATGATATTTCTCTGGAGATTTGCCAATAACCTGCTGTCATCATAGGAAGTGACTTTGGCTCAGGCATTTAGTCAGGGAGCAAGTCACAGGGGACATTCCGAAATGAGCAAGGCAGTCTCTGCCTTCAAGGATATGGAGAATTTTCTGTAGACTATTAGTTTGTTCATTTCTCCTTGAGAAAAGGAAAAAGGAAGGTCATGCTAAATATGTTCTGTCTTAGAATGCACTGTTTTCAGTAAATAAATCAGGGATAACTTGTAATTGTCAGTAAAAATTGGCCTTGAGCAAATTTTATTCCCTAGCAATAGTTGATATTTGCTGTCTTTCAGTTATCATTTCTAACTCTAATTTCCTTTTGGAAAATCACTGCTTCCCAATTTCTGTAACCCTGATAGAGTTGTAAATCTTGGTGCCTATCCTTACAGTGCAGAACCTTAGGGGAGTCCCCAGAAGGTTCTTCTATTGAATCAATGTTTTTTCCAACCTTTTCCTCCATTTCCAGGAGATAATTAACACTTAGTCAATCAGATGCTCTAGCTAAGGATCTTAAACGTTTACCACATAACTGTGAACAGAAAAAAGGAAACGGCTTTGAGTTCATTCTTTGCAAACAAGAAACTCTGAACAAGATTTCCCTTTCAACTGCATGATCATGACTCCTTACTAATCACACAGTTGGGTTTTTAAAAATTAATTATTTATTTATTTTTGGCTGTGTTGGGTCTTCATTGCAGTGCACGGGCTTCTCATCACGGTGGCTTCTCTTGTTGTGGAGCACTGGCTCTAGACACGTGGGCTTCAGTAGTTGTGGCTCGAAGGCTGTAGAGCACCGGCTCAGCAGTTGTGGCACATGGGCTTAGTTGCTCCACAGCATGTGGGATCTTCCCGGACCAGGGCTCGAACCTGTGTCCTCTGCACTGGCAGGCAGATTTCTTAACCACTGCGCCACCAGAGAAGTCCCAGTAATCACACAGTTTTAACATGAGCATTGAGACTTGGGAATGAATATTTAATCAGAAAATAACTCACTAGAACCCATGGAACCTCACTTTGAATAATTTGTAGAGTTCCTGGAAGCAGGCGATACACCTTCTAAGGGAAGGGAATGGATATTAACAAGAAAGCTATTTTCAGAGAGGTAGTTTTAACAGTTGCCTGCCAAATATTTCTGACTTCCAGACTTCAGAAATATGATATTATTGTACTCCTTGGCCCCTTTAGAGTTGAATGGAGCCTTGTGACTAAGTAAGACTGAGTGTGAGCAGAAAAGATAAGGGCTGTTTCTGGGCCACAGTATTTAATTGCTAATGCAAGATCCTCCAGGACATACTTTGCCTGTCACTTAGTAACCAGCAAAGCTAAAATGGTAGTTCTTCTGTCAATTCAGGTCCCTCAGGGACTGTGTTGAGCAGTGATCTGACACCCCATGAAGGATGTGTTAACTGGGTGAGGAGTAATCTTTTGTTGTTTTGGCTACTGAGATTTAGGGGTTGGTATTTCAATATAAAACATCATAACATAAAACAGCATATCCTGACAAAAACAATCAGCTATCTTCACTAATAACGTTATGTCAGGGCCTCAGCCGAGCTGGAGAGAAAGACATGAGTTGTCAGCTGTCAATTAAAACAACAAGCCAAAATGAGAGTAACAGTCAAGCCTTTAATCACTTACTGTGATATTTTAAGCAGGAGGTTAAACCAAAGAAAGCACCGACTCCTCCTCTTCCATCTTCCCCCTGTTGAAGGTCCGCTGGATCAGCCCAGTCATGGGCATGATATCACCGATGAGGGAGCCTGGAACAAAAGGTTCCTATGGTTTTATGAACCCAGTGGCCAGGGGCGAGGGAGAGGGAATGTCTAAGGGTGGAAAAGTACTGAGAACTGAGTCAGAATGGAGAAAAGTGTCTTCAAGTTTTCCCTCCCCTCTCCCCTTGTTAGAAGGCCTCAGCAGAGGCACCTGAGGAAGTTGTTGGCCAAAGGCCCCAGATAAAGAGGCTTCTGGTTAATGCAACTGGGTTAGGAATGCAGATATGCATGAGAGTACGGCCCCCCAGGAGGTCTGAGTCCTTAACTGCAACTCCCTTCAGAGACTGCAGTGCACTGACTGTGCACCAAGCCAGTGTGGGGAGGGCAGCTTTCCTCTATGGTGCTGCTGGGTGAAGACTTTGTAATGATCTACAGTTAGGTCTGAAAAATCACAGGATTTTTGGCCAGGAGCCAAACTCTTCAATATATACTTACAAGACCAAGAATGTATTTGCTTGATGCTAGAAGTAGGGAATTGTTAATCATTATTATTTTTTAGTGACCAGAAATCTTTTTTGACCGATCAACTTATTTCAGTTATCTATGGCTGTGTAACAAAGTGCCCCAAAACCTAGTGGCATAAACAGTCATTTTAATTTGCTCACAATTTGAGGTTAAGGAATTTGGAAAGGGCTAACCTGAGTAGTTTATCTGTGATCCTTTTGGTATCAGCTGGAGTAGTTGTGACTGAAGGATGCCCTTCCAAGACGGCGTCTCCATTCACATATCTGTTGCCTCCGTATTTGTTAGTCTCTCTTCTCTCTCTGTAAATTAAATCCCATAGTTATGATGTCTCATCTTCCAGGGTCTTTGTATATGCTGTGATTTCTAAGGTTTCTCACAACTTGCTGATCCCAGGGTAGTTACATTTCTTTTATGGTGGCTGGCTTCCAAGAGGGAGGAAGTAGAAGCTAACAGGTCAGTTAAGGAGGACACGTAGAACTAACACAGAATCACGCCTGCCCTTTCTTTTTTTTTTTTTGTCAGTACAGTCACAGAACCCACCCAGTTTTAAGTGGTTAGAAAATTAAGCTCTACCTCTTGCTGGAGGAATGGCAAATCACATTGTAGCAGCACATATGGAATGGGAGATAGTGTTGTGGTTACCTTTGGAAATCAAATCTGCCGTGCATCCCATGTTGGTGGGTTTAGGAAGACTGGAATACTGACTAGCTCAAAGAACATCTGTAGCAAAGCATTTATATTTCCTAAGAGCAAAAATATATACAAATTACCATAACGCAACATATACATATAATATGTTGTGTAAGAAAAAATAGGATGAAATGTTTCTTTTAAGGGATAATGTTTATTTCAAAGGGAGGCTTTATTTTAGTTTTATATTGCTTCTATAACAAATTCCCACAAACTCAGGGACCAATAACATCTCCTATTTTTTATCTCACAGGTCTACAGCTCAGAAGTCCAGGTGGGTTTAGTTGGTTTCTCTGCTCCAGGTATTATAAAGCCAAAATGAAATTAACCACAGGTTGGGGTTTCCTGTTGAGGAAGGATATGTTTCTAAGCTCATGCAGGTTTTTGACTGAATTCAGTTTTTTTTGTAGTTGTCAGATTGAAGCCCCTGTTTCCTTGCAGGCTGTTATTTGGGACCAGTTTTTGCTCCTAGAGGTCACACATGTTCCTTATACTTTCTATGTGGATCCCTCCAGCAACAAGGAATTGAGTCGTTGTGCTTTCAATCCCTCTGACTTATTCTTGTGCCATCTCTCTCCAATTCCAGGTTGGAGACGTGTTTATCTTTTAAGGGCTCATGTTATCATAGTGCGCCCACCCAAATAACCCAGAATAATCTCACTATTTTAAGGTCTGTAAACATTAAGTGCATTTGTAAAACGCTTTTGCCATGTAGCATAACATATTCTTAGGTTGCAGGGATTAGGACATGGATATACTGGGCTGGCCAAAAAGTTCGTTTCGGTTTTTCCATAACATCTTATGGAAAAGCCTGAACGAAATTTTTGGCCAACCCAATATTTAGGGGGATATTCTATGTATCACAGAAATAAGAAAAACACATTTGATTGTGTTTTGACAGATGAAGAGGATATTTTAGTGCTATAGAAGTTGAAGATATGGCAGAATGTGGACTGTCTTGAATTTATGCAAGGAAGTTTGAACTAAATCTGTTTTTACTAGAGTTATAAGAATGGTATTGGAGCAGAAAATAATATGATTTTCTTTGTATTTTTCACAGATAAATTTACTGCAGATGTGGAAGAATCTTTAGAGGAAACCGATTCAAGGTTTAAATATCAGGAAGAAATAATAATATTATATATTGTGGCTTATTCCTAAGATTGAGAACAGAAAAAGAGAACAATTTCAAGGGGGTAGGAATGAAAGTATTTGGTGATCAACTTTTTCTTAGTTATAAAAGGATCTTGATTGACATATGTTTTGCAAGTTTACCTAAAATGATGGGGAGGACATGGAAAAATTTGGTTTGAAATTTTTATAATATTATAATTTCAATTTGGTTGAAATTATAATGATTTTGAGATGTGGTTAGGCTATCTTTAAAGAAATATCCTTGAGGTAACCAGATGTATTAATAGGTCATGAGTTCAAGAGAGAGATAAAATATGCAGAGGTACTTGTGGTTTTCTATTGCCTTTTAAATAATATAAATAATAATTATATTTATATTTAGAAGACCCATGTCTTCTAGAAGTTTACAAGGACACCTTGGAAAGCATTTTCCACCTTGTCTTAGTCCATTTGGGTTACTATAAGGAAATACCACAGACTGGATAGCTTATAAATCACAGGAATTATTTTCTCACAGTTCTAGAGGGTGAAAAATCCAAGATCAAGGTGGCAGACTGGCAGGGTGAGGGCCCTCTTCCTGGTTCATAGCCAGTACATTTCCAGTGAGTCCTCACAAGGTGGAAGGGGCAAGGGAAATCTGTAGGATATTTTTATTTAAAGCACTAATCCCATTTATGAGAGCTCCACCCTCACGACCTAATAGCCTCCCAAGGGCCTCACCTACCATTACCATCACCTTTGGGGGTTAGGATTTCAATGTATGAATTTTCAGGAGCCATGAATATTCAGACCATAGCACATCTTTCCCCGTAACATCCCCTCAGTGACATATTATATACTTTTTCTTACTATAATAATTGTTTTTTCTTCCAATTGGCTGGTGTTAATAATGCTTGAGCAAAAGCATGTCTTCAGGTTTTTATAATTTATCTTTTTAGCATTTAAATCCTGTTCTTAACTGGCAACTAAAATTTAGGTTACCAAATCAACGATGTCTCTAGATGTCTTATTTTGCAGCCTAAATGGAATTTGTTGTCTATTGGAACTTATTCCAAAATGGAAATAGCACTGTTAAGTGGGATGAGGCTAGATCTGAAATAAATTTTGATATCTATACTTACGAACACACACACACACACACACACACACACACTCACACCCCTTACTTGAGTTTAAAATTGTGAAGAGGTAGTAAAAAGAAGTCACAGAATTAATGAAAAGCCAAATATATTTATGTGGTCAATAGAATTTTGCAGAGGAGAAATTATTTTAACCCTTTTAGCCTACTCAAACTGTCCTCTGACATCAGGGTTATTCTGGCATAGATACTCAAAAGGAAATGTCCTAGAGGAGGCTGTTGCACTTTTATAACTAATACCATTGTATCCATGTCCCGTTATTCTTCTTGCTTGTTTCCACATTTGTGGAGCAATTATTTTACGACTTTGTTAAACTTTTCCACAAGACTTTCTTTTTGAAAAGAGTATACTGAATAGAAAAATGGTCTATGTTCTAAGACCTGATATGTATATATATATACATATCTATATAAATAAAGATCTAAGCCATTATTGGACAGTTTTATGTCAGATAACAGATAAATTAAAGCATGGATTATTATGGTAATGAATTATATAGTGGGCACATTTGATTTCTTTTTATCATTGTTTAGGTTTGGTGAATTCTAGTTTTATTTTGATTTGTTTTATTTCTGGTTTTTGTATGTTTTTGTTTTGGAGAATTACTATTTTGCAATGTGAAGAATTTCAGAAAGACTTATGAAGTTTATAAATAACAATAAATAACTTGAATTAATATTAGAATTAATAAAGTTAATATTTGTAAAATTGGGACTTAATAGATAAGGTCTCTAGGGGCCCAGAAAAAAAACAATGTGGGCATCATCTACTGATAAACCCATTATTGTTTACACTGCTATTTGCTAAATGTCTCCAAATCTTAGGGACACCTAGAACAGACCTTGGCCTTGGTATACACCCTGGTAATTGCATGAAAAGTGTTGTAATATGCTTATATTGATTAATAACAATTATATAGCATAGAATAATATCAATTTTTGACACACTGCATGGCCTTCCTATTGGTTTTCACATAATGCCATCTAATTTTTTTTTTTTTTTTTGCGGTACGCGGGCCTCTCACTGTTGTGGCCTCTCCCGTTGCGAAGCACAGGCTCCGGACGTGCAGGCTCAGCGGCCGTGGCTCACGGGCCCAGCCGCTCCGCGGCATGTGGAATCCTCCCGGACCGGGGCACGAACCTGTGTCCCCTGCATCGGCAGGCGGACTCTCAACCACTGCGCCACCAGGGAAGCCCTGCCATCTAATTTTGACTGCAGATTTGCAATTATTGATCAAATGTTGATTGATTCTATATCCACCTCCAAAATTTTCTTACATTTTTTTCTATAATAGTAGGGTCCATTTTTGCTCCCATTTCCTTGAAAAAAAAAAAAAAGGTTAAAAACCAGGTGCCTTATTTTTGTTAACTGGGTAATCCTGCTTCCTGTCCACATTCTTTGAATGAACTCCATTTATTTAATGAAGTAGTTGCTTAATCTCCTGCAAAAAAAGAACAGAGGCAGAATGTGACTTGCATTATATTGACGTATTAATGTCACACTTGACATATGACAGTTTGTTTTACAAATGGATACAAACAATAACATCAAAATGCAGAGTAAAAAATATTGGCAATATTGGCTATTTTTTATACTGAACAACAGTGTTATTTAGAAGTTATGAAAAAAATCAATATGTTACTTGGAATTCAGCAGAATACATTAAACCTCTTTTTGTTTATTTTGGCAATAAAAGGTAGATTGCAGAAGAAAAAAAACCCTGCAGTCAAACACTAATCCACTTCCTATCTAAACTTATACATATGCATTTACATAGGCACACAAATCAGTCACACATGTAAGATATCTAATGATTTTCTGTTGCTTAAAAGCTAGAATCTTATTTATTTCACAGAACATCAGAGCTGGGGGAACCTTAAACATTACATCACTGGAGCGGGTCTTTTCATTGTCAAGGTCATAGAGTGAAAGCGATTTAAAGTAGAGTCAATTCATCTTCCAAGCCCAGTTTCCATTTTATAAGAACAGTTTGTCCCATCTATCTAGAAAACTCAAAGAGTATAATAAAAGCACATTTCTAAAATCCCAAGGTCATTTTAAGGGATAATGCCCTCTCCCACCTTCACGTTCCAGAAGCTTGTTATCCGATTTTTGATCCTCAACATATTAGAGGCTTTGCTAATGGCTCTTTCCGGTGCTGAATCATCCAACACAAGTTTCTCCCTTTAGTGTGTGAAGAACCTAGAATGAGTTTGGAAACTTAAATTCATTTGATGAAAGTGACACTTATTTTTTTAATATTTTTAGTATAGACAAATATATCTATATTTAATTTAGAGGGATATGGTTAGAAGAAAAACGTCCTTATTTTCTATCTATATTCCTAGAATGGAAACCACCAATACAAATTGCTGAATCATGTAGTACTATAGGAAAACAAATGATGAATGAACTCAGGTTCCATTTAAGAGTATTATACTTAAAAGAAGTCTGATATAAGTCCACAACATTTTTTAATTCCTTCATAATATATTTTGAAGTTAAGAAACTTAATTTTGTCAGATGAGCTCTATTTTCAATCACTCTAGAATTTATTACTCCTTAATTTATTAGTTTATTCAACACATATTTTTTAGTGCCTTCTATGTGCCTGACACTTTTATAGGTTATTTTATCTATTAGACAGAACAAATAAACTCTTTCCCATTGAGGATTCTGTTTCTATGTCTTGGAAACTCAAACCTACAGTCTTTGTAAACTGAGCAAGAGCTAGGTAAATCTGCAAATAAAATATCTTTTTAGTCAATTTACTTATTTTTTTTTTCCCAAAAGAGTATTCCATCTGGTGTAGACAGGGAGTAAAATGAGTGTGATTTACAAATCAACGTATAGTTGAGGGGATGCAGAGTGGATCAATTAGAAATGAAGACTCTGGGGCCAATCTGCTTGGGTTCAAATTCGAGGTCTGCCATTCTAGCCGTGGGCAAGAGATGATGTTAGGCATGAAGGAAGAGGCCATATGACTTAGAGTATTATAACTTTATGGAATCATAAATTTATTTGACTATTACACAAATGAAGCACTTTAATTTGTAGCATTTCATAAATAGAACTGAATATTTGATCTAATATAACTGTGTGGAAACTGTTTTTTTAGAGGGAAGCACATTTTAGGCAGAGAAATTAGTCAAGAGTTCCTAATAGCCTAAGGTAAAAATTCATGAGACTTTGCATAAAAATTTTAAAAATTATAATTGGAAAACACCAACAATTTTTGAGCCAGTTTTACTAAAACTTTATATGTATAGAGTCACTGAATCTACCCTATGAGCTACGAATTATTATTATTTCCCATTGTGAGAGAACAAAGTGCAGCTTGGAGACTGTATTAGTCAACGTTCTCCAGAGAAACAGAACCAATAGGAGATTGTCTATCTGTCTATCTATCTATCACTTATCTTACTATCATATATCCAGCTATCTATAGAGTTTAAGAAATTAGTTCATGTGATTATGGACAAGTCCCAAGATCTTCAGGAGGATGAAGACCCAGGAGAACAGATGGTATAGTTCCAGTGTGAAAGCCGGTAGGCTTGAGAGCCAATGATTCAGTTCAAGTTCAAAGGCAAGAAAAAAATGGTGTCTTCACTCAAAGCCAGTCAGGCAGACAGGCAGCAGAAATTCTCTCTTACTTGGCATTTTTGTTCTATTTGGGCCTTCAACTGTTTGGATGAAGCCCATCCACATTCTGGAGGGCAATCTGCTCTACTCAGTCTACTGATTCAAATGTTAATCTCATCCAGAAACACCCTTACAGACACACCCAGAATAATGTTTGGCCAAATATCTGGGCACCCTATGGCCCAGTCAAGTTGACCCATAAAATTAACCATCACAGAGATGTTTAGGAGTGTGACTAATATCATACAGTCTCTAAATGATAGAGCTCAATTTTATATCCAAGTCTACTTGACTTGATAACTAGCTTTCTCTGTCTTTATAGTTATTAATTTCTATAAAATAAGAGTAGTAGATATTTATTGGGTTGATTTATGTGCTGATAAGAATGAAGATACAGTCAAAGATGAATTAGGGTTCTCCAGTCAATGGTAATGGGATTAGCGGGGGAGGAACAGACTGAGTTAACCCAACATTGAAAGAGATAGTTGATTCACTTTGGCATATAGTAACTCTTTGCTAGGTAGCTAGGTACCTAAGGGCTAGGTAGCTCCTAGATGCCCATGAGAGGATGTCAAGAATATAGTTGAATACATATGTGTAAAGCACATGGTGAGGTGAGAACAAGAAATAGAGATTATGAGTTTATGATGCACACAGAGTAAAAGCAGAAAAGAAAATGATACAAAATTGTCTAAGAGGCACCAGGATAATCTGGGCAAATAAAGGGAATATAGCCCTCCAAGGGGCTAGAGCTCAGCAGCGTTGATGGCACCATAGAGTGATACAGTCTTATAAGGCCAGAAATGATTTTCATTAAATTTAGTACCTTGGAGACTTTTAATTTCTTTAGAGAGAACATTTTTAATTCCAGGCATGGAGGAATTGTTGGATTTAAAATGTCAGTAGCAAATGAGATCCAGGAAACTGGACTCATAAAATATAGAATATATTTTCTATAATTTGAATGAGAGGTAAAAAAGAAAGGCAGTTTGAGGGTCAGTAGCATAGAGAAATTTGTTCTATGTAGTTTTGGTTGTTATTGAAATGGATACATACACAAGAAATTGAAAGAGGATGAGTATCTAACAGAGATAGGATCCTTTTCCTGGAGCAAATCCATGAGGAGAGAGGTGGTAAGACTATCAAAAACACTCGCATCTGGAATAAGTAGTAGACTAAGGGGCCAATATCCCAAAGCAGGTAAATTCCTAAATTCTGGATCTGTTCCTTTCCATGCTTAACATAATTATCATTTCATAGATAAAATTCAATTCCCATCAGACTATAAATCCTTCAGATTTTCACTCTCCTTTTCATGACACTGAATGACTTGTCCAGAGCAGAGCCTTGCTTGTGTACTTAAATTCCACTTGCCTTTTAAGAAAATATTGCCCTAACCTTCTAGGCAGTTAAAAAAATTCTTTTACATAATCATAATTTCCCTATTTTAATATCATGCATTTAAAATAAATTTTCCTGTTTTATCTCTCTATAACAAAGGAAAAATAACTGGACATTATTCAATTATTCAATGCTCTAAATAAAAATATGAAAGTGATCTTAAGTCTTCTAAAGATGATAGGGGATAGACATTGAACACATTCTCACTGAAAGCATTTTTGAAATCACTTCTAATAAACAAAATGGCTAAGTATGCTCTCTCTGTCTTTTAATTAAAAAGTAATTTCAGATGACAAACCATATAACAAGTCTGCAGTGTCCAAAGGATCAATCAGTCCAAGGACCTCTTCCTCTCTATCAACATTCATTTTAGTTAAGGTACTGCTACCTGCCTTAACAAATAAATCTTGATTTCTCAGACATTTCACAAGAGATCTTGCTGGAGACTTGGAAGGTAAAAATAGAGTAGAGGCCATGTAGTAGCTCACACATATTGTTGCTTATCTGCTGGCTTCACTGGCATGAGGCAGTGGATGGGCCTGGAATGCCTTCACTTTCCTCTGGATCCTTTCTTAGCTTCTCATAGTCCTGGGTTCAGTAGGAGTGTTTATCAGTACCACAAAGGACTCAATTTCTACACTCCTCCATCAAGGTCAGAGGCAACAAGAACTGACAACAAGTTTCAGTCCATCTGCATGGGAATCCAGCTCATTCTTATGGGTTCCAGCTTGATTTTGCATGCTCTCCCCCACTGTACATCCAGCTTCCCTTCTTGACTTGCCTGTCCTGTTTACTTTTATTTCCAGCATCACACTTGATTAGAAGAGCCTTACGGAGACTACTTAACTAGTTTCTAAATTGCTTAAAGTCAAATTCCTGTAACCAAAAACAAATGAATGAATGTGTTATGTGTATATATACAATATAAATTATGCTTATTGTTCTGCTTCTCTAATTAAACCTTGAGAGATATACCCAGTTTTCATCTTTAACATGAACTCTCCTCTGTAATCTTCACTGATATACAACCAGCCTACTCCAATCAACACTTTAAATTTATCATATTCAGGTCAAAACTTCTAAATTTCACTCCAAAACTATTGTTTCACATACATGCTCATGTCAATAAAGGGATATTTCAACCTCTTTAGTTTCTCAGGTTTGGGAACATCTTTGATTTTGCTCTTTATCTCACACTCACCATCCACCTATGACTTCTCTAACAAATAAAATTTTAAGCTCATCCACGTATTTACTTCACTTTATATACTAATGAAACAATAGATTAATTAATGTGCTCCACAATATTTCTTGACTACCAAAGGATCTTGCAAGTTTACAATTATATATATATATTTTTTTTTCTTTTTTTTTTTTTTTTTTTGTGGTACGCAGGCCTCTCACTGTTGTGGCCTCTCCCGTTGTGGAGCACAGGCTCCGGACGCGCAGGATCAGTGGCCATGGCTCACGGGCCTAGCCGCTCTGTGGCATGTGGGATCCTCCCAGACCGGGACACGAACCCGTGTCCCCTGCATCGGCAGGCGGACCCTTAACCACTGCACCACCAGGGAAGCCCCTACAATTATATTTTTAAAACTATAGTATATAATATTTCTCTTCAGCAGCTTAAAATCTAATTGTGGAAGAAAAAAATCCAAACAATAACAGCAGCAACAACTATAGATTTTGCAAGGCTGATTACGAGTAAGTTTAATTAAAGATGAAGGAGAGGGAGGAAGAGGAGGATGAGGAGGGGTAAAGAAGAAAATAGGAAGAAAAGGAGAAGATTTCTGACACATAGCTATGTAAATAGAAACAGGCTGGAGTTTTAAAGGAGCATATTGTGGATTGTGAGCTAAACCTTGACCAACAAATATGGTTTGGGTGAAAAGAAAGGCAGGGAAAAGGCATGCCAATCTGAAGCACTCAGGATAAAAGTGCAAGAATAGCAAGGACTGCCAAAGGACTGAACACATGGACAGCGTGCAAGGTTAAATGATCAAGTTAACATAATACAGTTAATACAATCATGGTGCTAACAAGTATTTCAGTTAAAGATGACCTTTACGTACCACCACATATACCATTAAGTTGATCTTATCTTAGAAGCAATTATATACTAATTTTATTCTTTATTTTAAATGAACTTCTAATGATCAGTATATCTTAGTTTTATTTCAGTTTTATTTCTAACAGCACTTCTTTTCAGCATATTATGGCGTATGCTAGTACTCTTAAAATAATCCTTACCTTGGTCATTCCAGATAGAGTCAACATGCTTATTTTGCTGTTTTGAAATATTTTAGATGTTGGGGAATTGGATATTGAAACAAAATAGAAAGTTTATAAATGAATGTACTAGGCCTTTGTAATCATAGGGGGTGGGATAAACTGATAAGTTCGCTGATAAAAAAAGTAGTTATATGTAAAGTTGATCTCCAGAATGTTCACAGAATTATTTTCAAGTATCATAATAAAAGTTCATGAACTTGTGCCTCTATTAAGTTAGAAAACTGAATACAAACAGCAAGGTATTCAAACAAACTTCTTTCAAACATAGTTTCATTAACCCAAATTTCACTTCACAAGTTTACAAGATAAGTTTTCCCAAATCTTTTATTCAGAAAATGAAAGCAATGACTTGGTATTCTTCCATTGGAGGAAAGAAATCCAATATAGAAAACTTCTGGGAAGTAGCCTGTGCTTCCTATGAGCAAATGTGAAATTTGTATTTTTACATTACTTCATGATTTTGGATTTCATTAAATGCTTTGTTTTCTGACCAGGGCTAGTAAAGATTCTGATTCTGTGTAAAGCTGATTTAGTGCACCTGGCAGGTGGTGTCCTAAGTTGGATAGCAAAATTGGCAGACTTTATGACTAAATATGCAGAGCCTTCTTGACTTGAGAAAGCTGGGATTTCATAAAAAATATACTAAAATATACTAAAATATATTAAGTATTTCTCAGGAATTATATTTTCTTTGTGTACACAGTTTTTGTGAGAAATATATTATCCATTCAAAATTTGATTTGTGAACTTCTGCTCAAGTGATCAGTAAAAATTTTAAATTCTTAAAAAAAGTTTTTTTTTCATCAATAAATGGATCTTTATAACAGAGATGAGGATGAGACAAGAAAGATGTATAAGTTAACATTAATTTATAATCGAATTACAGTGAAGGAATTAGAGAAAGTCTCTTAATAATCCAAATAAAATATCAGACTACAGCTTTTCATGTTAGTAAATGGGGGATGGTGAGAAGGAAGAAAACAATAGTTGAGTTGTGACATAGAAAGAGAGAAGTCCTATACTTCTGAGTCCTTGATATGTGCCAGACACTTTACACATCATTTCTCATTATTTGTTATATTGATCTTAATTGTATAAATAATTATAAAGGGGGAATTCTAAGTCATTATGACAAAAATCCTAGATAAGAAGAGAGCTTTAAATCTACTTGTTTGATAATATTCTGAAGGATACTCAATGAAAACACTGGAGGGTGCTTAAGAAAAAAATGGAAACAGAAAATATATTCTAAACAAATTAGGAAAGCATAATCAAAATCATAAAGGGAGAAGAAGAAAAGAACATCTCCCTTCATTCTGTCCCCTGCAAAATATTTATCACACATGGACTGGGCTAAAAAACATTAAAATATCAAATATATACCATATATAGATATACACGTATAAAATGTGTGTATGGATGCATGTGCACGTGTGTGTGCATGTGCCCGTGTGAGAATTTAGGCAGGATGGCTGATATGTTTAATATTTCTACATTTTCTAATCATTTGGAATCAACTTAACATTATGATATTTGCAAAGCATAAGCTGAATTCTTTAAACTAGTGATTAGCATGTTTTCTGTTTTACTAGGCAGCAGTATATAAATGAGCAATTAATATAGTGTTGATATATAGCTAAACACATTATCTGGAATCATTTCAACTAGGTACTTCATGCACAATAATGAAGGCTATAAGCCTGACTCAGTCACTTCAAACAGAAAATGCTTTGCCCCAAAACACAAAATAGTATTTTGTAAAATGAATTTCTCTCCTTTTTTTTTCTGCAATATCTCCTGTGCTTTGGCTGATATTTTGGGCTCACACATTTAAAACTGCACTTAAGCAATAGTGAAAGCTTTTGGAAAATTAGGAATTCAGTAATAGCCACTTGAAATATTTTCCACGGTATAAAAATATTTACAAAAATTTTACTAGTTCTACTTAAACTCTTTAAATACACACTTCTGGATTTTTGTATCTTTTAAGAGGGGGGGAAAAATAAAATTGCACTTTGATACCTTTAGCTACAGTCAGATTTGGGGCATGATATAATCACTACAGAATTACTATCAGAAAAAACCTGACCAAAAATTTTGACTTAGACCTGAAGGTGTCTGTCAAGGGCACATATCTGAGAGATGCTGAGCCATGACAATATTAGCACATTTATTGAGTGTTTACTATGTTCTATCTAGCTACCCACACACTCTACACATTTAACTTATATTACCTTGATTTTGGAAATACAGAAATGGAGGCAAAGATGAGTTTGTAACTTCTTCAAACCAAAGTCACAAAGCTAATAAATGTTGGAAACTGGGTTAAAATCCAATCTCCAACATATTACATATGCTGTAGTGGTTGCCTTTCAAAAGGGATGTGGGGACCACACATAGATACAGTTTTAGCCAGGTTGAAGATGATACTGTCTTCTTTGTATTTCTTTTCCCAGTCTCTGCTTCCTGTTTTTATCCTGTCTTCCCAATTCACTCTAGGTAGATCTGCAACTGAAAACACAGTGTAGGGATAGCATCTTCAGAGTTCTGTTTTCATAGTAACTAGAATTGTGAAAGTTACCATTCCAATGAATACTTTAGTAGAAGTCAGGATGAAAAGAAATGAAAAACAGAAGTTCTGTAAAGATATTAATTTCTCCCAATTAACATAAACTGTGGCAGGAAATAACAGGAGATTCCCATTCTCTATATTGTCAATATCTGAATGGGGAGGAGTTTAAGTAAAAATAAGGCCAGTCATTGTCAGACCTTCAATATGGTAAACTGCCACTACTTTTAGGATCTTAAAGTTCAGACATTTAACAACCTGCTCTCCATTTAGGCAATTTAGTCCTTGTGAAAGGAAGATTGGCAGGAAGGAAAGAAAGCAAAGCCCTCTGTTAATCCGAAGAAAAATAGATCCTGGGCACTAAGTGCACAATCTTCTATCATGTTATCCTGACAAGACACTTTCTTTATACATGGAAAGAATCATTTACAGGACAAAGGGTAATTGAGATATTGACCTTAACCACTCCTTGATCTTAGAAACCTGTCTACTTGCTATACAGTCCCCATGGCATCTGTGCCTATTTATTATTCTTTCAAAAAAAAAAAAAACCACGATCCCTCTGGATTGTCAAAGATTGCGTGTCTACACAATTTGAAATTCATAAATACATACTTGGGATAAATTCTCAACTAGTGTTGACAGGCTTTTAACACCTTTTGTAGGTGTTAGAAATAAGGTAAAAGCAACATGGAGTTGCTACCTGTGAAGAATTTACTTAAATCATTATCAACTGATCCCTTACTGATCCTTTCATTCATGTTTTTGATCATAAGGTAACAAAGAAAGTGCAGTTCTAGTCCTATGTGGAAGTCTTTAAGAATAATTTAAAGATTGTGGGCCACTCTAAAGCCATGTAACATTTCATTTTTAATCCTGAGTTGAAGGAGCAATACTCTCCAGTATTTAAAACGGATTTCTTCAATGTTAAGTATCCATTAAGTTAGAAGGAAAGAAAACATATGTATTTATTCTTTAAATATTAGACAGCATGTCCATTTCTAAAAGACATGTGGATTTAAGTTTGACATAATAGCTTGAAAGCTTTCTTTAAAAAATCAGAAGATAAAGCTTTTTATAACAAAGACAGCAATCACAGACCTCAATTATTTGTGTAATGTTTTTTAAAAGATTAAATAATGTGTGTGTGTGTGTGTGTGTGTGTGTGTGTGTGTGTGTGTGTGTGCTTGGGTGGGACTGGAAAAAATGGTTAAAATACATGTGGTTGTGGTTAACATAAATGCAATGGCAAAGGAAAACTGTTGATTAAGTTTTTTATATCATGTGCTAAGAACCTGAATGGAGTTTTACATAGTTTTTTCTCATTAAATCCTCACAGAATAACCTTGGGGTACTGTGTATTACCTGACTTTTATTAATGAGAAAAAAGAGACTGAATGATTAAATATATTTTTACACATCACAGATTACTGAAATTCAAAACAAGAGACTCTCACTTTAAAGCCTGTATTTTTCTCTAGGTCATGTATTGCTATCTGTGTCATGTAGCTTTCATGCCACTGCTTCAGTCATAGCCCTATATCATTGTTTAGCTAGTCCAAATCTCTGAATTGATATTTTTTTAAAAATCAATGAAATTTTACTTTAATCTCACCATTTTTCTTATTGTAAAATGGAAGTAATTATCCATAACCTGTCAATATCATGTGTCTTTAAACAGCAATTGTGATAATAGTATGAGAAACTGTAAGCATTTTACAAATTCTAAGATGATAGGAAGTGTAAGATGTCGTCATACCTAAATTATTTGTATTCCTTTGTTGTCATATTTGAAATCTTTTTATTCTTTAACAGTATTACACAAATGATGTCTGACCTGTGTTCCTGATTAATATTCATAAAAATCTTCTTTGGGTAAGATATTGTTCACAACATAATAATCATAACAATAAGGCAATAAAGGAGAAAATAGTTATCTGGTATGATCAGCACTTTAAATCTCTTATTTAGAATATATGTCTTTTACTTCCACTCCAACATGTCATAATGAGACTAAAAAGGATGAATTTTTCTGCCTCTTTCTAGTTTATGAGTATTTCTAGACACGATAATCCTCTTTACTGTTAAGACTTCTATTGGATATCTGAAGGGCACTTTAAATCTCACTTTCTCAAAAGTTGAAACTCAAAAACACTTTTGTTGATAGTATTTCTCACTTTACAAGGGAAAGCAGCATATTTCAGGTAGTGAAATCAATGCTTCTGGCATCCCAACTTTACAGATTTTAACTTATATTTCATTGGCTCAGTATTTAGAGTATTTATGAATCATATAGTCTTAATTCCCAATTTTTAACCTATGTTCTGAATAGTTGTAGTAACTATATATAACAACAAATATGTAGCTACCATATAATAATAATAATATATGGAAATGTTTTAAGTTGCTTTATACCCATTATTTTTTGTGGGAGAGAAGGAGCTGTATGACACCAAATGAACAAGATTGCTTTATCATGTTTGCATATTCTACCTGCTGACATTTAGAGTTGATTTGTATGTTTAGAGATGAGAAAAAGAAATTAATAGAGATATTTGTGAAATTCTGATAGGGAAGTATGGCTTGTAGCTGATAGTACTAGTATGACAGGGCTATCTTAGTGTAAGCTTTTATATGAAGGACCACAAGTGATAAACTTTTGCAGAATATCAGAGATAAAGCCATTCTTCCTACCTCTTCATAAAAGTTATCAATGTTTGAATACAAAGAATATTTAAAAATTTTAGCAGCATCAGTAAAAAGTAGAACGTGCATGAAAGCTAGTATGCCAATCATGGACACTGGAAACAAGGAGGCTTCTCAAACAACTTTGTGAGCAGTAGACACAGATAAATGCAGTCAAAATTAGAAAGGAGAAAGAAAACTGACTTTAAGGTGAATATAAGAGACAGGCTGTTTTTTCTGAGTGTACATGAGACACTTCATTTTGAACTCTCATTAGAACTGGGAGAACACACTAAGGGATGTCTAACTCCCAACAATAAATTTCTGGAGGGCACCATAATTGGAGCACAAAATGGACATATGACCTTGTTTTGTGGTCACAAGCAACATTCTAGTTAAAAGAGTGTTAACAGTAGTTACAACAATCATACAAGAAATTATTGAGGCACTATATTCTCAATACTCATATGAAATGAGTATTGCTATCACTATATTACAGGTGAAGACTTTGAAATTCAGAGATATCAGTTTGTCCATAGCAAATAAATAGTAGTCAGGATTAAAATCAGTTGCTCGTATTCTAAACTTTGTGCTTTTAATAAGCATTACTATAAAATTTGGACTCGGTGCATTTTAACACATGAAAAGTACTTGTTTTGTACATCATACATTACAGCTTAAAGCAATTGACAAAACTGATGAAATGTAGGCTGAAATTGGAATAAAGTAGAATATAAAGAGAATAGTTATGTATATATCCTCTCTCATTAGAAACTATGTTTGATCATGTAAAATTAAAAAGAAAAAGATTTTTACCTGAAGCTCTAACCAGTTGATATTTCATTGTCCAGACTGCATCATATGCCCACTTATATATGCAAGGAAAAATGAGAAATGTATTTTTCCCAAGTGACCACACTGGCAGCTAGTATTCTCTGCTACATAGTGCAAATGACAGGTGGGCAGGGGAAACATAGATAGAAGATAGATACATAGATACATAGATAGAGGTAGATTCAGAAGCTATGAAGTATGAATGCTTAAAGTATATATTTTAGGGCTTCCCTGGTGGCGCAGTGGTTGAGAGTCTGCCTGCCGATGCAGGGGACGCGGGTTCGTGCCCCGGTCCGGGAAGATCCCATATGCCGCGGAGCGGCTGGGCCCGTGAGCCATGACCGCTGAGCCTGTGCGTCCAGAGCCTGTGCTCCGCAACAGGAGAGGCCACAACAGTGAGAGGCCCGCGTAATGCCAAAAAAAAAAAAAAAAACTACAAATAGAGCTACCATATTATCCAGCAGTCCCACTCCTGGGCATATTCCCAGACAAAACTATAATTCAAAAAGATACATGTACCCCTATGTTCATAGCACTATTCACAATAGCCAAGAGCCTGTGCTCCGCAACGGGAGAGGCCACAACAGTGAGAGGCCCGTGTACTGCAAAAAAAAAAAAAAAAAAAAAAAAAAAAAAAAAGTATATAATTTAAAAATAAATCTCAATAGAAATAAAAGCACAATAGAATAGTGACATATTTTTCTCTTATGAAATTGCACAGCTTTTATTTTTGTCGTTGTTGTTATTGTTGTTTTATTCTTAGTTTAGTTGTTGCTTCCTTGTTCAGAATATCCACTACTGGTTAACATTTAAGGAATAGTATTTCATACATCATTGATGAGAAGATGATGTGGGACAAGCTTTGTCAATTTGGGAATTTGACAGTGTGTATCAAAAGGGCAAATTATTCACCATGGGATATAGTCTCCATGCGGACAGAAACCCTGGCAGTATCTGTCAGTGAGCTGAGATGAATACCAGCCTCCCTACAGTTGGTCCTCCCTATCTGTGGGTTCCACATCTGCAGATTTATCCAACCACGGATCAAAAATATTTGAAAAAATTCCAGAAAATTCCAAAAGGCAAAACTTGAATTTGCTCCATCCTGGCAACAATTTACATTGTATTGACAACTATGTACATTGCATTTACATTGTATTAGGCATTATAAGTAATCTAGAGATGACAAAGTATATGGAAAGAGTACATAGGTTATACACACTATTTTATATAAGGGACTTGAACATGCATGGATTTTGGTATCTGAGAAGGTCCTAGAACCAATCCACCTTGGGACTCTGAGGGATAACTGTACACACATGCACTAAATGTTGTTTGAATGAGTTGAATACCCCTAATTCTAGTAATTCTGATAGTAGAAAAGCATCTTAAGGAATAAAACAGCTTTGCATAAAGTATGTGTAAAAGGGTGCTAAATTTGGCCTTCTTTCCAAAACTGAGAATGGAAACAATATACATATTCCAAAATATCATACTGTTTGATTAGGTTATGTTTTCCTCATACAATGGGATAGTAGAGATTTATTAAAAACAGTGATATTTAGAAATATAGGGAAATGGTCATGCTAGAAGAAAGAGCATTTATTATACCTAATATGAGTTTAAAGTGGTAAAACACCCTATTTTATATTGCTAATATAAAGTTAATGCCTACTGAGTGTTAAATAGTATTCTGAGGTTAATTTCATCCTCACAAATGAGTAACTAACCTTAGACATCTTCAAGCTTATGAGGTCACTATTGCTAATAAAGTGTTAATTAATTCTTTTAAATCTCACATCAGCCCTATGAGGTCAGTACTATTTGATTCCCTTGGAGGCTGAATCAGAGAAAGCTTAATTATGTTGCTTTAGAATATACATTAAAAGCTGGCAGAGACAGGGTTTGAACCCAGGCAATCAAGCTCCAGAGCCATTCATCTTAAGCCTTCTGCTCTATGCCTGAAACTATATGCATTATAATTTTTGGGGTTTCACCTCATATGCTGAATTATAGTAATATTTATTTTTTATAATGAACATACATTACTTTCATAATAGGAAAACCAAAGCAATATTTTTAGACAGTTATTGAGAAATGTTTGCTTAAAAAAATAGGAAGTAAGAAAGAAAAAAAGGCATAAGGTAATATGAAGACTTTGGGATAGAAGATGAATAGTTTGCCAAATGGATAACAACTGTCAAGGAATCACAATGGTTAGTAACATTATTAGAGTCTGAGGTTAACAGTGCTATAGTATCAAAGGGTATTGTGTCAAGGAACGTGAGTAAGAGGAAGAACCATTACTACTTTTGTGAGCTCTTACTCTGTGGTTAATGATTCAAGCTGTGGTTGACTCGACACTGTGTTCTCACCTCTCCATGTCTAATAAATGCCAACTAGCATACGAGTATGAATTTCAGGTAACAGGATCAAACTTAATATGTTGTTTGATTTTTTTTGTTTTGTTTTGGGTTTTTTTTTGTTGTTTTGTTGTTTTATTTTAATGTAATTTTTAAAGTAAAGTGCATAATTCATTCATGGGTAAAAATATGAAAAGTGCCCTGCTGATTTTTAAAAAATAGAGAAAAAGTTGAGAAGTATATTTATTATGTCTGCTGAAATTTTATTTAATAATGGGGTTACTAGAATGCAAAACTGCACAACAGCATTATTAACACCCTCTGCATTCAATAAAAAAAGTCAGATTAAATGTTCTTTATATTTCCTTCCAACCTTCAGTTCTCATTACGTTGTGCTAAATTTTAATTTTATAAAGATGCACCCTATATAAAGAATAAACAAATGTTCTATAAAAACGTTGCATATTCAAAAATTAGAAATCTATAGAATATGTATCAATGTTTGTGTTAACAATAAATTTATTTCAACACTGATATTTTTCAGTGAGTAATTTTACAACTGAAATATCAGTGACTTGTTAATATTTACATACTTATCTTGAAATTGAATTCCAACAAAAATACACTGTTTTTGGAAGTAAAATGCATATGATTAAAAAAATCATTGGTTCTGAAATTAGGATACTATTTATATTTATTTTAATTGACATACAATTATTTTATTAGAGGCTCTTTCCAAATGCAGTGTGTAGAACTGTCTTTATATTTTATAATAATTTAAGTGATTGTAAAAAGCAAAATTCTTTTTTATCTGTAACTTAAATAAATGTCTCAGAGTTGACATAGGTTATAACAGAGACAAGATATCCCATTGAGAAAGGCATTTTCAGATTTCACTTAATCATTTATATCTCTCTATATATTTTAAGAGAGTTTATATATTTATACATACATACATATATATATATGTGAATGATGGAGTGAAACCTGAAACATATCTTGATACACATTCTTCAAAGTCCCTGAAAATGTTAGTTACTTCTACTCCTCCAGTGCAATGAAAAGGAAGAAAAGCCATTCTCAGCTATTAAGTGATTACAAAGAGCACTTTGCCCAAATCTCAGTGGGGAAGCGTGAAATTCTTTAATACCTAGGTTTGCAACAGCAGAGCAGTATCAAATCTTGACAACAGTAACTGAGAACATAGAAAGAGAGTATCTTGGAACTCTAAAATTTATCACTTTCAAACAGAAAGATTGAAAATTAAAGGAGGAATTTTCATTCTTATGAGGAGACACAGAATAATCTAGAACAAGTATAACAGAAATAAGCGGAATTTTGGAAGAAAAAGAAAGAAAAATAATAGAGCTCTTTCCCACACCCATGTAGAGCTAAAATTTTTATTATGAGCTCATGTTAGAGGATTTGCATTATGACTAAAATCATCACATTTTCTTAAATTTAAATTTTGCTGTAAATATTCATGGTAAAAAAAAAGTTCATAAATTAATACAACACCATTCCTTTATCCACTCATCACTTAAAATGTATTTAGTTGTTTATAGGCTGTTACAATGGTAAAAATTGCTTCTTTGAACATTCATGTATATTGATCCTAGTGAACGAGCGCAAGGTATGAACTTTTTGATCTCAGGATATCTTTATAATTTAAAAAAAAATTAAAAAGCCCCCAAAGATTTTGTTTATGTGGTCTATAATAATCAATAATTACTCTATTAGTTATTAAGATATTTCAAAATACTTGCTTTTAAGGATTAAAAATTAATATTGTTTTATAATTATTATAATAATATGCCCATTATATGTTAATGCATTTTATTGAAACTAACACATTATTTAAAACAATTAGTGAGACGAATACTATTGTTTTATACCTTAATAGAAAAGAGCTGGATTCTCATTTTCATTTCTGCATTCAATCTGTTGCAATAAGTTTTTCATTTTTTTCTGCTTGAAGAATATAAAGAAAAGCTAACTTTGTGCAGAAATGATGTTGAAAAAAATGAGAAATATTTTAGTAGCCTTTTTCAGATAATTGTGTCTATTTTTGATACTATACTCCAACTTGACAAGTGATCATTTCTTAAAGATTTATAATGTAGAAATCTGAAACCATATCAATAAATCTTTCATACTTTAATATAGTAAAAAACCATTACAATCTTTGAATGGATCTTTTACCCATATATGATTTTGTATCATCATATATTGTTCATTGGAAAATATTTCTTCAATGAATTATACAAATCTTCCTAATATTGACACATTTTATTATTTGTTTTTAAAATAATTAAAATAATAAATTATAATTGTTAATATCTCCATTATCTTATTAGAAAAACCCTAAAGTATTGGGAAGATATAAAGCTCATGGAGATGGATACAGGTTTCTACATTTCTAATACTTGCTTGAAGTAACATCTTTTTTTTTTTAACTGTAAGTGTGTATGGTGAAGAAAAGTGACTATTGGTATAATTTGGAGTCTCTACCTTGATTTGTGCTGACACCAGAAGTTTACCTCACAATTATTTTTGCACCAACAGTGCAAATGTCAGTACAATTATTCTGGGATAAAAAGTGACCATTCAAAAGGTTATTCAGCACTTTGTATATTTCAACATTACTTGTGTTTATTGCCAAGCATTACCATAAATTATCTTCTATGAGGGCTAGTTTGCACTTATTCTGGACCAATGCAAGCAAACAAGTACAGCCACATATGTGTATTAGTCCTTTCATAAGTCAAAAGTACAATCCTAAAGACAAAATGCTGACTCAGTCTTCATGTTTTAAATAAATGATTAATTTGAAGATTTACTCTATCATTGAAAAGTACATTGACATGACTTCTTTACTAACTTTGCATCTGGCAGGCATTCACCAGTGTCAACTATTCAAGACTTTTTCAATCTCTCAGCTTTCATGTACACTTATCCAGCCAGTGAAATATGAAAATTTACCCTGTAAGAGACGACATGACTTCTTCAAATGACTTTCATCTTTAAAAGAGCTCATCACATTTACCTTTTAAAACATTCAAGTATTTTTTTTTTAATTAGCATGATTGGTTTCAAAATGGTGCCACATTTTAACTGACACATAATATTATTCAAAAAATCTGTGGTATAAGACATGAATCATATGATTAACATCTTATAAAGCTGAGAGAAAGATGGTCTTTGTCATATTTTCTTTTCTTAGTTACAGTTGGCCCAGTTTATTTGGACTAGTTTCCTTTTTCCATGAGTCAGAATACTCACCAAAATGTCAAATGCATCTTTTTCAGTATCTGCAATCATAGATGGTAAACCTGTGGGTTGAGAAAACAGGCTTCTGAATCTCCTTTTCTGGGCCAGTGTTTCAGCATTAACTATAAGAAAAATATATTGTAAATAAACTTTATTTTATTTAGGAGACAAAATGTTTTTATTCTAAAATATCTATTTCAGATGAAATTTAAGCATTTGGAAAAGTTTTTGAGTAACATTTTAAAAAAGATAAATGCAAAGCAAGAATCCAAAGTATTCTTAGTTGTGTCTCCACATATTTACATTTACAAGTGATTACTTAAATATTTGGAGGAATTTCTAGCATCTTACTATTTGTATTCTCTCTTTTGTCCTTTTCTGATTCTATTTTACTCCTTCTATGGTGCTTTTTTTAAAAAAATGATTGAGATATTTTGCTGCTATTTTATCTTCTCTTGCTTAATCAGTTTATTATTTACTCTTAGAAGTTGCAAAGGTTTCTTTAGTTTAGATATTTGAGTAAACGTGACTTCACAGAATACGCTCACATGAGGCTCTTATTTAAAGGCAAAATGACTGTTGTGGCAGGAGGCATACAATGTAGGCAAGCGTCCGAGGACTAAGTCTAGGAGGTGTAGACACTCCCAGGGAAGGCCATTTACTACTAGGCTTATTAAATCAGTTAGGCCAGGACCAAACCAGCAGTAATAAAACTGATTATCAGTGGATGTTTGGACCTTAAACAGCACATCATAGATCTGCGGTCCTTATCTTGGCCAATAGTTGAAAACTGTACACTCAGACATCCTCAGATATGAAGACGGAACTTCATCAGTCCATTTGCAAATCAACTCTATCTTTGCATACGCTTTGTTTTACTCTTTAATAGTTGGCCTACTTTATCCTTCCCATCTAATTTAATAACATCTAAACTTAATATCATTATTCTCCTCTTGAAAAAATATTTTTCTTTATATTCTAGCTTCTTTCCCCCCTGCAACAGATAAGTCACTATTATTGTTCTTTGAATTGGTCATAAGCATTATACTTTTATTTAATATAATATTAGTTAAATATTTCTACAGCATATTTTCCATTTTATGTTATGCAGTTAGCAGTTTCCAATAAATCATTCTTGTTGAAATTAATTATTCTTTTCTAAACTAAAAAAAATTCTTCAGAAAATGCTGAAAATAGAACCTAAATAAGATGATCCCACACTGAGTTGCATTCAAGTTACTTTTATTATAAGAATAATATAATTTTTTAAAGTATTTCTAAAGAAGGATGCCTGAATATTTTCTACTCTACCATAGCATATATTATATTCATTATCTTTACTAAAGTGTGGATAAAAAAACTATAAGTGCCCTCTGACATTTCTTCTATGAGCATATGTTGTTGGCTTCTGATTTGTAAAGAAAACCATTCACTTTTTGCTTGATATCAATGAGTATCATTAAACTAGCATTTTGAAACTGAAATTACTTTCTATTTTCCTACTTGTTAGTTTATTTAAACATCTACATTTATTCTTCAAACTTTTAAAATTCCAATTAAATATTTTCCCACCTTATTAACTTTCATTATGTTTCAGATTGATGTATAGCACTTTAACATAAAATACTTCATTTCAGTTATCCATACATGCATGAAACTTGACTATATCTATTTACCTTAGTCAACTAGTTACTACTTATGTCTTCATACTGGTTACTCATTTGTCAGGTTATGGTATAACTAAAACCACTTAAAAATCTACAGGTGAAATTTTCTTTATTGTATAAAGATAAATAATTCAAAATTTATGATTTTCCAAGACCAGCCTTAGACATAGCAAACCATCAACAGTCAAAAATATGTGTTATTTATGAAGTGCAAAAGAATAATGTTCACCTTATTTTTCTCTACATTATAATCAGATGTCAATAAACCACGGAGCATGATATTACCTAAAGCTATTTTTGTTGATAGTTTGACATAAGCAGCAGACACCTTGATGTGTAAGCTCTCCCCTTTCTTCTTTCTCAGGCAATTTTTAAGAGATAAATTGTGAAACTGTCAGGATGTATCTTGGATGGTTTCAATAGGCTTGCACATGAGATACTTTTCTAAAATGTTGTGCTCAGGTGAGTTAAATGTCAACCATTAATTTAAGTAGAGAATTAAAACATCAGGATCATTCTATGATCAAGGTCATAAAATGAGTGGCTGCCAAAAACTCAGGAGAAAAAAAACACAGATTGGGTTGTAGATTACGTAAAAGACAAGTGATTCTAAAATTTGGAAAATTTTCACCATTGAGAATGATGTTGGCTGTGGGTTTGTCATATATGGCCTTTATTATGTTGAGGTAGGTTCCCTCATGTGTTGTTGGATTCCGTTTGCTAATATTTTGTTGAGGATTTTTGCATCTATGTTCATCAGTGATATTGGCCTGTACTTTTCTTTTTTTGTGACATCTTTGTCTGGTTTTGGTATCCGGGTGATGGTGGTCTCATAGAATGAGTTTGGGAGTATTCCTCCCTCTGCTGTATTTTGGTTTATAGTTTGAGAAGGATAGGTGTTAGCTCTTCTCTAAATGTTTGATAGAATTAGCTTGTGAAGCCATCTGGTCCTGGGCTTTTGTTTGTTGGAAGATTTTTAATCATAGTTTCAATTTCAGTGCTTGTGATTGCTCTGTTTATATTTTCTATTTCTTCATGGTTCAGTCTCAGAAGGTTGTGCTTTTCTAAGAATTTGTCCATTTCTTCCAGGTTGTCCATTTTATTGGCATAGAGTTGCTTGTAGTAAACATTCACGATCCTTTGTATTTCTGCAGTGTCAGTTGTTACTTCTCCTTTTTCATTTCTAATACTGTTGATTTGAGCCTTCTCCCTTTTTTTCCTGATGAGTCTGGCTAAAGTAGCATGATACAAAATTAATGCACAGAAATCTCTTGCATTCCTATACATTAATGATGAAAAATCTGAGAGAAATTAAGGAAACACTCCAATTTACCAATGCAACAAAAAGAATAAACCTACCTAAGGAGACAAAAGACCTGTATGCAGAAAATTATAATACACAGATGAAAGAAATTAAAGACCATACAAATAGATGGAGAGATATACCATGTTCTTGGATTGGAAGAAGCAACATAGTGAAAATGACTATACTACCGAAAGCAATCTACAGATTCAATGCAATCCCTATCAAACAACCAATGGCATTTTTCACAGAACTAGAATAAAAATTTCATGATTTGTATGGAAACACAAAGACCCCAAATAGCCAAAGCAATCTTGAGAAAGAAAAACAGAGCTGGAGGAATCAGGCTCTCTGACGTCAGACTATACTACAAAGCTACAGTAATCAAGACAGTATAATACTGACACAAAAACAGAAATATAAATCAATGGAACAGGATAGAAAGCTCAGAGATAAACTCACGCACATACGGTCACCTTATCTTTGATAAAGGAGGCAAGAATATGCAATGGAGAGAAGACAGCCTCTTCAATAAGTGGTGCTGGGAATACTGGACAGCTACATGTAAAAGAATGAAATTAGAACACTTCCTAACACCATACACCAAAATAAACTCAAAATGGATTAAAGACCTACAATAAATAAGATGAAAAGACAACCCTCAGAATGGGAGAAAATATTTGCAAATGAAGCAACTGACAAAGGATTAATCTCCAAAATATACAAGCAGCTCATACAGCTCAATATCACAAAAAAACCCAATCCAAAAATGGGCGGAAGACCTAAACAGACATTTCACCAAAGAAGTTATATAGATTGACAACAAACAGATTAAAGGATGCTCAACATCATTAATCATTAGAGAAATGCAAATCAAAACTACAGTGATGTATCACCTCATTGAGTTATTTGTAGTGAGGTGGATGGACCTAGAGTCTGTCACACAGAGCGCAGTAAGTCAGAAAGAGAAAAACAAATACTGTATGCTAACACATATATATGGAATCTAAAAAAAAAGAAAAACCCATGAGATTAAACGTATTCACCATCCTGATTAAAGATATTAATGAGTCCTTGACTTGGTAAAATTTTTAAATCAATGCCATTCATTTTTCTTTTCCTTTACCTTTAAATTTTAGAGGCGGTAAGAATTTGAAAGTAATGCAAATATTTATTTAAATGTTTCATATGAAACTAGTCTCAGCACTTGCAGTTTCGTCCCAAGTATGTTGTTCCTCATTTCAACATGTCATATTTCAAATAATCAAAACTTACTTTTAGAATGGATTTCCTAAGGAAAGCTCTATGGATTCCTACTCTTTTCTGTAACAATAGTACTGCCCAGCCATTGAAACTAAAAAGTAACCTACACCTGTGGGTTCCTACAATGTACCTAGATTTTCTTTCTGGGACATTATTTATATATATGTACATATGTATGTATGTATTTGCCCCAAATGATATACATCCAACGTCACAAACAAAACATTTTGAGGAAAAATTTTATAAATAAATTTTTTACTTGCATATCAAGTGACCCTTGATATATATCCTTCATATATCAAATTACCATATCAAGTGAAAGAAGTGTCTCCTGTTGACATATGATATATTTAGTCTCTATTTGAAAAATTCACCAACAGTTCCTACCTAATGAACCCAGACAATGAAGAATATTTTAGGTTAAAGAGTGTCAACTTTAAATATTCAAACATTTTCTGGCAAAAATAGCTTTGGAATTATGATGATTCAGTTGAAAAAGTTACATTGTATTAAAATTCACCCCAAAACATTATTTATCAAAAGATTACCTAGTCAACAATTAGCACATCTGAGCAGTTTGGGAAAGAACTATTATTGAAAAATACTTTTGTATCAGAGTTAGGAGTAAAGAGGTTTCAAGTATGCCTTCACTGTTATCTGAGTATATTACCTAATTTCCCTTCCTTCCTCCCTCTCTCCCTCCCTCTCTCTCTCTCTCTTTCCCTTTCTTTCTTTCTTTTTTTCTTTCTTCCTTCCTTCCTTTCTTCCTTTCTTTTTGGGGTATACATCTGTGGTTTGGTTTCTGACAAATTTTCACATTTTTAATAAGAAAGATATTTGCCTATGGAAGTCTTACATTATATTTTCATTCTATGTACAATATATATAACATTAAAAGCAAATTTATTTAAAAAGAATAGTCTTCATAATTGTTACTTTTCTTATAAATATAAAACCTGGGTGGCACCAAGAAAATTGTATTGCAAGCATTATTATAAACATCCCTTGTTCTTTTAGCAAAAGGATATAGAGTTCTCTGGTTTCTAAATCAGTCTCATCCCACCTGACCCCATTATAAACTCAGTGCAACAGATCTAAACATAAGGAACTGAAACATTTGCATTGGTTTGGAAAGAATATATACCCACATGGGGACAGAACAAGTGAGGTTTTTATAGTTCCAAATATGTTTTCTTATTGAATTTGCACCTGTTTAAAGCTCAGCCAAATTGTGGTACATGGGCCAGTTCTATTTTCCATTTTCTTTGTGAATTAAAAGTAAAATAAGTGTGCAATTGAGCCTAGACAGCAGATGGTCCGCGATAGGTATAAACACATTGTACCATATGTCTGAATGGCACTTTCAGAAGTACTTGGAACTGCTAAAATATTTCATTGTCAATAGACATATGAATATACATACATTGCTACAATTAAAGATAAAGTGACTGATTCACGTCTTACCATTTGGGAGAAGAGTGGCTTAGGAATAGGTGTGTACTCCAACTGGGAAACAGCAGTTTCCCTTGTTGACCCCTGATGGGATAGAGAAAAACAAAGCCAACATAAGGTGGTAAGTTTGTGGAGAATTTTGTACATTTAATAGCCATGAACAAGTAAGTATATGCAAGTGAGCCTCCCTTTGGCTTCAGAACTGTCTCTGGGGTAGCTGGATATCCTGGGAAGAAAGCTGAAGGTATCTGAAGCCCTTCTTTTTCCTCATATGATTAACATTATCTTTATCCCATTCCCAGATACTTTCCTTTCTTCATTGCAAAATGGAAAAGTAAGCAACTTTTAAAGTGACAAAGTTTAGCTAGATATTTTTACAGAGGGGAAAAACTGAAGTTCAGAAATGTTACTTGCCTTGACTCATGGGACATATCATGGCAGCCAACAGCTGATCCAGATTTTGAAGCCCATATTCAGAACGTCACATATGTTGTGCCTGCACTTTCTAAAGATACATAATACATAGCTTACCTCTATATTAAGGAGTGTTTTATCTTTTCTTCTTTTAGATGCTAAGTGAATGCATAGGTACGGATTCCTTCCTTTTTTTTTTTTTTTTTTTTTTTGTAATTTTACCCCTGGGTGAGTCTAACCAAGGAAATGGCTTCAGATGTCACCTCTATGCAATCATCACTCATTTAAGATCCAGACCCAAATCTACAACTAACAGTTATACATTCACGTATGAATGTTCCATCACGGATGTCCCTAAGCCAACAGGAAAACAGTGCATTTTACTACCACAGTATCCTGGTCAGCCTTATGCCAATCTAGGTTTTCGTGGTATAGATTTTGGCCCTAATATGTGCACAAATCATGAATAAAACTTTAGTCATCTTTGTCACTTACCTCTTCGCCAACTGTCTATTCAATTTATGGATAGTTCTGTCACAGGCAAAGCCCACTGGTGTCCCGGGAAAAAATAAGATGTAATCCAGGTGATAAGTTCTAACCTCTTCCTTTGGGCTTAGTCTAGTTTCACTCACCTATAGTGGGTTGTGTGCAAAGGCCTTGCACCTAGCATGCTGAGTTAGAGTTTCCAGTGCAGAACCGCTGTGCCTGACACACCAGCACCGTGTGCCATGCAAAGCTCTGTACCTGACACCTCAATTCAACATGGCAATGGCGGGCCGTGTGCAAATACGCTGCGCCCAGCACCTCAGTCTGGGGCGCAGTGAGCAGCACGCCTGCGCCCCACAGGCGAGAACTCCACCCCCTCCCCGCTGACAGAAACCCTACAAAGCAGCCCTGCCCACAGCGTTTTGGGGAGTGCATGTGCTCTAGAGCAGGAGCATGCACTTCTCCATTCTTTGATAAAGAATAAAGCTTCCCTTTGCCTCTGAACCAAACCCGGTCTCGTTCTATTGGCTCAAAGGACACCTGGCAGAAGCACCCTTGTTGGGGATCCACTCGAAAGGCTGGATAACAGTTCCTTCTGGTATTATTATAATGGCTATCTAATATTCATTTTCCTTAGCACTTCCACAGTCCTAGTTTGCGGCCTTGTCCTAAGCTTTCTACTCTATCATATTAAATACCTAATTAATCTCCTAAATGTTTAATGCTATTTTTACATACTGTTTGTGTTTTTGCAATAGTGCTTTTGCTGATTTAAATTTTGCCTCCATATTACATAACACAAATTTTAAAATATGCTTTAAAACGTGAAAAGTACAAGAGAATGTAAGTGAATGGCTACTGTATATTTCTTCAGACATTTAAAAAATATTTGGGGGGGGTACTCCAGTTCAAGAAGGGTGACATAGGAAGATCCTGGGCTCCCCTCTTCCCAGAGACACACCAAATCTGCAGCTAAATATGGAAAAACTCCCTTTGGAAAAAAAAAACCAAAACACCTAAAAACCATCTAAGCAACTCTTACATGAGGGGCCAATGAGAGAAGGTCCCTTATCAAAGTGGGTAGGAGAGGTTGGTACACAATCTCTCCATAAACCCCATCCTTGGCACAGAGACCCACAATCAGGAGGGGACTCCAAACTCAAAGTTTGTCCCTGAGGAGTGAAAGCTTTGAACCCCACATCGGACACCCCAGCTTTTCAGAACTGTTTCTGAGAGATGAGCTCCCAAAAGGTAGCTTTGAAATCCAAAGGGGCGGGCTCAAGATCACAAGATCACAGGCTGTAATAATCTGAGAAAGGGCTCTTAAAGGGCTTGCAGGGTCAGTCTCTACAGCTTTAGGGCTCAGCTTGGAGGCAATAGATGGAGAGGCTTATTTGGTAATCTTAAAACATTGGCCTGAGAGGGAGGCAAATAATTTAACACACGTTAGGAGGCTGGAAGGCAATATCTTCACGGTCTTCCTCTGCCTCACTACAGCTCTCTTGATATCTCCCAGAAAGAAACTCATACGCTCATCTGGAGTCCCAGTTTTTGCAACTGACACCTGGGCATCAACTTCAGACCTCCAATTTGCCTGGCTCTGGTAGCCAGCCTGGTTTACGCTTGTAGTCCCACAAGACTGTATATATTTGTACACTTTAAAAGCTGCTGCCTGAGCATCTGCTTCCAATCATGTTGAATCTAGGTACTGAATGAGATCTCTTCTGGAACACTGAAAGTTCTTGGCACACCCTCAACTACTGGGGTCCATTAAAAATAAAATAGGCTGCTGGTACAATCACAAAGGTTTGAGACACAACCAAGAGCTAGGCCAGGGTTGAATGATAAAGTTCATCTCCTGTGTAAAGCCACTCATTTAAGACTAAGAGAGGTGGCTCTTTTACCTAATATATAAAAAATAACATAGAGAGTCAAGTAAAGTGGAGAAACAAATGAATATGTTCTAAACAAAAGAACAATATAAAACCTTAAACTACTGTTTTTGTATCATGCAACAAATATGTATTCTGTGACTACCTTAATTCAACAAAGATTATACCCTTATATATAATTACATTACATAATATGACCCACATAACCTAGAAATATTGAAAAAATAAAGCTAGGTATGTCACAAATGCATAAAATGTATGTCAATGCCATTCTATCCTTATATAAGCATACCATGAGTAATATTTAATATAAAATTAACAATGTGTTTTTTTACTGTCTTATAACTTTGCTTTCAAAGAACTACATTACCTTAGAATAGGCCTCTCTCTCATAGCCTGAGAAACTGCATATCAGCCTATCATCACAGGTAAATGATTTTTTAAACAAATGTAACAATGTTCCCAATACTGTATTATGAATATGACTGTAATACTATATACCATAAAAATTGTATAATGATTCATTCATTAGTGTATAGGCTAGGCCACCATGAAGCAATCATACAGATTACACTAGATTACCATAAAGAAATCATGTTGCTGCTTCTTCATTACCAATGTATGAACTGTTTTACCTGTAAAAATATTTTTTCACATTATCTTTTTTAAAATTTTAATGTCTAGTAGTGATACATATATCATCTACAGTGTTTTGTATCATATAAAACAATATTGATATAGGTACTGACAGACAACTCATCTTAAACAGATGATGTAAACTTACAGTATGCATAAATATAGTACAGTACTGTAAATATTTTTTCTTCTTTAGATTTGCTTAATAACGTTTTTCTTTTCTCTAGTTTATTTTATTGTAAGAATAAAATACAAAATATATGTTAAATGTTTATATTATAGGTAAGAATTCCAGTCAACAGTAGGCTATTAGTAGTTAAGTTTTTGGGGAGTCGAAAATTACACATGGATTTTTGACTGTGCAGGGGGAAGAGGTCAATGTCCCTAACCCCTGTGTTGTTCAAGTGTCAACCATACTTGAGAGATAATATAGTACTACTTTTTTTTCCATTGTGTAAAAAATACTTCACCAGTGGTGCCTTGGGCCATGGCTGGGCAGCTTCAACCAGACCACCCTTCCCATAGATAAAACTTATAAATTTTGGTAAACAAAAATGCACCTGAAGCCACTAAACATAACCAAAAGCACTTAGATACTGGTAAATAAAAATCAAACTTGAATAAAAAATAGCACTAAGCAGCAATCCCTCTTTCATAGATATTTTCTTGACCTTCAACCCCAGTCATCTCCATCAGGGATAATTCAAATCCTATTAGAAAAAGCAAGACAAAAACAAGCTTAAACATTTAAAGAAATAGAAGATAGAGTTAGCATGACCAGAACCAATGTAAAGTGAAAGGGAAAATCCTGGAAATGAGAGGGCCAGAGAGGAAGAGGTCAATATCTGTTTATAAAATTGCAAGTTTCTGACTGACTCTTGAATTCTGAATTACTGAGGCATACTCTAAGAACTACAGATAAGGTTAAAAAAAATAATTGAGGTTTGAGCTCCTCTCCCCACAGGGATGAGAAAACTGCAGTTCAGCCAAGATGAATACTTGCTTAAAAAGCAGAATCAGACTCCCTCTTGTGAGAACACCAGAATCACAACTAGCTGCTAGACAATCATTGACAGGAAGACACTGGCACTCACCAAAAAAAATACCCCACATACAAAGACAAAGGAGAAGCCACAATGAGATGGTAGGAGGGGTGCAATCACAGTAAAATCAAATCCCATAACTGCTGGGTGGGTGACTCACAGACTGCAGAACACTTATACCACAGAAGTCCACCCACTGGAGTGAAGGTTCTGAGCCCAATGTCAGGTTTCCCAACCTGGGGGTCTGGCAACAGGAGGAGGAATTTCTAGAGAATCAGACTTTGAAGCCTACTGGGATTTGATTGCAGTACTTCGACAGGACTGGGGGAAACAGAGACTCCACTCCTGGAGGGCACACAAAAAGTAGTGTGTGCATCAGGACCCAGGGGAAGGAGCAGTGACCCCAGGGGAGACTGAACCAGACCCACCTGCTCGTGTTGGAGGGTCTCCTACAGAGGCAGGGGGTGGCTGTGGCTCACCAGGGGGACAAAGACACTGGCAGCAGAAATTCTGGGAAGTACTCCTTGGCTGAACCCTCCCAGAGTCTGTCATTAGCCCCACCAAAGAGTGCAGGTAGGCTCCATTGTTGGGTTGCCTCAGGCCAAACAACCGACAGGGAGGGAACCCAGCCCCACTCATCAGCAGTCAAGCAGATCAAAGTTTTACTGAGCTCTGCCCACCAGAGCAACAGTCAGCCCTACCCACCACAAGTCCCTCCCATCAGGAAACTAACACAAGCCTCTTAGACAGCCTCATCCACCAGAGGGCAGACAGCAGAAGCAAGAAGAACTACAATTCTGCAGCTTGTGGAAAAAAAACCACATTCACAGAAAGATAGACAAGATGAAAGGCAGAGGGCTATGTACCAGATGAAGGAACAAGATAAAACCCCAGAAAAACAACTAAATGAAGGGGAGATAGGCAACCTTCCAGAAAAAGAATTCAGACTAATGACAGTGAAGATGATCCAGGACTTCGGAAAAACAATAGAGGCAAAGATCAAGAAGATGCAAGAAATGATTAACAAAGACCTAGAAGAATTAAAGAACAATCAAACAGAGATGAAAAATACAATAACTGAAATGAAAACTACACTAGAAGGAATCAATAGCAGAATAACTGAGGCAGAAGAATGAAAAGTGACCTGGAAGACAGAATGGTGGAATACACTTCTATGGACAGAATAAAGAAAAAAAGAATGAAAAGAAATGAGGACAGCCTAAGAGACCTCTGGGAAAACATTAAATGCAACAAAATTCGCATTTGAGAGAGAGAAAGGACCAGAGAAGATATTTGACGAGATTATAGTCAAAAACTTCCCTAACATGGAAAAGAAAGAGCCACCCAAGTCAAGGAAGGGCAGCGAGTCCCATACAGGATAAATCCAAGGAGAAACATGCCGAGACACATAGTAATCAAATTGGCAAAAATTAAAGACAAAGAAAAATCATTGAAAGCAGCAAGGGAAAAACGACAAATAACATACAAGGGAACTCCCATAAGGTTAACAGCAGATTTCTCAGCAGAAACTCTACAAGCCAGAAGAGAGTGGCATGATATACTTAAAGTGATGAAAGGGAAGAACCTACAACCAAGATTACTCTACCCAGCAAGGATTTCATTCAGATTCCATGGAGAAATCAAAAGCTTTACAGATAAGAAAAAACTAAGAGAATACAGCACCACCAAACCAGCTCTACCACAAATGCTAAAGGAACTTCTCTAAGTGGGAAAGACAAGAGAAGAAAAGGACCTACAAAAACAAACCCAAAACAATTAAGAAAATGGTCATAGGAACATACATATCGATAATTACCTTAAACGTGACTGGATTAAATGCTCCAACCAAAAGACACAAAAGACAGGTTTGCTTAATGGATACAAAAACAAGACCCACATATATATGCTGTCTACAAGAGACCCACTTCAGACCTAGGGACACATGCAGACTGAAAGTGAGGGGATGGAAAAAGATATTCCATGCAAAAGGAAATCAAAAGAAAGCTGGAGTAGCAATACTCATATCAGATAAAATATACTTTAAAATAAAGAATGTTACAAGAGACAAGGAAGGACACTACATAATGATCAAAGGATCAATCCAAGAAGAAGATATAACAGTTATAAATATATATGCACCCAACATAGGAGCAACGCAATACATAAGGCAACTGCTAACAGCTATAAAACAGGAAATCAACAGTAACACAGTAATAGTGGTGAACTTTAACACCTCACTTACACCAATGGACAGATCATCCAAAATGAAAATAAATAAGGAAACAGAAGTTTTTAATGACACAATAGACCAGATAGATTTAATTGATATTTAAAGGACATTGCATCCAAAAACAGCAGATTACACTTTCTTCTCAAGTGCACATGGAACATTCTCCAGAATAGATCACATCTTGGGTCACAAATCAAGCCTCAGTAAATTTAAGAAAATTGAAATCATATCAAGCATCTTTTCTGACCACAACGTTATGAGATTAGAAATGAATTACAGGGGAAAAAACGTAAAAAACACAAACACATGAGGCTAAACAATACGTTACTATATAACCAAGAGATCACTGAAGAAATACAAGAGGAAATCAAAAACTAACTAGAGACAAATGACAACAAAAACATGAT
>NC_041226.1:58207745-58208658 GCF_002837175.3 Physeter macrocephalus
CTTCCAAGACTGAACCAGGAAGAAATAGAAAATATGAACAGACCAATCACAAGCAATGAAATTGAAACTGTGATTAAAAATCTTCCAACAAACAAAAGTCCAGGACCAGATGGCTTCACAGGTGAATTCTATCAAACATTTAGAGAAGAGATAACACCCATCCTTCTCAAACTCTTGCAAAAATTTCAGAGGAAGGAACACTCCGAAACTCATTCTATGAGGTCACCGTCACCCTGATACCAAAACCAGACAAAGATACTACAAAAAAAGAAAAATTACAGACTAATATCACTGATGAATATAGAGGCAAAAATCCTCAACAAAATACTAGCAAACAGAATACAACAGCACATTAAAAGGATCATACACCATTATCAAGTGGGGTTTATCCCAACAAGGATGTCCACTCTCACCACTATTATTCAACATAGTTTTGGAAGTCCTAGCCATGGCAATCAGAGAAGAAAAAGAAATAAAAGGAATACAAATCGGAAAAGAAGAAGTAAAACTGTCACTGTTTGCAGATGACATGATAGTATACATAGAGAATCCTAAAAGTGCCACTGGAAAACTACTAGAGCTAAGCAATGAATTTGGTAAAGTTGCAGGTTACAAAATTAATGCATAGAAATCTCTTGCATTCCTGAACACTAATGATGAAAAATCTAAAAGAGAAATTAAGGAAACACTACCATTTACTATTGCAACAAAAAGAATAAAATATCTAGGAATAAACCTATCCAGGGAGACAAAAGACCTGTATGCAGAAAACTAGAAGACACTGATAAAAGAAATGAAAGATGATACCAACAGATGGAGAGATATACCATGTTCTTAGATTGGAAGAATCAATATTGTGAAAATGACTATACTACCCAAAGCAATCTACAGATTCAATGCATTCCCTATCAAA
>NC_041226.1:58209459-58224547 GCF_002837175.3 Physeter macrocephalus
AATCTACAAACAACAAATGCTGGAGAGGGTGTGGAGAAAAGGGAATCCTCTTGCACTGTTGGTGGCAATGTAAATTGATACAGCCACTGTGGAGAACAGTATGGAGGTTCCTTAGAAAACTAAAAATAGAATTACCATATGACCCAGCAATCCCACTACTGGGCATATACCCAGAGAAAACCATAATTCAAAAAGACCCATGCACCCCAATGTTCATTGCAGCACTCTTTACAATAGCCAGGTCATGGAAGCAACCTAAATGCCCATTGACAGACAAATGGATAAAGAAGTTGTGGTACATATACAGAATGGAATATTACTCAGCCATAAAAAGGAAGGAAATTGGGTCATTTGTTGATACGTGGATGGATCTAGAGACTGTCATACAGAGTGAAGTAAGTCAGAGAGAGAAAAACAAATATCATATATTAATGCATGTATGTGGAACCTAGAAAAATAGTACAGATGAACCGGTTTTCAGGGCAGAAGTTGAGACACAGATGTAGAGAACAAATGTATGCACACCAAGGGGGGAAAGCTGTGCGGGGGATGGGGATTGTGTTGTGATGAATTGGGCGATTGGGATTGACATGTATACACTGATGTGTATAAAATTGATGACTAATAAGAACCTGCTGTGTAAAAAAAAAAAATTAAATTTAAAAATTAAATAATAAAAAGCAGAATCAATATTCATAGGAGGATCATACAGATCCTAGAGGAGATTTCTAAAAATATCTAAAATGAAATATTCATCATTCATAATGTCCAAGACAGAAGTCAAAATTACTCAGCAAATAAAGACATAGGAAAATGTGACTGGTTGTCTAGAAGAAAAGATAACCAACAAAGACTGACCTGAGATAACCCAGTCAGGAAATTACAGCAAAGAAAGAAAAATTATAAGAAAAGAATTAAATTACAATTCTAGAATGGAAAAATACAATACTAAAACAAAAAAAAGATTCACTGGATGGACTTAGCTAGTGAATGGAAATAACAGAATAGTGATTCAGTGAAACTAAGCATAGACCAATGGAAATAATTCTTTCTGAAGAGCAGAGAGAAAAAAATAATTTGAAAACCTAAAAACTAAATAATGCCCTCTCAAGAAAACATGAGATAGTATGTTATAAACTGAATCATGTTCCCCAAAATTTGTGTGTGGAAGCCCTAACAAATAGATCAATGGAAAAAAATTAGAAATTGACCCACTTTTATGTGATGATAATTTGATTTTCCCAAAGTTGCCAAAGCCATCATTGGGGAAAGAAAAATCTTCAAATCATTGGAGCTGGAACAACTGGATATTCTTAAAGAAAAATCTTGACTTTGACATTTACTTCACATATTACATAAAAATGAATTTGAAATGGATTATATCCATTGCCACAAATTTGAAAACTATAACTATCCAGAGGAAAATATTTCTGCAGTTTCAGAGAAGCAAAGTTTTTTTTGATAGATCCAGGAACAATAGCCTTAAAAAATATATTGTAAATCATAAAAAATTCTGTTTATCATTAAAAAATTAAGGAAATAAATTTTAAAAGGCTCAGTCCCAGAGAAAATATTTGCAAAACATAAATCTGAAAGAAGACTTAGACACAGAATTATGCAACAAACTTCTACAACTAAATAATATAATGACAAGCAATTCAATAAAATGAGCAGAAGTTTAGAACAGAAACTTCACAAAGGAAGATCTAGGAATGGCAAAATACATACGAGGAGGGCAGAAAAACCATTTTTTTAAAAAAGTACTCAAGACGCTATTCCTCAAGGAAAAGCAAATTAAAAAACAATGAAATGCCAGGAGTCACTCACTAGATGATTAAAATTAAAGAGATTGACAAAACCAAGTGTTGTTGAGAAGGTATGCAATGCTTATTTATTGTTTTACATGGTACATTCACTATGGGGATATAAAATGTTACTCTCACTTTGGAAAAAATTCTCAAATTTTCTTATAAAAGTAAATACTTTATCACATAGAAATTCCACCTGTAGCTATTGATACTTCTGAAATAAAAACATTTGTCCACGAAAAGATTTCTATGAGAATTTCATAGTCACTTTATTAATAATAATTAAGTGCTAGAAGTAGCCCAAGTGTTCTTCAGTTACTGAATGGATAAACAAATCTCATGAATTTCCTACATGCTACTAATGTTACAAAAAATACCTTTCTCTTCTAATAACTGAAAAACTTAAAGCAATTATGATTGAGTTTTAAACAGGAATTTTAAGGATCAGGACAAGATGATCCTTAATTCTGTTAAGGAAAAAATATGTAAGTACAGTTAGGAAAACTCAAAAAATGTTGAAAAATAGAGAATCCTGGCTTATCAGTTATTAAGAGATAAATAATTATGAGTTTGATATTAGTGCAGGAATAAAGAATCATAGATAATTATAAAAAAGGAAATGGAAGAGACAAAATTAAAAAGCAATTAGGTTTTGTGTAGGGGCACGTCAACTGTATGAGGTTATATGGACAATTTAAGTAAATACAATTAGGGTAATTTGATATACATTTACAAGGAAAATAAAGTTTGTTCCCCACAAGTTACTTTACATGTGGTTCTTACTCAGTTCTGGCAGTAAAACAAAGTACCATAAACTGGATAGTTTGTAAACAACAGAAGTTTATTTCTCACAGTTCTGGAGGCTGAGAAGTCCAAGAACAAGGTGCCAGGCATATTGAGTATGTGGTGAGAGCCCACTTTCTGGTTCATAGACAGCCATCTTTTTGCTGTGTCCTCAGCTGGTGAAAGAGGCAAGCCAGATCTCTGAGGTCTCTTTTATAAGGGAACTAATCCCATTCATGAGGGCTCTGTCGCCATGATCTAATAACCTCCTAAAGGCCCCACCTCCTCATATCATTACCTTGGGGGTTAGGGTTTGTTGACAAAAATTGGTCAGTCGATCTAAGAAAAAACTGGAAAATTTTATTTGAGGATTATAACCCAAAAAGAGCATCTCAGAAAGCTCTGAGAACAGTTCTACCCATTAGAAGTCAAGGCACAGTTATATAAGTTTTTTGAGACAGAGGGTTGTACATTAAATGACACATTATTGACAGTTTACACAATCCAGATCTAAGTGTTATCATGTCTTCTTACAAGATAGAGAAGGAATGTTACTTTTAAAGAGTTGTCTTGATGCTAAGAGAAAGTTGTTCTTTATGATGGAGCAGGCATTTCTGTCAGTTGGAGAGGTTTGGTCAATGCATGATGCAGATATACAATGCATGGTAGGGGGAAAGAGGAGGCCAAATGGCAGAGAAAAATTTTTATGTTTAAATTTTTCTTGTCTTGCCATAAAATATGAATTTTATTTCACAGGTTTCAACATACAAATTTGTGGAGAAAGATGGAGAGATATAAACATTCAGACTATAGACGGCATTTGACTAAAACATAGAATGTGTTTTAAGGATACTGAATTGGGAAAGTACTTATAAATATTGTACATCTTGGTAGTACTTATAAATACATTTTTGCTTCTATCGATCCATCTGGTCTGGTTTATGTTTTCTTACTTTTTTTTTCATACTTCCCATATCTCTTTTTAAAATTAGAATATTATATGAAATATAATTATTTGGGGGAGTTTCTCATCTTTTTAAAAAGTTATACAAATTGAAACTATCTGGAAAGTTATTTGTAGCAAAATGAATAAAACCATTTTCATTAACGTATTTTGTATACACACATGTGTAGTAGAGTGTTCTTTATGTTCATGTTGTTTGTAACCTTGTCTTAATAATATTTTTTCCATTTTTATTAGTTGTTATTTTATTTAAAAAATACTAGTTATCACATTGCCCGTGATTATCCCTAATGAAATAGAGTTCCAAAAACCATTTTGCTTTTAATAAGTTTACAGAGTGACACATTTACAGAGGAATTATGAAAGTTTTAAAAAATGACAAAAACACCCACAAAACTTCAAGATTAATTCTTGTAACAGCAAAGGGTCAATGTCAGTACAAGAAGAAATTTGGCATCCATCAATGTCATAATATTAAATTACTATAGTACAATGAGCATAATTATATTAATGATAATGAATAATTAACTTTGAAGACCAGATAAACTGACATCAACCTTAATATCTGTTATAGTACTTTCTTGGTAATTGGAATCTAAATTGTTAAGGCTTTTCTGGTGGAGTGAATTTTATGTCATTATATAATATGAGACAGAAATTTTGCTTAGCAAGTACTCAAAAAGTAGACTTCATTAGAAATCTTATTATTTGCCATCAAAAATTACTTCATGAGTGGATTTTCTGCAGTTTAAAATAGTTTACAAATGCTTATTTTTATGCATCTGGAGAATATTTTCACAACCATCAATAAATGCATCACTTAAGTGTGAAGGATGGAAGGTCAGTTGGAAAAGTCTTAGTGTATTTCTTAAATCAAAGTGATCTAACTCTTTGTGCATCTGAATTTTGGTTGTTCTACTCCATGGGACAGATTCTGGTGTTTCTAGAAATGCCAGGGGACATATAGCTTCTCCACATAACCTGGCTCTGATTTGCAGCTTTTGCAATTGGAGGAAACAAAATGAGTTATTGTTCCTTTTTTAGTAAGTATGCAACACCTGAAACATTTAAGGCTTTTAATATTTTTGTCAAAGCTGCAAGGGGTTCTATGACTTGCAGATATATTCTAAATAACCAGTGTAATAATAATAATAATCTGAGTCTTTTGTATAGTTTCCTCTGTTTCAAACATAAGCTATTCACTTATGATGTTTACTACCTCTGTAATCACTTTTGTCTTGTAAGTAAATCTATATTCTAGGTTTTTATAAATAAATAGCATGTTTTACAGGCTGCCTTCTTATTCACATGCAAGATGGCTGCCACCAGCACCTGGGGCTAGATGATAATTCATTCTTATTCAGCAAAACTGAGAGGTTGAGTTCTTATGGATTTCCTTTAAGAACTAAAATTTAACAAAATCTCTGTTCTCAGAAGCCCTCGTCAAACTTTACTTGTCTCTTATTGGTTGACGTTTTTCTTACATGCAAAATCTCCAAATAATTATAATTGTTTTAGACCAGTCAAGGTAGAGATAATAGTTGTCAGGCAGTTGGTCAAGATTATTTTTATTAGTGCCATCACAAAATATTTATGGTAATAATGTTGGTTTCTCCTAGCGAAGCAGACGTAGAAACACTACCTGTCTGGGTTTCTTTAAACTCTAGAGCTTTAGTCATTGCACAAAACAACATCCCTTAATTTACTTTCAAAAGTAATTCTAACACATTTATGATAGTGAAAAAATAGTCCTTTTAATAAAATATCTAGTTATAATATTATCCAGCAAGAGTTTAAGCAAGTATTTACCTAGTTGTGTACATTTCAAGTGAAATGGAAGCAGGCTACTAAATTTTATTTGAATCTGAGGGAAACTTGGGTAGTTGAACTGGGAATAAAGGAAAAAAAAAAATCTGGATTTTGGTCCTAAATCTGAGATCAGTTAACTTCATGACCTTAAATTTTACTTGTTATTTAATCTTTGTGAATCTGTTTCTTTATCTGATGTATTTGGGGTTTCACTATAAATTTACTTCCATCTCTAAAATTCTATGACTCGCTAAACATATTCTGGCTATCTCCCTGGCTTCGTATGGGTACAGAAAATCATATTTCTTTCAGACATGAAAGACCGCTGTGAATTACAGAGGTGCTTTTCACCTAAGCTGTGCGTTACCAATATTGGCATTTAAAATTCAATTTGTGGGACTTCCCTGATGGCGCAGTGATTAAGAATCCGCCTGTCAATGCAGGGGACACTGGTTTGATTTCTGGGGCGGGAAGATCCCACATGCCTTGGAGCAACAAAATCCGTGCGTCACAGCTACTGAGGCTGTGCTCTAGAGCCCATGAGCCACAACTACTGAAGCCCGCAAGCCTAGAGCCCGTGGTCTGCAACAAGAGAAACCAACGCAATGAGAAGGCTGCGCACCACAATGAAGAGTAGCCCCCGCTCGCCGTAATTAGAGAAAACCCGTGCGCAGCAATGAAGACCCAACACAGCCAAAAAAATAAATAAATAATAAAATTTTATTTGTTACCTACTATGCCAAAGAGACTTGCAGACCCACACAAGAAAAACTTCCAACTGAGGTGAGACGTGCACGCTTTTTTCAATCAGGAGCAAATCCATGTGCAAACATAAACATAGTAAAAAATTAAAACAAAAAGATCTAAAAACTAAATACAATACTATTCATAGAGGCACATAGACTATAAGAATCTCAGATTACTGAGAGATCATTTTCAATATTTCCATCTTCATAAAGAACTTGTGCATGCTTTATTTCATTTTGCCACTGTTAACTTGGTGATTTCTATGAGGTAAGTGTTGTTATTTTATATATATATTTCTATGTAAGAAATGATTTTCAGATTGATGAGGTGAATAAATAAATATCCTGATTCCAATGACTGATTGAGTTAACATATTAATCATTGTACACTGATTTATATAGTCTAACAATGGATTTTTTTACTGAAGGTGACTGGGTATACTTTTTGGCTTCTTTTCCTAATCATGTTGATAAAGTTTGCAATGTAATTCAGTGATAGAGAATATGCCGATCTATATGAGCTGATATTTTGTAACAAATAATACAGCTAAAACCTAAAGTAACCTTGCATTCATATGCAAAATATTCGCCTTACACTTTCTGTATGTGACTGAAAAGCTTTGAGTTTATGAAAACAAAATAGCAGAATTAAAGATGAGTGAAGAAAGTCAGACTTAGTTATATTTTGATGAAATATTCCTGTTATTAATAGGTATTTTGATTAGCCTTCGAAATGGGATTTGTGACAGTTGAGAAGATTTTTTTCTCACAAATTATTGAAGAGAGATGAGTATGCACATCTCCATCCTATTGAATAGGCCACCAAAGCATGGGCCTTAAATGTCTGAACAAAATATCAATATTACCCAGGATTTAGAGTAGGGAAGAAAAGGTAGAGATGATAATTTGTGGCCGAGAACTATAAAACAAAATAAACTGCATCATATCAAGTCCTGAATAAAAGATCTACTTGCTTCTGGGTGTGCAAAAGTGGTAAACAATTCTGTTATATGCTTACCCCAGATCCCCCAGCTGTTAACATCTCATCTGCTTTGCCAGTATCTATATATCTATATCTACATCTGTATTTATATCTGTCTGTTGGTCTATCATCAATCTTTTTGGGTTTTTTTGAGAGCAGTTTGCAGAAATCATGAACCATTAGCCTGGATAAGTTAGTGTCTATAGTTTATGAACAAGGATGTCTTCTATAACAAGTATAGAAACATCCAAATCAGGAAATTAAACATCAATACACTTCTAGCGACAAACCACAGACTCCATTTAAGTTTCACCAGTTGCCCCAATCATGACCTCTATAGCAAAGGATCCAATATTACATCACACATTTCATTTACTTGTCGACTCTCTTTAATCACATTCAATGGAATGCTTTTGTAGTCTTTTCATTACTTTCATGATCTTGAGTTTTTTAAAGTACTGTACTACAGGTAGTTATTTTACTGAATACTGCATCAGTTTTTGTTTGACTGATATTCGTCATGATTACTTTTTTTAGCTCTTTTAACAGGGATATTGAAGATGAAATGTATATTCTTTCTATTCCATCATGTCAGTTGGTACATGATAAAAAATAGCCCTATCGTGGGTCATGTTAATTTTGATCACCAAATTATAGCAATATCTGTCAGGTATCTTCATTCTCTTCATCTTTTTAAATTATGAGTATTTTTTGAGGACATACTTTGTAACTAAAATTACACTCTGTGTAAAATTGTGTAAATTTATACTTTGTGTGAAATTTTTTCTCTGTTTCACATTTTTACCCATTACTTTTCATATTCATTGATAGTTGTCTATATCAGTTATTGCCAGGAGGGTTACCAAATGGTGATTTTCTAATTCCATAACATCTTCTGCATTTGTTAATTGGCATTTAACTGTAAAGATGAGTTTTTTCTTCTCCATATTTACATATTTATTCATTTATTTATATTGGTATGGACTTACGAATTCTTATTTAATCAGTGAGCAACAATCTGTTACAATCTTTTTGTATGTGTGTGTTTGCTTTTACTTGTCTCATATTTGTCCAGTGGGAGCTTCTTAAAATTGGAACTCCTGACCTTTCAGGATGTCTCTCTCATTCTTTGAGAATTTGCTTATTTTCTTTTTTTTTCTTATTTTATTTTATTGGGGTTTTTTTGAATTTTTGAATTTTATTTTATTTATTTTTTATAAGCAGGTTCTTATTAGTTATCTATTTTATACACATCAGTGTATACATGCCAATCCCAATCTCCCAATTCATCACACCACCATGACCCTCCCCAGCCACTTTCCCCCCTTGGTGTCCATACATTTGTTCTCTATGTTGTGTCTCTATTTCTGCCCTGCACACTGGTTCATCTGTACCATTTTTCTAGGTTCCACATATATGTGTTAATATACAATATTTGTTTTTCTCTTTCTGACTTACTTCACTCTGGCTTCCATGACCTGGCTATTGTAAAGAGTGCTGCAATGAACATTGGGGTGCATGGGTCTTTTTGAATTATGGTTTTCTCTGGGTATATGCCCAGTAGTGGGATTGCTGGGTCATATGGTAATTCTATTTTTAGTTTTTTAAGGAACCTCCATACTGTTCTCCATAGTGGCTATATTAATTTACATTCCCACCAACAGTGCAAGTGTGTTCCCCTTTCTCCACACCCTCTCCAGCATTTGTTTTTTATAGATTTTCTGATGATGCTCATTCTAACTGGTGTGAGGTGATACCTCATTGTAATTTTGATTTGCATTTCTCTAATAATCAGTGATGTTGAGCAGCTTTTCATGTGCTTCTTGGCCATCTATATGTCTTCTTTAGAGAAATGTCTATTTAGGTCTTCTGCCCATTTTTTGGATTAGGTTGTTTGTTTCTTTAATATTGAGCTGCATGAGCTGCAGCTCAATATTAAAATTGATATATTTTGGAGAGAGAATTTGCTTATTTTCTGACACAGCAAAATATTCCAGGTTCATTTTATCTTTGTTTTTTCCAGATTTGTATTGGTCATTTTTTCAAAGAATCTGTATTCCTTGTGGTGGAGAAGGATATTTGGAAATATTTCTAAATATTTAGGAATGCAAGATCTGAGTAGTAGATTTGCTCATTGTTACAGGGGTGTCACTGCTTCCAGGATTTTTCAGAGAATACATACCAAAATATATGAATGTTTATACATGCATAAGCACACACACACATACTCCACACAGGTACACATATGTTTCTTTCTATACCTATCTCTATATTGAAAATTATTAGTTTACACCAAAAACTCCTTTTTTTTCTGACACCAATTATTATAGTTTATGTTGCCTTTGACTCTTTCCCTCCTTATAACTCCCTTCTCTGACAGTGAGAAACCTCATTTCATTTTAGTTAAAAATTGCTATGTTTTGGCTCAATCCCTCCCTATATCACAATCCTCAAGGCTATTCTTCACTCATACCTAACAGTCATGCTTCTGTTTACTGGACTGTCTGTAACATTGCTGAGACCTCAAACATAGCTGGGCCATGGGCTTGCAGCTCTAAACCAGAAGGCCACCTTCAAAAAATACATTGTGAAACAAGTGGGGCTATAATGGCTTTTTGCTTCACTTTTTTTTGTACGTATTACTTTTGTCCCTAATGTTTGTTTCATCTTTACTGTGATGGAGGTACTTGTATAGATGGAGATAGATAAATTGCTAACAAAGAAGGAAAGGGCCATCATCAGCAAGACACAGTATATGCTGTAGGATGTTGGGATATGTTCATTTATTTATTGAGCTAATATATATAATATTATAGATATATTTTATACATGAAATATAATATATAATTATATAAACATACATATGCCTGTCTGTAAGCATATATTTATGTGTATGTATATATTTTATATAGAAACATATATATACATATACACACATAGAGCAAGAAAGAGAGAAAGAGTCAGAAAGACAGAGAGAGACATATGGACCATCTTCTATTTGCCATGATCTATGTTAAGGCTTATAAAAGAATACATATCTTGCCTACAATCAAAAAACTAAAGAGCAGGGAAATGAATATGAAAAAGAATATATTTATATGTGTGTGTCTGTATAACTGAATCACTTTGTTGTGCACCTGAAACTAGCACAAGATTGTAAATTAACTATACTTCAACGAAAAAAAAGAAAGTTGAAGATTAAAAAAAAAAGCAAATGTCTGCCTATTAAAATAGTTTTTTCAATTAAAAATAGCTAAAGAGCAATCTACTTAAATTCAATATAGATGTCATACTCTTAACACTACTCTATAAAGTTTGAAAATTTATATATTTATTATATTTTAATATTTATTTTATAATATTTTCCTCTAATAGTTTTATAATATTCATATAATATCATGTATATTATAATATTTATATCTTATTGTGCCTAAATTAATTTCAGGGATCACTTTAAAACTGCATACAAAGTTACTTCACTATCCAAAATATATTTGATTTTTTTTATTTGTTTGGTAAAAAAGGGATAAATAGAGGAACAGAATTATTTGTTGCGACAAAGTAAAATAATAATGATAATGGTAATGATGATGATAATAATAATAAAAACTTTATACAGTTCTCTATAGAAATTAATTGAATTGACTGAAGTTATCTTGAGAAGAGATCTACTGAGTACCTTTGTGTAAGAACACATAAGAATAGCTTATTGCCTTCCTGATTGTTCATTTCCTCTTTGAATAGGCAGAAAATTGTTATCAATACAGAACTCTGTCTTTGAAGATAATTTTAATCACCAATCACACATATAGTTTGTAAATTACCCTGAGGTACAATTCCACAGTACATAAGAATTTAATAGAACTCACAAAGGCAGGTCCTTAGTGTCAGCTAAAATACAATACTTTCAGATGAAATTATTTTCTAAGCCATAGTTGAGTAAAGGCTAAGCAATTTTCTGCAAACAATTTTTATTGACTACTCTGACAGTAGCATGATGTTAAAAAGAAATTTATTACTCTGTTTTAGGTTTCTGAATTTTCAGTTTATAGTCTAACATCATGTCTATATCTGATTTCTATTAAGCTGGGAGATGAAGGAGACTATATGTTTTCAGAGGCATTAAATAGGAGTTTAGATTTTGTTAATTCAGGCTTGACATATTACAATATGTATACTAAGAAAGGCAATTTATTTAGAATGCTTACTGTGTTGTTCTGTCTTGTTTTTTAATTTGGGGGGATTATGTATTTTTATTATTGATCTGATATAATTATGTAGTTCCCATATTAATTAAACTATAATGCCATAAAATAACTAGATATTATAGTCTATCATGCTCACAGAATTTTGAAATTTTCAGATTGAAGACTGAACAGTGATCTAGAAATTTGTGACAGTTTATATGTTATCTTTTACAAATATAGCTTTTATTTGAAAGGTATGTAATAAAATGTAATAATAACCAGAAACAAATAGATGAGTAGCATTTGTTGATTGTTTATAATGTGTGAGGTACTGTTCTAGCCCTTTTCATAAACATTTTGCTCATTTTGTAGAAAAGGAATCTCAGGCTTATCTAAGGTCACATAAAGTGGGGCTGAGGTTCAGAAAGGATCTGTCAACATGATTAAACATTACAAAATACCTAGTTGTTTAAGTAAAGGAATATTTTTTATATAATATAGTTTTTGCTCAGGATAATGCTTTTATGTTTTATTTATGTTTTTCTAGTTAGAAATTAACTTTCTAATTTTCTTTATTCCGCATATGTGGCAACCTAAGGACCTTTAGCAAATACAGTAATAGATTTTTGGAGGATGATATGGGAGTACAATGTTGTGATCATTGTAATGGCCTGTCATGAATTTGAGATGAGAAGGAAAAAATGTGAGCACTATTGGCCTTTGTATGGAGAAGACCCTATAACATTTTGCACCATTTAAAATTTCTTATGAAGCTGAACAAACAAGAACACACTACTTCATTAGGACACTCCTACTTGAATTTCAAGATGAATCTCATAGGCTATATCAGTTACATTATGTGAACTGGCCAGACCATGGCGTTCCCTCATCATTTGATTCTATTCTGGACTTGATAAGCTTAATGAGGAAATACCAAGAACAGGAAGATGTGCCTATTTGTATTCATTGCAGTACAGGCTGTGGAAGAACAGGTGCCATTTGTGCCATAGATTATATGTGGAATTTAATGTCTTTAACTTAATACAATGTTTAAAACATTTTTTAATGCCATTGCCTGTGTCAATTTTTTTTTTTTTTTTCGGTACGCAGGCCTCTCACTGTTGTGGCCTCTCCTGTTGCGGAGCACAGGCTCCAGACACGCAGGCTCAGCGGCCATGGCTCACGGGCCTAGCCGCTACGCGGCATGTGGGATCTTCCCGGACCGGGGCATGAACCCACGTCCCCTGCATCGGCAGGTGGACTCTTAACCACTGTGCCACCAGGGAAGCCCACCTGTGTCAACTTTTAACTGAAGTATGATTGACTTATAATATTATATTAGTTTCAGGTGTACAACATAGTGATCCAATATTTTTGTACATTACAGAATTATCACCACGATAAGTCTAGTTACCATCTGTAATCATACAAAGTTATTATAATATTATTGAACTATATTCCCTGTGCTGTACATGACATCCCTGTGACTCATTTGTAACTGGAAGTTTGTACCTCTTCATTTCCACCTATTTCACTCATCCCCCCACCCCTGTTCCCTCTGGCAACAACCAGTTTGTTCTATGAATCTGTTTCTGTTTTGTTAGGTTTGTTCGTTTGTTTTGTTTTTTAGATTCCACATATAAGTGAAATTGTACAGTATTTGTTTTTCTCTGTCTAACCTAGCATAATACACTCTAGTTCCATTCATGTTGTTGCAAATGGCAAATTTTCATTCTTTTTCATGGCTGAGTAATATATATTCATCATATGTACGTGCCACATCTTCTTTATCCATTTGTCTATTAATGGGCACATAATTAAACTAAAAAGAGACAATTTGTGCTAAATGAGAAGGAAAGCAATAAAAATAATGCAATTCGCAATCTGAAGCTTTTGAGAGAAAGTCAAGTGAAGAATGACATCTCAAGTATATTTAGTCTTAAATTGTGGTCTGATTATAATATTTTTGTTGAAGTACATTTTTGGTGGTCTTGATTGCAATCTGTGAAGTCATTCAATTTTAATCCTAAATATAGAATTAAATTTAATTAAATCACTGTTGTGCTAGTTTTGGAAAAGTTTTTGCTGTTTTTGTTTTCTTGCACAGCTGTCTCCTAATTGCCTGCTTTTAGTGACGTTATTTTAGATATCAAAAATTCACATTCACATTTAACAGCTTTCTAAATAATCAGATGTGAATTAATTTCAGTTTTTTAATACTCTATTCTCCAATTTTGGATCTTTGTTACACAGCTCTTAAAGGCCAGAAGCTCATATTTTCAATTCTGGCAGATGGAGAATTTGTGAAAACTTTAACAAAAATGTTGGCACATATCCATTCAATATATGATGCTAAAGGTAGCTCTACTTTTGAATATAAACTGTATTTTCTGAACAGATTTGTCGTTTCCCCCACTCTTTGTCTTTAAGGTGCATAAACCTTGTGTGATATGCAAATGACCAATTAGATCATGAACAATTTAATCAGTGAAAAGCAGCTATGCTTGGGTAGCTCAAGAAGATGTGTCTCAGTGTTTTAAACTACAACAAATCTGGGTTTTGTTGACTTAGTGGGCGAAGGGAATTCCAAAGATTCCAGCCATTTTTCCTGGCCTATGTACTATAATCATGATTTGATGTAATAGTATTTGTTGCCTTATGTATTGCGCTGCTCCTATGTTGGGTGCATATATATTTATAACTGTTATATCTTCTTCTTGGATTGATCCCTTGATCATTATGTAGTGTCCTTCCTTGTCTCTTGTAACATTCTTTATTTTAAAGTATATTTTATCTGATATGAGTATTGTTACTCCAGCTTTCTTTTGATTTCCTTTTGCATGGAATATCTTTTCCATCTCCTCACTTTCAGTCTATATGTGTCCGTAGGTCTGAAGCAGGTCTCTTGTAGACAGCTTATATATGGGTCTTGTTTTTGTATCCTTTCAGCGAGCCTGTGTCTTTTGGTTGGAGCATTTAATCCATTCATATTTAAGGTAATTATTGTAGAGTTTTTGCTGAGAAATCAGCTGTTAACCTTATGGGAGTTCCCTTGTATGTTATTTGTCATTTTTCTCTTGTTGCTTTTATAATTTTTCTTTGTCTTTAATTTTTGCCAATTTGATTACTATGTGTCTCGGTGTGTTTCTCCTTGGGTTTATCCTGCCTGGGACTCTCTGCACTTCCTGGATTTTGGTGGCTATTTCCTTTCCCATTTTAGGGAAATTTTTAACTACAATTTCTTCAAGTATTTTCATGGGTCCTCTCTCTCTTTCTTCTCCTTCTGGGACCTCTATAATGCAAATGTTGTTGCGTTTAATGTTGTTCCAGAAGTCTCTTAGGCTGTCTTCATTTCTTTTCATTCTTTTTTCTTTATTCTGTTCTGTGGCAGTGAATTCCACCATTCTGTCTTCCAGGTCACTTAACTGTTCTTTTGCCTCAGTTATTCTGCTATTGATTCCTTCTAGTGTAGTTTTCATTTCAGTTATTGTATTGTTCATCTCTGTTTGTTCTTTAATTCTTCTAGGTATTTGTTAAACATTTCTTTCATTTTCTTGATCTTTGACACCATTCTTTTTCTGAAGTCCTGGATCATCGTCACTATCATTATTCTGAATTCTTTTTCTGGAAGGTTGCCTATCTCCACTTCATTTAGTTGTTTTTCTGGGGTTTTATCTTGTTCCTTCATCTGGTACATAGCCCTCTGCCTTTTATCTTGTCTATCTTTCTGTGGATGTGGTTTTTGTTCCACAGGCTGCAGGATTGTAATTCTTTTTGCTTCTTCTGTCTGCCCTCTGGTGGATGAGGCT
>NC_041226.1:58229863-58232140 GCF_002837175.3 Physeter macrocephalus
CTGTTCTTTTGCCTCAGTTATTCTGCTATTGATTCCTTCTAGTGTAGTTTTCATTTCAGTTATTGTATTGTTCATCTCTGTTTGTTCTTTAATTCTTCTAGGTATTTGTTAAACATTTCTTTCATTTTCTTGATCTTTGACACCATTCTTTTTCTGAAGTCCTGGATCATCGTCACTATCATTATTCTGAATTCTTTTTCTGGAAGGTTGCCTATCTCCACTTCATTTAGTTGTTTTTCTGGGGTTTTATCTTGTTCCTTCATCTGGTACATAGCCCTCTGCCTTTTATCTTGTCTATCTTTCTGTGGATGTGGTTTTTGTTCCACAGGCTGCAGGATTGTAGTTCTTCTTGCTTTTGCTGTCTGCCCTCTGGTGGATGAGGCTATCTAAGAGGATCGTTTGTGCAAGCTTCCTGATGGGAGGGACTGGTGGTGGTTAGAGCTGGGCATTGCTCTGGTGGCCAGAGCTCAGTTTAACTTTAATTTGCTTGTCTGCTGATGGGTGAGGCTGCATTCCCTGCCTGTTGATTGTTTGGCCTGAGGTGACCCAGCACTGTATGTTTCTTTGGTGGGGCTAATGGTGGACTCCAGGAGGGCTCTTTCCAAGGAGTACTTTCCAGAACTTCTGCTGCCAGTGTCCTGTCCCTGCAGTAAACCACAGCTGCCCTCTTCCTCTGCAGGAGACCCAGCAACATTAGCAGGTAGTTCTGGTTCAGTCTCCTATGGGGTCTCTGCTCCTTCCCCCTGGGTCCTGATGTGCACACTACTTTGTGTGTGCCCTCCAAGAATGGAGTCTCTCCTTCCCACAGTCCTGTCGAAGTACTGCAATCAAATCCTGCTGGCCTCCAAAGTCTGATTCTCTGGGAATTCCTCCACCCATTGCTGGACCCCCAGGTTGGGAAGCCTGACGTGGGGCTCAGAACCTTTACTCCGGTGGGTGGACTTTTGTAGTATAATTGTTCTCCAGTTTGTGAGTCATTACCCAGCAGTTATGGGATTTGATTTTATTGTGTTTGTGCCCCTCCTACCATCTCATTGCAGTTTCTCCTTTGTCTTTGGAAATGGGGTGTCTTTTTTGGTGAGTTCCAATGTCTTCCTGTAAATGATTGTTCCACAGTTAGTTGTGATTCTGGTGCTCTCACAAGAGGAAGTGAGCACACATCCTTCTACTCTGCCGTCGTGAACTGAGAACTGTTTCAATTTTATATTTTCTGTTTTAATTATTTGGGTGTTTTAGATCCAGTTCTTTTTATTAATAATATAAATTTCTATAATCTCTTGACATTACAGTAGCTTTACAATTAGTATCATTCTAGGCTATAAGTTACATGATAAAGGCACAATGACTGTCTTTTGTGCACCATTGTGTATCTACAAGTAGATAACAGCTGCTCAATTAGTAAGTGATTAATAATACTATATATATTATTCAGATATATATATTAGGTATATATGTAACTAGGTGTATATTTTATCTGATATATATTAGATAAAATATATATATATAAAGTTAATATTCCATGTCCATTTATTTGCTAATTCATACATCATTCATTCATTCATTTATATATATATGAATGAAAATGATTAAAAGAGAGAGTGTTTTCAATTGCAGACCATTTCTTACAAGAAAACCATCATTTGAGACAGATAGAGAATGCATCTGCAAATTTAGATCAATCTCTTATTCTCTGCAACTGTTCAAAATCCACCTAAATCTTCAACTTTAGATTGCATATAAATTTAAGTCATTCATATTGATTTTGGAGGCTTCTGGGTTACATGTAAATATAAGGTGTGTATATTGATTTGAGGGTACTCATTTCACTGCCAGCAACATTTGATTTCAAAGGCTAGGAGCAATTTTGCTTTGCACTTATCAAAATAAGAAATGGATTTCTTTTTAAGTTTTTATTATGTGTCCTCGAACTAAAAGACTTCAAGTTGCTTAGGCATCTACATTACTGATCAGTTCCACTTTCTTTATTAGGATAATTTTATTCTAAAGAATAAGCTCTGTAGCTTATTCTTTAGAACACTGGCATTTTTTGTGCAGCTTATTTGACAGCAAGGATTTCAACCTTATGATCAATTTTACCTCAGGTGGAAGTCAACACATAGGAGTAATAAAACTAAATCAACACATTAAATTTTTTATGGTTTAGCAGCATTTATCAAAAAAAAAATACTTAGCGGTGACAAGATGCTCCTGTGGTGTAAGGGATACTTGCATGTACTTGATTTCCATTTCCTTCTTTTTTTTTTTTTTTTTTTTTTT
>NC_041226.1:58232256-58250656 GCF_002837175.3 Physeter macrocephalus
GCACAGGCTCCCGACGCGCAGGCTCAGCGGCCATGGCTCACGGGCCCAGCCACTCCGCGGCATGTGGGACTTCCCAGAGCGGGGCACGAACCCATGTCCCCTGCATCGGCAGGCGGACTCTCAACCACTGCACCACCAGGGAAGCCCTCCATTTCCTTCTTATATAGGAACTCCACATCTGCTTATATCTTTGATTCTTGGATATATTCTTCACATCTCAAGTCAAGATTTTCCTGGAGTTTGGATGAGTTAATATCTTATAGCTAAGCCTGATGTCTTGCCAGAATACTGCTTCCAAGTTGTCAATAAAGCTGGACACTTCTAGTACTCAGATATCACAGGTAATAGAACTCCATTTATTATGTTGTCCTCAGGGATAATGTTATTATAAAGTGATGTAATGATCTCTTTAAAATATGTGACTTTTATATGTTTGTTTTTAAAATTCAATCATCAGTTTACCACAAAATTTATTCAGTGCCAGTAACTTTAATTTTAATATTTATTTTATAATTTATTTATAATTACAGGTAAATTAAAAAGAATTAAAAACAATGGTTGATATATGTTTATAAAGAAAATTCTAAATTAATATTGTTATTAAAATAAATGTCTTTAAATATTTCTGTAATTTGAAGCTTGATATAAAAATATTTGTCCTATACCTCCATAGTAACCTTGATGTTCAAATATTTTATTATTCACCTAACAAATGGAAACTATTAAGGAACTAAATGGAAACTAAATAAACTATTAATGTTTCTTTGTTAAATCATGTTTAACGAGCAGACTTTATGGAATCTAAGAATGCTAGGGAAATCAGTTATGTTGGTAGCATGTAGTAATATATTGCATTCCAGATATGCTCATCAGACTATATAATACTTACAAAGTAATGCAAAATACAACTGACAAAACACACTATAATGGCATACTTTAAGTTAATGTTTATGAGAAATTGTAATGCTTCACTTCCATCAGAGTAATCATGAAGTTTAGGAACATTGATGTATTGACATTAATGTGCAACTTCATTTAGAGGAATAAATAATTTTTACAGTAGTTCTAAAATTCATACAAATATAGGCAATCTGAAAATAGAATAGTAAAACATTTTAAGGAAACAAAAACTCCAAAGAATTACAATCATCTTAAAAAAACCGTAAGGTACCTAAAGATGTTATTATTTTGAAAACTTTTAGAATATTTGAGAGAGTCATTGAAAGAAGACAAAAAATTCTCAACATCTACTTGATCATGAGTCAATAAAGCACCAGGAAATCTAGCTTTATTGTATGCTGTTTCCCACTAACAAAAGCACTTGTAGGCTGGGAATGAGTTGTGGTGCATTGGCTGCCTAAACAAGTTGCAGAAGCAATAATCCGAGGTTCACCTTTGAAGATATTGGTGCTTTTTCTGAAGTTAAATGCAGTGAAGCCTATTACATTTGTGTCTTATTAACCAGCTTCAAATAGAGCTATGAAGCACTTTGTCCTCACTTTACGGGAAGCCCTAGAGACATTCTGTTGCTGATAAATGATTTGTCTTTGACACATTGTTCGGTAAATTTCCACTTACTACAATGAATGAAATAAGGGGGTTTCTGGCATATGTTCAAAAGGAAAGAAAGCAATTGTACAGTGTGTTTTTTCCCCTAATTGGACAATGAGAAATGGCTTAAAACATAAATGTTATGTGTCTATTTGCCCCTGGGGATTTTGGGATTTAGAATGGAAAATTGGGATTAAAAACTAAAACGCTGTAAGTCAAATGCAATTTTTAAAATAATGAATTTGCTTCACATTTGGTAAACAAAAGTTGAAATATGAAATGGTCTATATAATTGTGATAATTGTCTATAATACAACGTAGAGATAATAATATCTTTAAAATTGCACCATTTAAAAAGAACATTTAATTGATTCTTTTGAATCAGGATTGAAAGCACCCATTCCACTGCCCAAAAAACAAAATACTTCATTGGAAGTGTTGACATTGATTCCTAAGAAAACTAGTAAACCAAAGTTTGGAAAACAAAAACCACCTTTTATCAGTTGTTTTAGGCTTCATGAGGTACAAATAAAGTGTTAAAAGCATCAGAGTAAATTTCTTTCCACAGGGGCACATTAATGTATTTAAGAAATTGGTGAATTTTTAGATCAGAATTATCTGGCAGAAACTTCGGTCAACAGCTTCTTAAACACAACCCAGAGTAAATTATTCACTTCTTTTAAGTTGCAGAAATTCTTATTGGTTAAATAGTCATGTTCCTTGTTTAGAGAGCTTCTAGAGGGTTGAGATGTAAAGTACTACATTATATATTTCATTGCAACCTGTATCTCCACAGAAGGTAATCAGGTACATCATTCTCTCCTTCTGTGCACTATAATGTATCTTCACTCATGATATTCCCAGAGTATTCCAAATTTGGGAGCCATGCTTTATTCATTTTTATATCCCTAATATTAACAAATATATTTTCTTTAATTATGTACTGAATGAACAAGTAAATGAATCCATTGAATGAATGATCAAAATTAAAATCTCTTTGATCTTTAGAACACAATGTAAAATACTTTAGGAATAATTGGTGCAGTAATTAGTACATTTACATTTGCTTCCATTAATTCTTCAAACAGCAGTAACAACAAAAATTCAACTGAGATCTGGTATCACAAAAAGTACATTTTGTGTTGAACATGTTTATATTTCTACAGGCATTCAGTAATACTTACTAACTTAAAAAAATACTGACACCCATTCTGTTACTTCTGTGTTCCAAAAAATGAAAACCACTGACTTAGACAAGCCTCCTTATTTAGTAAGCTGAAGCTATTAGGATCAAGAGACATTAAATCCCTTTGATTTTTTCACACAGGTAATTAATGTCAGAGCCAGGAACTGGTCCCCAGCTTCCTGGAATCTAATCTGGTACATTATCTTTTAGAGTGCTCTACTTCCCTATTTGGACCATTCTTCTCAGTGAGAGCAAATACAAAGATGAAGAATGAATGGGACTCAGTGGGTTGGTTGTCAGAGTTTAGTGAATAACTCAGGGGTTCAAAGCTTTCAGAACAGTTCTGGTGAACATTCCCTGAGAGTTAATGACATGTTATTTTGTTCCCTTATGAATTCTTGAAATACCAGCATACAATAGTCAGGAGCTTAGTCACAAAAGCATAATGTAGACATAGTTATACTAAGGCAACACAATTATTACTAAGAGGGCTTAGTGTGACCAGTTTAAAAAGCAACACACAATAAAAGTGGTGATGTTGAGTTTGTATTTTTAAACTTCTGGGTATTATGAAAGGGGAAAAGAAACAATTTCAGATAAGGAAGGGGAAAGAAAATAAATATAACTTTGTAAGGAAAAGCACATATTTCAAAGATCAAATGGTAAAAATAACAACAAAACAAGGAATTTTGATAGAATGTGTATTATTTACTGCAGCATAAAAAGCTAAATAAAAAGTTATTGATGTCCTTGGAAGCAACCTAAGTGTCCATCAGCAGATGAACGGATAAAGAAGATGTGGCACATGTATACAGGAATAAAGACGTAGACATAGAGAATGGACTTGAGGACATGGGGAGGTGGAAGGGTAAGGTGAGATGAAGTGAGAGAGTGGCATTGACAAATATACACTACTAAATGTAAAATAGATAGCTAGTGGGAAGCAGCCACATAGCACAGGGAGATAAGCCCTTGCTTTGTGACCACCTAGAGGGTTGGGCTAGGAAGGGTGGGAGGGATATGAAAGAGGGAGGGGATATGGGGATATACATATATGTATAGCTGATTCATTTTGTTATACAGCAGAAACTAACACAACATTGTAAAGCAATTATACTCCAATAAAGATGTTAAAAACAACAACAAAAAAGTAAAAAAAAAATGTTATTGATGATCTCAACATGTTTACTATTCAAAGGGGAGAATAAATACATGATAACATGTCATGTGTTTGGTAATGATCTAAGTGTTTTGTAAATGTTGTATCTTTTAATCCTTATAATAGCCCACTGAGGTAGCTGTTATTATTGTCCCCATTCTTTCTTGGGGAACCTGATGAAAAGACTTTAAATAAATTATCTGTAGTATAGTATCATAGGTAATTAACAACCTTGATAAGGTTGATAATTGTGGTTATTCTGACTTCAGGTAAGTACTGCCTAAACATTATGCTCTACTGTCTCTGAACCACTATGCTATACTCTGTCAATGTAAAGCTAGCATGATAGAAACTATGATGTAAAACAAATAGAAATTAAATGGTAAAAGAACACAGGAAAGTGTCAGTTATTTTAAATTGGGAACAGTGAAAGTTTAATGAAATTAGTGGCACTTAAAATTGGCTTAGGAAGTCCACAGGTAGAAAAGAGAGAAAAAAATGTTGTATGAACAAGTACACAAAAAAGTGATTATTTGTGAACTGCCTCAATCCACATTGTAGCTGCAATATTTTGCCACGGATTCTTTTCTAAACTTAACATTTGGATTTTTCACCTGCTAACTCTTCTTGTCTACCACACTCAAGATTCAATATAACTACCTAATTATTCATTTATACACTCAGCCCAAATATGGACAATTTATAGTATGTTCCAAGTCCCTTTCCTAAGTGAATAGGAAACAGAAATCAAGATGTAGTCCTTACCAACACACAGGATGCAGTACTGTGTGGGATGCAGAAAAATAAAAATTTATCTGTAATTTACATATTATTTGGTAGAAGTAAGCCCAGGAGTTAAGAACAATCAAGCTAAGTCTACTAAGGCTCAGGGAAATATTCCTTTAGAAAAAGATGCTGAAGCAAGTACTGAAAGATAACTAGGAATAAGAATTGGAGTAAAATAACATTCTAGGTCAATGAACCAAATATGAAGAATTATGGAGGAGAGAAAGACATACACCATTCTCTAAACCATGTGATATATCACTCAAAACTTCCCTAACTCTGTTTGTGAGACAAAGATTTTATAGCACATAGGGTCAAGTGGTACTACTGCTAATTGGGTCTTCCACCTGCTAATTCTTATTATTTACAAACTGTAATAAGACTTGAACTCTGCAAGAAATATCAACGTGCTCAGAAGAGACTGCCATACTCTATCTTTAAAATATTTAAGAACACGAAAACCTGCAAGTGAGGCACTAAAAAGGAACTGTGATCAAACCAGGGACTGAAATAAATGGGAATAAACGTACCTTGCATCATATACCTTGCTAAACAAAGAGGAACAAAATCAAAAGTGATATGGTTGTATACGAAGGACAAAATAGTCCCTGGTAGACCATGGGGTTGGCATGATAACCCAGGTAACCTCGCCACCCAGTTAAATGTTGCAAGTTGCATATAGAATGTGGCTTAAAAGTAAAAATAAAAAATAAAAATAAAAGGTCCAGTGAAAAGTGAAGTGATATGGTGAAAAATAATTTGCTAAAATCTTAGTATGGTCTTTTACAAAGCTTTCTTCAATTTGTGCAACCAGAGTAAATTACTCACATTTCCATGCTCCCCTAACATCCTGTACAAATGATGATAACAGCTCTTACCAAATTTTGTCACACATTCCATATTTATTTCTTTTTGTTATACAATGTTTCCAATTATTCCAATGAATGATGTATGAATTAATTTTTTAACAAATTAACTGATGAGAAAATTGAACACAGTTTTGGAACCTGTTCATATATATAATTTGCTTTTATACATTATTATTTTGTGAATGACTAATTTAGAAGAGGAAAATCAGCTCAAACACTTGCTATAAAATATTTCAGATAAAGTATGTATAAATATTGAATAGAAGTTTAAAGGAAAGAAATAAGCTAGTGAAACTTCATCTGTGAGATCCAAAGTCTTTTTAATATTTTATTTTCAAATTAAATAATAGGTATTTGTATTTTCTTTTTTATATGAACTAAAGTATAATATAAAATATAATGCATGTAATCATATAGATATTAATTTAGTATATAAATATACCCTAATACATTTTTGTTGTGATTATTTTGATTTTATAAATTTTTTATCATATTCCAGTAAAATGATCTAAGGTGGTACATGCTAGTATATTTTATCACTTTACATATGTATCAAGGAATTTTTCTATAACAAGTTACTCAACAAATAAGTACTGAGGCCCTTCCACTGAGAATCCAAAGATTCTGGGAACATAATAAATTAGACTGGCAAAGCCTCACTATTACATAATGTATATTCTAGTTAGGAATTGTATCAGTAATTAAGCTCTTGTCATTCAGCTTCCAATCAACCCCTTGATATTCTACTTTGCAATACTTGGACTAGGATTCTTCAAACCAATGTTTTTTTTCTCGTCAGTTGACTTCTTTTATCTTCTGCCAAATGAACACACTATAGGAAGGTAGGAAGGAAAAAGATGGGTGTACTTTTTCCTTTCTCTTTGGTTGCTGTTTCAGTTGGCACCTTTATGTCATTGGATCTTTGCCTTTGAAGTAACACCACTTTGATCTATTTTCCAACTTCCTTTAGCACTCACAACCAATCTTGTTATACTTTCTCAGAACTATCTGAGAAATTACTATTACTAGCCAGACAGTGACCCCTGCTTAGAGCCCAGATCTGTAGGCTTATCGCTCCTGAGGTATCAGCACCAGCCAGGAAGTACCCCCTCCTCAATGTCTGACCCCAGGTTGACAGGGACTCTTCTTTTGAGTGTCTATCCTTGGATAACCCAATATTATCTCTGTTTTACTTAAGTGTTTTCAGTTCACTTTTCCAGACATCCCAAAATTACATAACTAATATCCTATACTAAATTTTCTCTGTTGAAATACTTAATGTGGCTTCACTTTCCCTGACTGGGTTCTAATTGGTATTAGATTCAGTACTTGCTATTAGAAATGGTCCAAAGAAAACAGAACCATACACATGTGATTATGAAACTGCTTGGTTATGTTTTGTCTTAAGGCAGTAATGAATTCCTTGACAATGAAAAATGGAATATTAGTGGTTTCCCTGATAATAAAATTTATTAAATTAATACGTGTTATTGACTGTGAAGTAATGATTGCTGAAGCAAGTGCACTGGGGAGCAAGAGGCTGTTGCACATGACCATTATGTTTATAATGATGACTATAGGATCTGATCAGTGCAATCTCTGATTCTGAATGCACCAAAGAGTTTATGTAAAGAAAATCCAAGCTTACAACTTTGCATTCTCAGCTCACATAACTGAGAATCAGAGAGCTTCCATGGAAGCCTCAAAAGAATCACCTAACAATCTTGTATTCCTTATAGTTTTAAGACAGAGCTCACAGAATACCAGAACCAAATTGTAATCGTATAGCTTTCAGAACCACAGCATATGTTGAATTCATAGATCTCCCCTCTCTCTCAGTGAAGTATTTATTTTGAAAGAATAAGACTCTAAGATTATAGATATATAGATAGAATCAGATGAGCTGAGAATATTTAATACCCAAATCTCTCTGAGCCATTTTTGCTAGCAGAAGGATACCCACTCTAAAGAGATCTATGCTCTCGAATGTCTAGGGAGACAAGTTTTACTTGCTATTGCCTGAAAGGTACAATAGTATAACTTCATGGTCTTTTTTCAAGGCTATATCAATTTTCCTGCTTTTTGCCATAGTCTAGACTGCAAGAATCTTGGTAGTATTAAAAAACCACAGAACAGTTTACACTGTTCACCCATATTTATGAGGCTTTCCTTATTAAATATAATGGCAGGAAGTAGCAATGGCCATAAAATGCTTAGTAAGAAATGTGTGAACCAAAGGTTGGAGTTAAACCCCACGAAAATGAGGGTCTTGCTATCTCATTAAATGATGTGAGTATTCACTGAACTAGAGCATATAAATATAACCCCTCCTATGGCACTTTGCATCATCTACTTCAAAAACAATATGTTATACATACTTTGTATAACAAATAAGACTGACAATGTTCAGTGAGTGAGGCCAAGTGCAAGAAAAAACTCTTTAGAAAGTCCCATCTGCAATAAAAGTTATGCTGTCATATGAACTTTTTGCAAAGCAGTTCCATTGTTATATAAAATATCTGTGGCAAAAAAAGGGCTGTTCTGTGAAATATTTAGCAAGGCCAATAGGGCACTGAGAACTTCTAGGACTGTTATGAAGCAACATCTTTCCCTCTTCTGCATATAACATTTTTAAATTTCCTTATGAGAAATACTTTCTGGCTTGTTACTGGGCCCTGTATAAATTGAAAAATGATCGCAAGACATCAAGAGATCATGCAGCTTGACCTAACAATTTGGTTGGGGGTCTTCTGGCTACCAAATTGTAAGACAGAACATTCACAGAAGCCATCAATCATCCTATGTAAATGATGCGTTAGAGATCAGGTTCCAGCAGGTAAATAAGATACAAAGAAGTTTAATGAGAAGCTGGCTCAGATTCCTTTAATATCTTCTCTCAAAACATTACCACTCCTCTTCTCATGGCCTCTTGCAGAGTTCCTTATGACAAATTGACTGAAGAGGAAAGAGGAAATATCTTAGGCCTTTTGTCCATACAGTGTATCTAGCCATAAACAGACTACTGCAGTAATAGAACTTCTATCAGAATTGTGTCCTTGAAAGGCAACAATAAATGGAAATCATCTCAGTTGGCAGAACATCAATCTACAATATTTTTGTAGATCCTTTGTCTGGATCAATAAATAAATAGATGTATAGATCTATATGCATTTGTATGTGGGCAGTAGGTAGTGGTTTGGCTGTATGATCAGAAATTTGGAAAATGAGTAGAAAACAGAATTGAAAAATTAGTGACAATGGGTTCATAGGACGATATAAATACACCTATTGGAATGAGAAGAGTATGAAGCTATTTGTCTACCATTGAATGCTGACCTGACAAACGTTCATCTAATTCAGAGGAGGCTTTCAATAATCGGATGCACAACATGACCTCTCTTTTGGATATCAGTCTTTCTCCAACCAACTTGATACTTGATACTTATTTATAAGTTGGCCATGGTAGAAAGGATAACGTCTCTGCATGGGCTAAAAAACGTGGAATTTCCTCTCTAAGACTCATTTTGTTATCTCCACTGCTAAATACCTAACTTTGCAACATCAGAGAAAAAAATACTGAGGCCCTGATACAGCACCATTCCTAGGGATGATTTCATTGGATACCATCTCATGGGAAGGGCAGTGATTTGTCCTCACTGGTTTAGAAAGATACCTTATTTATGGATTTGCTTTTCCTGCACATAATGTTTAATAGCACCACCATCTATGGACTTATTACTTCTGAACAAAGGAATTATTTGCAGCAAATAAATGTGGAAATGGGCATGTGCCATAAAATTCAGTTTTTTTTTCACATACTTTATCATCCCAAGCAGCTGCCTTCATAGAAAAGAGGAGTAACCTACTATATAGTGTCAGTTGAGAATTAATTCCATGAAAGTTTACTGTTCTATCTTACAGATATGTGATCTATGCTTTAAGATAAGTATCAAAATATGGACAATATTTTTCCATTGCCAGAAAATATAGATCTTAGAATCAAGGAGTGAAATGAGGGAGGATCAAATTACTATTGCTTTAGTTTTCTATTGCTGCCATAAAAAAATGTCACAAACTGAAACATTCACTTAAAATAGCACAAATTTATTGTCTCAGAATTCTGTCAGTCAGAAGTCTGGTTGTCTTGGCTTAGCTTCTAAGAGAACTGAAATCTTGTGGTAGCAAGATTTTCTACCAATTTTCTGTGCAATCTTTTCTGGAGGCTCTGGAGACAAATCCACTTCAAAGCTCATGCAGAATTTTTTGATGAGAATCCAGTTCAATTTGGTTGTAGGACTAAGGTCCCCATTTTCTTTCTGGCTGTCAGCCAGGGTTTCTTCTCATCTTCTCATCACAGGTTACCCCCATACTCTATCTCATTGAATCTCTCCTCCATCTCAAAACCAGCAATGAGTTGTATTCTCATTCATAAAATTTCAATCTCTCTGACCTCCCCTTATGCTTCATTTCTCCTCTGTGCCTGTCTGATTGATGCTCTGCCTTCATTTTCTGTTTTTAAGGATTCACATGAATACATTGAACCCACCTAGATAATCCAAGATAATGCCACGTTGAGGTCATCTGATTAGTATCTTAATTCCATTACCAACGTCCTTTCACAGAACTACCAAGATTAATGTTTGTTGAATAACTAGGGAATGAGTACCTTGATAGGGGAAGACACTTTTATAATCCTGCCTGTCACACTATTGCACTTGATAATTCATTTAGAAAGCTTCCCCTGTACCAAAAATGTTTGTTGTGCTCTTACCACTAGGGCACAGAAAAAAGGCCCACTGAACTGGAGGTTGAAGTTATCACTTGGCCATTTTGATCTCCTTGTTCCATTGAATATGCAAAGAACACGATAGTTATGGGGTGATGTTAATGATTGTGATACCTATGAGGTAAATACGTTACTGATACACATTAGGGATAAGGAGGAGTGTGCTTAGAACCCACAGATTTATCTGAGGTGTCACTTAGTACTTCCATGTTTAAAAGTAAATGTTGATGAAAACTACAGCAACCAATAAAAGCCAGAACAAAAAAATGTTAGATCTTTCAGAAATGAATTTTGAAAAAAAAAGAAATGAATTTTGTGGTCACTCCATAAGGTAAAGAACTTGAACCTGCCTAGAACAATGAATTGGTAGTTAAAAAAAAAGAATGAAAAAATATCAGCTTTGTCGATTATGGGCTTACGTTTAGAGAAAAAAAATAGGATTGTAGCAGGTATGCATATTCCCCTCTCTACTTGTTACACACACACACACACACACACACACACTAGTGAATATACCATCCAATTTTTTTGTTTCTACCTCCTATTTTTCTTTTATTAGTGTGTAAATGGAACATTGTCTGTTAGTTAACTTTTCGTGTAGCATTTAGATTTCAATATATTCATATGTGGGGGGGGCTGTAACATCATTAGTGGACTATTTAAAATAAATCAGAGGTAGATGATATGATATTTTCTGTGAGTTGAATAAAATGAGTCTTAGCATCTTGCCCCATCTTTTGGAAAGAGGGTAATAACTTCTCTGTTTGCATGAAAAATAGTTACATCTTATTAGGCAAAAGGATAAAGTTGTATTTGTTATCGGATGGAAGTTTATTATAATAAATGTATGTGTGGATACAGTGTACCCAAAAGATGAGATATACTGGTTGTTAAACATTTTCTCTCTGCTGCATCATATCATTTGCTCCCCAGCTTCTTAACCACTAGCCAGATAGCATCCCATGCTTATCAGTCTAAGTCTCATTTCCATTAGGCTCATTTCTCCAAGTTCTTAAAGCACTACCAACAGCCAGTTTAGTGTCTTCCTCAGAGTTTGAGCCTTTCTTTGCAGGGCCCATTCTGTGAGTTCTTAGGTTCTCGTACTCTCTGCCTCTTTTTTTTTTTAATTTTTAATGTCAGCTGTAGGGGTAGTACTTAACTTGCTCAACTTTATTTGGAAAAATTTTATATTGCCATTAAGAACATCTTATTTTAGGGAAAAAAAATGATGATACTAGCCCACTGCACTAAGGCACCTAAAGGGTTAATTAGTTTAAAAAAGAAAAAAATTCTCATTATATAATAAGAGAAATGAGTTTCTTTTTACTAATATCAAAGATTAATATGTCTCATCATGAAATATCCATGCTCCACTGAAAGAAAGCAATTGTTACTTCACCCCTGACTGCTTTTCCAAATGTCCTAAGATCTTCAGCTGCCTTTTAGCAGTATATTCATCCAAGATTTACCAGCAGTTGTGAAGTCAGACACAAGTTCACTAGCCTCTTCAAATCTTGTATTTATGTTTATCCTTCCAAAATATGTGTGATAATCAGTACCTCAATATTGAGAAAACATTTATAACATTCCCATGATTTATCATATTAAAATATTCTTAAAAATTGTTTACACTTTTCAATGACTCATTCTAGTAAAATTTTATGTACCTCAGAGAAATTTTATATTTTTTTAAATGGAATAAAATATTAGCACCAAACTAGGCTATAATTTTATGTAGCATGCAATAAAATAATATAGTCTATTGAATATTTGAATATATGATCTGAATGTTGTGTATAAAAATGTAAAACAATAGACTTAAATGTTGTACCCACCCACAGGTCTAAATATCATCACTCTTTAGTTTATTTTACTTTCAGTTATTAAAAATAACACTGGGGCTTCCCTGGTGGTGCAGTGGTTGAGAATCTGCCTGCTAATGCAGGGGACACGGGTTCGAGCCCTGGTCTGGGAGGATCCCACATGCCGCGGAGCGACTAGGCCCGTGAGCCACAACTACTGAGCCTGCGCGTCTGGAGCCTGTGCTTCGCAACAAGAGAGGCCGCGATAGTGAGAGGCCCGCCTACCGCGATGAAGAGTGGCCCCCGCTTGCCACAAGTAGAGAAAGCCCTCGCATAGAAACGAAGACCCAGCACAGCAAAAATAAATAAATTAATTAATAAACTCCTACCCCCAACAAATTCTTTAAAAAAAAAAAATAACACTGAATTTATATGAAATGATAAAGTTCAAAAAATATGAGAGTTTGGTTTCAACATTACTAAATTGTAAATTTAAAGCATTAATTTTTATCTCATGGTAAGTACTCTAATTTTCATATGTATAAGCATTGTTTACAAAAGAGAAAATATATATTTATGTACAAACAGCCGTGTGTACGTGTGTGTTTGTGTATTCACCAAACAGGTTCCATACCCAGGAACATATGAACACTTGCTGATGTAAAAATGAGTAGGATTGAAGGAGAGAAAAAATATTATTGTGGATGTATACTGAAGTCCTCGAGTCATGTCAAGAGATGGGACATAAAAAATATAGTTAGGTGACTTCAGCTATCCAATCATCTGCCTGAAGTCTGAATGAAGAAGAACAGAAAGTCCTCCAAGTATTTTAACGCAATTTATTCACAATGCTAAGTACCAAAGGATATAAATTATTATCTGCAGTTCAAGTGATATTCATATGATTGAAGGCTACATCTAGGAGCATGTATGATTTTTAGTGAGTTGGTTACAATTTCATCCATTTCCTTCATACTCAGGAAATGGTATTAGAATATGAATGAATGCAAAAATGTTTTCTTATGGAATAACGGTAAATAAATGAATTCGTTTTAAAAATAAATTTCACAATCTAACATCTTTTAAAATATAGAAATATAATTATAATTGATAGAAACATATCATGGTCTTTTCAGGGAAGATTAATCATGAAATAAACATCATCATTGTCATCTTTGTGGTCATCACCTCTACAGCAGGATTTCTCAAACTTGGCTCTATTTGTGCTTTGGGCTGAATAATTCTTTTTAGGGGGTAGTGTGGCTGGCTATCTTGAGCACTTTAGGATATTTAGCAGCATTTCTGCCCTTTACCCGCTATATAGTAGTAGTAACAACCCTCACCCCCCAACAACTGTGACAACCTGAAAAGGTCAAATATTGCCAAAAGTTACCTGGGGCTACAAAATCAATCCTGGTAGAAAACCACTGCTCTACAGAGAGCTCTCTGGACATTTTTGAATCCATGCATCAAAACTGTCTGTGCCCGCCACTTCTAAATCTTAACCCAATTTCTATACCTTTGGTCCAGTACTTTTTCTGAGGAGAGCCCTTGCCACAGCCTTTAAAAATATTGTTTCTCATGTTAAACCTCATGTTTTAATTTATCTTGAATTTATTTACTACCATCATTATACCAGAAATTTTAAAAAGTTAACTCTCCACATATATTTGAAATTTCTACATTGATTTGAAATAAAATATTGTACTGGAGAATTTTAACCCAAGAAAACCATGTTCTGTAACCACAAAATAATATATTCTATATATTAAAATTTTTATAAATTAACCTGATTTAATTAAGCTTATATCCATACATTTTAGGCGTGTGGGTGTATCCTATTAGTTTGTGCCACATTTGATTGGAAGAAATAATAGAACCATAAAGTTAATTCCACATTAGTTATCATAACAGAACAACATGGGAAGATTACAATCTTTGCATTTCTGCATAATGATATACACCATCAAAGACTGGGCACCTTCTGTATTACAAATCACAAGGGAGTCAAAGGAGATGCTCATCACTGATTTGGGAAGTGGACTAAGCAAAGATTTACCTCTGCTAAATAAGAATATGCACAACATGCTATGAGAGCAGATGGAATCTTCATTGATCTCTGTCTGAATGGGTCAGGAAAGATGTGATGGGGATGATTTTGGAAGGATGAGTAGGATAACATCAGTATCAGATTACTAGTGATCCATTCATTTATCCACATTACACAAAGTTTTACTGCCTAAGAACATAAACAACAGTTTCCTGAATTAATGAAATATACCTGGTAGGCACTGCACCAAAGAAGAGCAAGTAACCCAAATTCAATTACTTTACTCATATTCCCCAATATAAAAACATCTGAATTGATAAAACAATTAATGATCAAATCACATTAAAAAGCCTCTTTGCCAAACTTTGGCCACTTTCCATCGCCTTGGAAAACACACTGATTGATTTTTAAACAAAGGTGAACTGGTGGCAGAAGTTTCCTCCAAAAAGTCTGAACACTTCTGCTTTCCCTTTTTTTCCCAGCTGAACAGAGTGCTTAAGGTTAGGTGTCTGTGCTTTCCCCTGTTTATGTTGTGCTTGTTTTTACAATAATGTGGATTAGTTAAATTTTTCATAAAGAAGTTAAATATCCATAAGAAAGACAAATAATTTTGTCCATGAAAACTGTGGAAACACACAATAAAGGGGAACTGCTAAAGCATCTTTGTAGGTGTGAGTGAGTGAGTTGACTAAAAAAATTGGTAAGTGTGAAAATCTAAAAGGATTCTAGGCTTGGATTGCTTTAAAATTGATCCATATGTACTTTCAAATTTTTAAAATGAAAAATGAAATTTCTGAATATTGTTTATGCAAAATTTACCACTCAAGACTCCAACTCATGTATGAAGAGAAACCCATACATGAAGAAAAGTCTTTGGATCCACATTCAAAACCTGATATGTGAATGTACATCTACATGTTTTAAACAAACAAAATAATGGTTAAGTATAACTTTTTGAGACCTAAGTATAACTATATATTTATTATCCTACCAATTCTTAAATAATTAGATAAAAATGTTTCAACTCTGTAAATTAGTGTGGTTTTGAAGGTTCAAGTGACAAATAATCAAATCGATTCTGATGCTGTAGAACTTCCTACGGTTATAAAAACTGAGAAATAGTCATTTAATTAACTTTCAGACTTGAATAGGTCATCTGAAGTGAAATTATAACCAGTAATTTAATGAATTCTATGGACAGCTCTCAACCTCCTAAAAAGCCATTTTATGTGTATAAATTAGTGATAATGCATTTTTTAAGATTTAGACAAAATACAAGCATATTAGTGTTTATATAAAATGCCCTATATATGTAAACAATAGCACAGTTCCTTTAAAAAACAGACTTTAATGACTGATACCCCCTACAAGAAAGATATAGATTTTCCTTTTTGGATATGAAAAACACATGAAGAGTCATTTTTTATTGTGATGTCAGTGGACATTTTCAGTTATAAGCTGAGAATTATATTTTAATAATTCTTATTTACTTTTGTTACTACTTGAATTGTGTATCATCTGGAAAGCTAAATCTCAAGGATGAACATAGCTTTTCCCCTGTAGTAGTTTGAATTAATGATGTGCTGTGAGTTATTTAACAGGTATTTGATTTTATAATTTAAATTTTCCAAAAGGGGGAATCACAGACAACCAACCATCAGAAAATAACAAGCTGTGATGGCTATACACAGCTGTATTTCTCACACTTCCATGGGCATTGGGAGTCATTCTTTTATTTCTGACCACCTGCAAGCCCCACTTAAGGTCATAAGCAGGTATTGTGTATCCTCTGGCATAATATTCTTCTTTCCAGAAACAAGAACACAGTTAGGATTAAGAAAGTAGGAAGAAAAAAAAGTTAAATTGCCTTTACACCTACCTGATTAGTACAATAAGAAATTTTAGAAAAAACATGGTAAAAATATTCCCCAAGAATAAATTTCTGTGTTTCTGTTTTTTATTCTAGGTTAGTCAAATGTAATTACTATAACAGCTTTTTTGTTTGTTTTTACTTTTTTTAAAACTGAATTCTACCAGAAGTTGTCATGGAGATTGGAAATAGAGGGCTACACGGTTGAAGGATGGAAAAGATCAGTCTGTCTCCAATTTTCTATCATTTATGACTTGGCAAGGATGGAAAATTCAGTAGTCCTATCAGAAACGTGGATTTCATGTGTGTTGTGTAGTCTCTTTCACTGTTCATACGTTTGATACTGTTTCTTGATTGCTCTCTTACCACACTGTTCATACTCTCTTTCCTAATTTTAACTAATTCACATTTTTAAAAATGCATTGCAATGCTCTTGTTGTATATTGTCTAATTTTGTAACCTAGTTTTTGAAAAGGTAGAGTTTTTTTTCTCTACATTTAATCTAATGCTGCACACACAAGAATTAAATAGCTATTTAAAAATGATTCTTAAGGTTATTTAAATAAGATCAATATGAAGCCTACGCTATGACGTAAATTTTAGCCAATAACTCCAATCTTTACTGAAATCATATTTGAATTAAAAATAGCTGCTGGTAGCAAGGGGAAAGCAACAAATAACATACAACAAATAACATACATAACCTTATGAATACTCATAAGGTTAACAGCTGATCTTTCAGCAGAAACTCTGCAAGCCAGAAGGGAGTGGCAAGACATATATAAAGGGATGAAAGAGAAATACCTACAACCAAGATTACTCTGCAGAAAGGATCTCATTCAGCTTTGATGGAGAGATTAAAACCTTTACAGACAAGCAAAAGTTAAGAGGATTCAGCACCACCAAACCAGCTTTAAAACAAATGCTAAAGGAACTTCTCTAGGCAGGAAACACAAGAGAAGAAGAAGACTTACAATAACAAAGGCAAAACAATTAAGAAAATGATAATAGTAACATACATATCAATAATTACCTTAAATGTAAATGGATTAAATGCTCCAACCAAAAGACACAGACTGGTTGAATGGATACAAAAACAAGACCCGTATATCCGTTGTCTACAAGAGACCCATTCAGACCTAGGGACACATACAAACTGAAAGTGAGGGGATGGAAAAAGATTTCCATGCAAATGGAAATCAAAAGAAAGCTGGAGTAGCAATTCTCATACCAGACAAAATAGACTTTAAAATAAAGACAGCCAACATCGTCCTCAATGGTGAAAAACTGAAACCATTTCCACTATGATCAGGGACAAGACAAGGTTGCCTACCTTAAGAATCATTTTTAAATAGCTATTTAATTTTTGTGTGTGCGGCATTAGGTTAAATGTAGAGAAAAAACACTCTACCTTTTCAAAAACTAGGTTACAAAATTAGACAATATACAACAAGAGCATTGCAATGCATTTTTAAAAATGTGAATTAGTTAAAATTAGGAAAGAGAGTATGAACAGCGTGGTAAGAGAGCAATCAAGAAACAGTATCAAACGTATGAACAGTGAAAGAGACTACACAACACACATGAAATCCACGTTTCTGATAGGACTACTGAATTTTCCATCCTTGCCAAGTCATAAATGATAGAAAATTGGAGACAGACTGATCTTTTCCATCCTTCAACCGTGTAGCCCTCTATTTCCAATCTCCATGACAACTTCTGGTAGAATTCAGTTTTAAAAAAAGTAAAAACAAACAAAAAAGCTGTTATAGTAATTACATTTGACTAACCTAGAATAAAAAACAGAAACACAGAAATTTATTCTTGGGGAATATTTTTACCATGTTTTTTCTAAAATTTCTTATTGTACTAATCAGGTAGGTGTAAAGGCAATTTAACTTTTTTTTCTTCCTACTTTCTTAATCCTAACTGTGTTCTTGTTTCTGGAAAGAAGAATATTATGCCAGAGGATACACAATACCTGCTTATGACCTTAAGTGGGGCTTGCAGGTGGTCAGAAATAAAAGAATGACTCCCAATGCCCATGGAAATGTGAGAAATACAGCTGTGTATAGCCATCACAGCTTGTTATTTTCTGATGGTTGGTTGTCTGTGATTCCCCCTTTTGGAAAATTTAAATTATAAAATCAAACACCTGTTTAAATAACTCACAGCACATCATTAATTCAAACTACTACAGGGGAAAAACTATGTTCATCCTTGAGATTTAGCTTTCCAGATGATACACAATTCAAGTAGTAACAAAAGTAAATAAGAATTATTAAAATATAATTCTCAGCTTATAACTGAAAATGTCCACTGACATCACAATAAAAAATGA
>NC_041226.1:58250774-58252405 GCF_002837175.3 Physeter macrocephalus
CCACGGAGCAGCTGGGCCCGTGAGCCATGGCCGCTGAGCCTGCGCGTCTGGAGCCTGTGCTCCGCAACGGGAGAGGCCACAACAGTGAGAGGCCAGCCTACCGCAAAAAAAAAAAAAAAAAAAAAAAAAAAAGATTCTTCATGTGTTTTTTGTATCCAAAAAGGAAAATCTATATCTTGCTTGTAGAGGGTATCAGTCATTCAACACAGTTTCGGAAGTTTTAGCCACAGCAATCAGAGAAGAAAAGGAAATAAAAGGAATCCAAATTGGAAAAGAAGAAGTGGGGCTGTCACTGTTTGCAGATGACATGATACTATACATAGATCATCCTGGGGATGCTACTGGAGAACTACTAGAGCTAATCAATGAATTTGGTAAAGTAGCAGGATGCAAAATTAATCCACAGAAATCTCTTGCATTCCTCTACACTAATGATGAAAAATTTGAAAGAGAAATTAAGGAAACACTCCCATTTACCATTGCAACAAAAAGAATAAAATATCTAGGAATGAACCTACCAAAGGAGACAAAAGACCTGTATGTGGAAAATTATAAGACACTGATGAAGGAGATTGAGGATGTTGCCGATATACCACGTTCTTGGATTGGAAGGATCAACATTGTGAAAATGACTCTAATGCCCAGGGCAATCTACAGATTAAATGCAATCCCTATCGAATTACCACTGGCATTTTTCACAGAAGTAGAACAAAAAATTTCACAAATTGTATGGAAACACAGGAGACTCAGGATAGCCTTGCATTCCTATACACTAATGATGAAAAATCTGAAAGTGAAATTAAGAAAACACTCCCATTTACCATTGCAACAAAAAGAATAAAATATCTAGGAATGAACCTACCAAAGGAGACAAAAGACCTGTATGTGGAAAATTATAAGACACTGATGAAGGAGATTGAGGATGCTGCCGATATACCACGTTCTTGGATTGGAAGGATCAACATTGTGAAAATGACTCTAATGCCCAGGGCAATCTACAGATTCAATGCAATCCCTATCGAATTACCACTGGCATTTTTCACAGAAGTAGAACAAAAAATTTCACAAATTGTATGGAAACACAGGAGACTCAGGATAGCCAGGGCAATCTTGGGAGGGATGTGAAAAGCTGGAGGAATCAGGCTCCCTGACTTTGGACTATACTACAAAGCTACAGTAATCAACACAGTATGGTACTGGCACAGAAATAGAAATATAGATCAATGGAACAGGATAGAAAGCCCAGAGATAAACCCATGCATATATGGTCACCTTATCTTTGGTAAAGGAGGCGGGAGTGTACAGTGGAGAAAAGACGGCCTCTTCAGTGGGTGGTGCTGGGAAGGCTGGACAGCTACATGTAGAAGAATGAGGTTGGAACTCTCCCTAACACCATACACAAAAATAAACTCAAAATGGATTAGAGACCTAAATGTAAGGCCAGACACCATCAAACTATTAGAGGAAAGCATCAGCCTATGGAGAACAGTATGGATGTTCCTTAAAAAACTAAAAATAGAACTACTGTATGACCCAGCAATCTCCCTACTGGGCATATATCCTGAGAAAACCATTATTCAAAAAGAGTCATGTACCACAATGTTCACTGCAGCTCTATTTACAATAGCCAG
>NC_041226.1:58259855-58275298 GCF_002837175.3 Physeter macrocephalus
AGCTGGAGGAATCAGGCTCCCTGACTTTGGACTATACTACAAAGCTACAGTAATCAACACAGTATGGTACTGGCACAGAAATAGAAATATAGATCAATGGAACAGGATAGAAAGCCCAGAGATAAACCCATGCATATATGGTCACCTTATCTTTGGTAAAGGAGGCGGGAGTGTACAGTGGAGAAAAGACGGCCTCTTCAGTGGGTGGTGCTGGGAAGGCTGGACAGCTACATGTAGAAGAATGAGGTTGGAACTCTCCCTAACACCATACACAAAAATAAACTCAAAATGGATTAGAGACCTAAATGTAAGGCCAGACACCATCAAACTATTAGAGGAAAGCATCAGCAGAACACTCTGTGACATAAATCACAGCAAGATCCTTTTTGACCTACCTCCTAGAAAGATGGAAATAAGGACAGAAATGAACAAAGGGGACCTAATGAAGCTTCAAAGCTTTTGCACAGCAAAGGAAACCATAAACAAGACGAGGAGACAACCCTCCTTAAAAAACTAAAAATAGAACTACTGTATGACCCAGCAATCTCCCTACTGGGCATATATCCTGAGAAAACCATTATTCAAAAAGAGACATGTACCACAATATTCATTGCAGTGCTATTTATAATAGCCAGGAAATGGAAGCAACCTACGTGTCCATCAACAGATGAATGGATGAAGAAGATGTGGCACATATATACAATGGAATATTACTCAGCCATAAAAAGAAATGAAATTGAGTTATTTGTAGTGAGGTGGATGGACCTAGAGTCTGTCATACAGAGTGAAGTAAGTCAGAAAGAGAAAAACAAATACCATATGCTAACACATATATATGGAATCTAAGACAAATGGTTCTGATGAACCTAGGGGCAGGACAGTAATAAAGACCTAGAATGGACTTGAGGACATTTGTGGTGGGGGAGGGTAAGCTCTGATGAAGTGAGAGAGCAGTAGTGACATATATGCACTACCAAATGTAAAATAGGTAGCTATTGGGGAGCAGCCGCATAGCACAGGGAGATCTACTCGGTGCTTTGTGACCACCTAATGGGGTGAGATAGGGAGGGTGGGAAGGAGACGCAAGAGCGAGGGGATATGGGGATATATGTATACGTATAGCTGATTAACTTTGTTATGCAGCAGAAACTAACACAACATTGTAAAGCAATTACACTCCAATAAAGATGTAAAAAAATAAAAAAAATAAAAACATAATTTAAAAATTAAAAAAAAAAAAGCTGCTAGTAAATTCAAATTTCACCCTGGTTGCCTTTATTACCCCATTCTCTGTTAGGGATATGAATAAAAAAATAAACAATATTTTTAAATTGTATACAAAAGCTAAATCATGAGCCATACGATGAAGTTTACTTGAAGTAACAAAATATATATATATATATATATATATATATATATATATATATTTTTTTTTTTTTTGCGATATGCGGGCCTCTCACTGTTGTGACCTCTCCCGCTGTGGAGCACAGGCTCCGGACGCGCAGGCCCAGCGGCCATGGCTCATGGGCCCAGCTGCTCCGCGGCATGTGGGATCCTCCCGGACCAGGGCACGAACCCGTGTCCCCTGCATCGGCAGGCGGACTCTCAACCACTGCACCACCAGGGAAGCCCCCAAATAAATATATTTTTATGCAATTATATAATTGCAAGAAATTAACCTCCATTTAGTTCCAGTGTTCATATCTTAATAAATCATCTGACCGTTTTGCTGACCTCCACTTGAAATCTTTACTTTTTGTAATGGTCAGTTTCATATGTCAAATTGGAGAGTGTCTTGGGATGAGATTAATATTTAAAACTGAACTCTGAGTTAAGCAGATTGCTTTCCATAATGTGAGTGAGCCTCACACAATCAGCTTGAACAGAAGGAAATGACTGGCCTTCCTGAGCAAGAGGGAATTCTCCATCAGATTACCTTCGGCTTGGAACTGGAACATTGGCTCTCCTCTACCTCAGCCGTGTCAGCCCACACTACAGATTTTGAATCTCCTGGGGTCCATAATCATGTAAGCCAATTCCGTATAGTGAGTCATATATATATATACATATGTATGAACCCTAATTCACCTTCCTTTTTTTTTTTTTTTTTTGCGGTATCCTTTTTAATTGAAATAGATATTTGAATCTGAACCATACTATGGTCATGCCAACTCCTTCAGTTATGCACTAGAAAGTAGAATGGAGTCAATTCACTGACTTTACCCAACATTGCAATTCTTGAAATCCCAGGTTAATTGGACTCCAAAGTTCATTTTCTGTGCACTCTTAAAACACAATGCGGAAAAGTCCTTGCTTCCAAAATCTAGGCTACTGTCATTTTTTTTTTTTTTTTTTGGTTGCACCACATGGCTTGTGGGATTTAGTTCCCCAATTAGGGATCAAACCCAGGCCCATGGCAGTGAAAGCACCCAGTCCTAACCTCTGGACCACCAGGGAATTCCCGAAGCTACTATCATTTTGATAGTGATGATTACATTCCTGGTGTTTTCCAGATTACAGGAGAAGATATTGTACAATAAGAAAATTACTAAATCTACTAGGAGATTTAACAGTGTACTTTACACAGCTAGTTTACTCTTTATCTCTTAACATTATTTTGTTCCATTTCGAAAATTTAAATCTATAGATATTGAATCTGACCCTTAACTTTGAAAAACTGCTAAGATTTAAATTAAAAGATCATATTCATTTTGTATATATATATATATATATATAGTGTACAACTTAGTCTTTTGGAATAGTAAGACCCAAGAGCTGCTGTTGATGTGTAAAAGTTTTTATTTTTATACAGCTATATGAGAAAGCTAATGACAACATAATAAATTCTTCATGTACTTAAAGTGTTATAGTTTAGAAGGTTCTTACACTGAAATTATGACTTTTATATTCTTCAGTGGAAATTTACATACTAGATTGTACAGTATATTTATTTGAGATGCAGCTCTTTGTTTTGCCCCCATTTAACAATTTTGCTTCATAAAATATAAAAAATCGGAGTTCATATTTTAGAGCTTCATTTTTTTCAGTTTTAATTTTTCTATTATATGAAGTTGAAAGTTTTGTGGAAACCCACTTGGAATACACTTTATGTTTATATTTTAATATTAAACTTTGAAATATGCTTGAAAATAAAAATAATTCTTATCAAATAATGTGGCCAGCAATGTAAACACACAGTCACATAGAATAAGACAGATAATATAATAAGTATATGGATAAGATTTTTTAACTGCTTGCAAGAGTTGGTGCCATTATCTGCCATCTTGATACCAACTAGCAGTCTGAGAGAAGAATTTACTCTTTGTTTTCTTATTCCCTTATGCATAACTCTCTGTGGTGTGCATGTGTTGACTGTGATGTTTTTGAAGAAATTGTATACAAGTATTTCTCCATATCAAGGAACAACATTTTGTTTAAAAAAGCTACTTTAATTTAATGAATCAATAATTGCTTAGGGGATATAGGTCACGAAAATAATTTTTGAATGCAGGTTACATGTGGAGAAAGATAAAAGACAAAAGAAAGAAAACACAAATAGAAATTTAGGTATCTTTTTCATAGCTTTTCTTCCAATTAAGAGGGAGAAATTATACCTGGTATGTGCCAAGCAGCCAGCTGGCTAGAGGATTGCCATACGGCATACATTATCTACTGAACTTCAGCCTCAAAATGACCAAGATAAACAGATAATTTGAAATCACAAGGGGGTAACTTGCCCTACTGTAATGGAGCTAGGACATGACAAAGAAAAGATTCCAAGTTAGGACTACAAGGCCTCAAAAGCAATATTTCTAAAAGACACCATTCTTTAAAAGATTGAGTTTGCATCAGCAGCCTTTTCAAAAGTGGTTTAAAATCATCTGAATCTGAAAACATAAAGATATAAGATGTTTTAAAATTCCCCTATCTTTCCTTGCTAATGCATTTATTAATTTTTAAAACAAATTGTAAATGCTTCTACTCTTGCTATCACTGCTTCTACTGCAATCACATAGAATACAATGCGTAATGAGATCAGAAATATTTTGCTTATATTGATTATGATTACATTTGAATTGATGACACACATTGCCTACTTCTGGACTCATTTCACCTCTCAACATTTATAGAAACCAACATTCTCATAATCAGTGCTAGTATTGCTACAGGAACATCCCTTGGATTTTTCAGCTCTGCACTGTTTTCTACTTATTTCTCATTTTTATGGCCAATACATTTACTTTTATATTCCAGTTCTTATTCTTCTGGCCTGTTGATTACTCCTGTTTTTCCCTACTTATATTTCTTTAATATGCTAGAATGGTGTTTAACAGCAATGATTTGACAGCAATGATTTGATAGTGTAATTGATATTTACAAGCTGCAGCCTTATCTCTATTCCTTAATAACTGTGATACTGGGAAAGATAATTAAACTATAAAGCTCTCAAGTTCCTCATCTGTAAGTGGGGAAAATTAAATTACTTTTTTTCATAAGGCTGTTATAGAATTAAATTTAAAAACATACTAAAGGATTATCTCATTTTATGGCACATTTCATTTAACATATATCTTAGTAATATTAAATGGTTATTGAATTGTGGCACTCAGTGCTCAATAAACAATATCAATTTTTTTGGATCTTATGGTATTTTATACAACACCTCTTGCAAAATCATTACAGGACACTGTGCCTAGTAGAGCTGATGCACACAGCCACCTAGGCTATATAGTGTGAAACTCCAGGAAGCATCATTCACATAGATTACAATATATATGGCACCACCTGAGGTAGTACAATATATTACTCCCTGAACCTAGTCAGCTTGTAACGGAGTAAAACCAGAAACTCCCCAACTCAAAATCAGATCCTGTTTTCAAGACAATCATACCTAAAGTGACAGACACAGTGAATTGTCTATTCAGAAGCCATTATTTTCTTTTTATTTCTTGCTAAATAATTTAGATATAGTTTAGGAATGTGAAGGTGCTGTGTCTAGGAAAGATGGACCCCTTCCTAGGCCCAGGGGATAACTGATTGTTGAACTAAACTGTGGCAATCTTATTCCCCTTTGCCAGAAATTGGTTTAAGGAGATTGGCAAGTTGACCCAGTTCTGGCCATAGATATATTAGGGGTGTTAGGGTGTTTGGCCTATGGAAAAGGATTTCCACTATTACTGAAAAAATGTGTAGAGAGACATTCCCCTTTCTTTCTTTGGATGCAGTCGTATAAGCAAGCGTGGACTGCAGGTGAAGTAGCCATTTTTATCGTGATACAACAAGCCTGTGGATAACAGAAGAGATTCTAGGACTGGCAAAAAGGAAATACAGAAAGCCAAGAGGTCCTGAATGAAATTATTAAGAATTAGTAGCACCTACTTCCCATTTCGTGTTATGTGCAGTTTTGGTTAGGATTTCTATTAACTGCAAGTAAAAACTTCCTGATACATTTAATTAATTTGACCTCTTTGTCTTTGTTTTCCTTTTATGCCAATGGATTTCACAAGGTGAATATTAACTCTTATTTTTCTATTTTCCCACAATCTGCTTGACTAGAGGTGACACATTCTCCACCTCTCTTCTTCTGATCCTCTCATTTTTTATTTACATATTTTCAATGTAGAAAGACAAATAACTGTTTAATAATTATACACATTTTTATTTCTACATTAGCTGTAATGTATGTCCTCATCTATGAAATGGGGATAGCATATGCTTTAGAGGGTTATCATGAAGACTGTGTAACATAATCACAGACATATTCTAGGCCTTTAGTAAACTGTGATCTCTTCTTGTTGGTGAAACATATATTACGTTAAAAATATTTTTTTTAATTTTATATACTCAAAAAATCTTGACTAAAGAAATTTTTAAAACTATAAGCACTTAGAGTAAACAAATATCTTCTGTATAGTATTTGCCAAATGCCAATAATATCCTGACATATCAGTAGTAAATGTACAGTACATTATATGGATCGATCATTTGTAAGGTAGAGAAATTCAAAGAAAATACATATTTACAAGTTCTGACAATATTGTGAGAGAAGTAACAAATTTCAATTATATTTCTATACTAATAAAAATTTTATGGTACTTCCTCAGTTCCAGGAAAATTTCATTGTTTGTCAGAAAATAATAAACTTAACCCATTGTCTCCAGACAAATGAGGCATTTTATTCTGCGATTTACCTTGGGGTATATTGGCTGGTGAATGGTTGTATCAGTGATAATATTTTCTGACATAAAGTTGATATCTCTCTCTCTTTCTCTGCTTTTGACTTTATGTATAAAATCAACAAAATTTATGAGTTTTTTCTTATAGTGGAAAAATAATTTTTTGCTTATAGAAAAAAAGCATTTTCAATATTGGCAATAGAGTTATGTACTGAGAAAGCAATTCAAGTGGCTGTAAGAAGCCTGTTTCTTATTTCAGTCATTCTTTCTCATCCTTTCCACCCCCACCGCCAACAAGATGCAGTAAAGAATAAATGAGAGCGGATATGACATTTATAGAGTGTCTGCTATGAGACAGGCATTTTACTTGGTGTTCAGAGTAGCACAACTCATTGTAAGCCCCACTCATCAACTCAACTGAATGAGTTGACATTATTTCACATTTACGGGTGGGGTTTGAGGTTCAGAGAGGGATAAAGAATGATAACTTGAACATGTAGCACCGTTTATTAAATCCAATATTTGGCAACATGGAAATTCTGTTTCTTTTCTTATTTTAAGCTCCTGACACTAATACTTCCATTTCTCTACTTTTTCACAGCTATCTCATAAAATTCACAATATATTATAATTTAACTTTGAGTACCTAACTAGTAAATCAAACACTAGATTTTCAGATAACTCACCTTCAAATGCCCCTTGGTATTTGATAAAAGTACATTGTGCTTGGAATGGACATTTCACTTTCACATGGCTCAGGTTATTTATTCTTTCAACTCATTATGATAGAAAAGTTATTATATATTTTTTGAGCACATGTTCTGTGCCAGACTGTATGTAAAACATTTTTATGACATTTAATCTTCACAGAAATTCTATGAGTTAGAGTTAATTCATTTAACTCCATTAAATGAGTTAAATATTACTCTTATTCTCATTATTATTTTCAGTATTATGATCATTGATGAGGGTTGAGTCTCAAGAACCAATTAGTAGCAGAGCTTGGATTCAAGAATAGGATTTGAGTCTAGAATCTCCAAATGTATAAATATCCCAGTATTTTTTCACATTTTATCACCTGACCAGTATATTATCAACTATTTAAACGCGAATAAAATTGTTTTTAATATGTATGTTTGCAGTACATAGCCTATTGCTTACATACTGGTAGATTTTAAAAAATGTTTTAAAGTAAACTGTAACTATGTATCTTAATAAGCTTTGCAATACATTGAAATTGAATGTGTAATTAAATTCAGCTATGACAAGAGTGTAAACTCTATGTGGTAGGAATTTTTTGTCCTGTTTACTGTATCCCGCAAGTTTGGAACAGTGCATCACATTTGGCAGTTATTTACTTCTTAATTGTTGATTAGGTAGTTATATTTTACTGTACTAGAGTGACTATAAGGAAGCAATACAGAGTGATATGGGAAGTACCATGCAGAAAGAGAAACCACATCGGAGAAGGAAATTCAAAAGCTGGAGAAGAGAGCAAGCTGGAAACTACTCACTGTCAAGACTGAAGGTGCTGGCTACCCCTGCTTCTCCTCTAGGTGAATTCCTGCTGCGTTCTATTTCGGAATCAGAGGTTTTCAAAAAGCATGAAGTCATGGGGTTTTAAGGTGGCACTCCAGTTGGCAGAAACCATGACAACAGAAGAGCGATCAAATGAGACTTTTTGCTGAAAGAAAATTTAAAAGTTTGTAGTAATTGTGAGTGCCAGGAATGGGTGTTGAGGTAATTTGGATTTTCAAATTTCTCATTGACTTTATAAAGTGCAATCACTTTATATTTGGTATACATGCTGTGCACATAATTTTTTCTTGATTTAAATTTCTGAATATAATTGTGTTACAAAATTACTTGAGGTTTTCTTCTGGAAACTTTGGAAATGATGGGAAAGATAAGTATGAACCAAAGCAGAAATGAATTAACTAAAATACCTCATTTTTCTTGAAAAATGTTTAGCTACAGAAATATGGACTGACACATATTTGCTTCTGGGTAATGGAAACATATCAAACAGGACAAGATACCACTTCAAAGTATATATCAATAATTCTCAAATTGGAATGTATCATTTTACCACATTTTGCTTCTGAAAAAATATAAACCCTCTCTGGTAAGAATTTTTCAAAAATACCAAAACAGATAGTGACACTAAAATTGTTTAATTTAGCTACTAGTTATTAATAAAGGACATTCTGCTTTAAAATTTAGGATATCTGTCATACAATGTGAATTGTTAAAACTGGACCACTAAGAAAGAATTCAAAATACAGGATGAATAAGATAGTTTTTTTAAAAAATTATATTAATTTGGACACTTTTATTGAAATTTAATAACATTTGAAAAAGGAGAAAAAATTCCCTGATCATAGTATCTTTTCACTTTTAGAACTTTGTTGTAATTTTTTATCTATAGTCACACAGAGTAAAATACTGATTTAATGATAAAGCAATACTCATTTGTTAATTGCTAAATTCAAATGATACGGTTTCATGTTTTGCATTATTCTTTTCATTGATTTAAAAAATATAATGATACCAATATAAAATTTTAAACATTGTAATGTAATAGATAGTAAAATGTAAAATTTAAAAAGTATGAGGTGATTAAAAAAAATCTAGGCTTACTCTAATACTTAGTTCCTTATCATCTTCCTATATTTGAACTGCTTTGGTTAATCTTATGAATAATAACTATTGTTAAATAAATTCACTTTAATTCAATTAATAAGTCACTTGAAATTCCAAAAATTAATGTAGCTTCTGCATAGAGACTCTGTAGAGTACTTAGACAGTCCTAATCATTAAAGATGGTGGGGGGAGGGGGGACATATGTATTATCTCAGCTAGTGAAGCTAACCTTTTAACTACTTTTTTCTGAAAATAATCTAATGGAATCAGAACATTGTCAGGCATGTTTGAGACACATTTAGGCCTTGGATATAAGTTGTAAGATGGTCACGTTTTTGGAACCCAGTATTTGAAACCCATAAATATGACATAACAGCTGACAAGGGGTCTGAAAATATGATGAAGTACATGATGCCTGGGAAGTCCTGAAAAATGCTGTCATTGACTGAATTTCTACCACATGCTTGTTACTATATAAAAAGAAAACTCCTCTGAATGACTCAGTTCTTAAAAAGATCATAGTGGCAGGATATCACAAGACAAATTACATTTTGATGAATGTTCTAAAAAGTACAAGAAGTACACTGAGGCACAGATAAATTATCCAAGATTTTGCAGAAAAATTTCAATCCTACTGAAGAAGTAATACAAATAAGAGGAATAATTACAAATCAAACATGCTTGGATAGGAAGGCACATGATCTATATCCATGCATGCAGGTTAGTTTAAAGAAGACTATTCAGAGCAATATTAAAATGATCAAATAAGTGCTCTCTCCCCCTCTCATTTTGTAGTAGCTTTTAACAAATTTCATATATAGACTGAGTAGAGGCAAATGTGAATGCTCATCATTTTGAGTAAATCAATGACAGACACTGATATTGAGTTAACATATCAATCATTCACCAAAGGTAGAAAGAGTTCATTTTTTTAACATTTTGTTTTGTGTTAATTAAATAATTTAATAAAGCATAAACTCTACAGAGATGAACAAAAACTGTACTATAGTTTTAGTGGAGTTTAGCACAGTTTTATGTTAAACAATCCAATTGTCTGACTTCAATGGTAAAATCCAAAATGTGCCCAGTAAAGAAATTCTGTAAATTTTCCAAATAAAAAGCTATGACACTATGTTAAAAATTACATTATAGTCTTTTGAGCTAACTATGATTAGAGAGTCAAGTTTTTGGTTAGAGTTTAGTTCTCTCAAGCCAGAATCCAGTTTATATCTACAATGGAAAAAAGAAAATTTTGCAGTCACTCATAGATGATTAACTGTGTCATAATCACAAATTATCTGTATGTTTCTGCAGTCATTGGTGAAACAAGCCCAACATTACTACTGTATTAAATTTCTTAACGTGAAGATCTCTTGCTGTCATATCGTTACTGAAAATTTGTAGTTAATAACATATTGGATAAATATATGCATCGATATTTTATGTAGTGGAGAACTTAAAAACAAACAGAATGAAAAAGCAAGTTTTTAGAAGTTAATTGAGTGGATAGAAGAAATAATTGAACGATTGAAGAATTGTTAATTCAGGTGATTGAAGGAAAGCATATGTACATATACCACGTACAAATACAATGCCTGTTTGGTTTCTGCTGCAATTCAAAGGATTATGAATAATGTCATGAGCATATAGAAAACCGATAAATGAAAGCTTTCTTTATCCTACATAATTCATTATGCTTGGAGACATGTACTTCCAAATATTATTTGAATCAATCTACTACATATCCAGAATCTAATATGTTATGATTTTAGTTATTGCTTTTTGCATTTATGAAATGAGAATGTGATTAGAACTTTTTAATCCTTTGCATGAATACTAGAAAACGTTGTGTTTTTGAGTCAGACCTAGGTTGGATTATTGGTACTGTTCATTAATACCCTTGTAACCTTGAGTTATTTAATCAACATTTTCAGGTAATTAAATAAAAAAGGCAACATTTACATTTTATAATTATGAAAATTAAACTAGATAACATATGTAAAATTCCCTAGCTCAGAGTAGACAGGGATATGTTTTTCTTTCTTTTTCAAGAATAATACAATGGGAATTGTGATGAAAGGCATAGTTGTGAAAACTTTTGTTTTTTAAGTGAAGAAGCAATGTGGAAATTTAAAGATAGTAATAGAAATAATTACATTTACTTCTACATACACAGTCTCAACAAATTCATATTATAGGTCAATGGAATAATCATGACATTTTGACATCATAGCAACTTAAGTTAAGCTACTGTCTCTACCTCTTAAGAATAATAGAACCTTGAGAAAATCACATACCCTCAATTGGAGTGTCTGAAAAATGCAGATAGCAACATATAATAATATAACTTATTTATTATCTGTTATAAAATAATCACATGAAAATACTTACTAAATTTTAAAAGTTTAAAAAATGTAATATTGCTATCCATTTATAATTATCTAAAAATAATTGAATTAAAATGACTATTTTGGTAATTTTTAATTAACAATTTTATACCTATAACTATTAATGGGTATTTATAAATATATCTATCAATATTGAAAACAATATCAATATAGGTATACTCCTTCATAGAAAAAACATTCACAGTTTATTTCTTAAACATTTGTCATAATGTTAAAATGTATATTTAGGTTTATCATTGACTAGTAAATTTCTTGCTTAAAAATATATACTTTTATATATTTCCCTTTAAGATAGGACTCCCGAGATACGTGGCATGTGTCAAATATTTTATAGATACCTTTATCAATACTCTAACTACAAGTTTATATTAAACTTTAGATTAAAAATTCTTTAAAAATTCTACAAAATACCAATATATGGTGGCTGATTCAAGATATGTACAGAGATTTTGAAATAAATATCATTCCATGACAGTGAATGCCTTCAGTCCTATGCACATGGATTGTCTTTTTTCACCTGAAGAATTATTATCATAATGAATACTAGATAATGCACTTAGTAAAATAACTATGTATACAACCCTACACTCTAGATTTGTCATAATTAGACAGTTGAGGAGCAATTTTTAAAATATTTTATTACCTTTTTGTGTATTAAATTTAGAGAGAAATGCATCCTTCTTCAGGGCTATTAGAAAATAGCATGTAATAAGTTACAAGCTAAGATACTTATGTAAAAATATTTATAAACACTGGCTTATAAATGTCAGGATAATGAACCACCAAGTTAACTAAGATGTAGTTTAAAATCATGCCTATTATATTTCATTCTATTACATAAAGTAGCTCCCAAATCGTTAAGGCAACATGCAACAAAACATTATTTAATTGCTCTCTATTATAATGTCATTCTGATAACAAAATTTCATTCAATAATTGAATAATCATTTTCAGGTGCAGTACTCATAAAGAGTGCTGCCAGAAATACAAAGACAATACATGCTTCCTCAACTTCAAGGTGTTCATTAGTGAGACAGATTCTAACCAAACGTACTCCGTTGCAAAGCAGAATTAAGTAAATAGTATGGGAAATACAAAGTATCTCTACAGCAGCACAGAAATAGAAGCAATTAATTTCCCTTGGAGAGAAATCAGGCAGCCAGCTTCAAGACTGAAAGCTCGTTATGAAATGAGTTAAAGAAAAACTGGGTAAATTTAGCTAACCTCATTAAAATTACAGTTCGTAGAGTATACTGTTAGAACATAATCCTGGTTATACAGTGTCTTTAACTTCATGAATGTTGTGACTATTTTTCTTTGTTTCCATTGGGATTTTGATGTAAACTTGAAGAAGCTCCAAGTACTACTAGTCTGATGTCATTTTAAATTAAAATTTGCTGGTATTTCATAAAAATACACAGAAATGAAATTATATTCCCCTTCCAGTTGACCATGTACTTTCCATATTTCATCCAGCTGATAAAATGTTAAAATGGTATCAGATCAGAAATATACTAGACCTAATGGTGAATCATTTCTCTTTCCCTGATCTGTGTATTTCCTGGGTTTTTTTAAGTAAAATTTTATAAATTTTATAAATTTTACAATTTGGATATTTTTGTTGTATGGCAATTCTGGTCAGTACTTTGAACTGAACTCCCACCTCCATCCTACACACACACACACACACACACACACACACACAAACACATGGAGATGCTGGACTAAATGTGAGAAAAACATGTCTTAGATATTTATTTAACCAGTCTTAGATATTTATTTAACCAACCTTGAAACCAAAACAGGGAAATACATAACTGGAACAGAAAACAGTAAATTTAAATTGAGACAGAAGACCAATATTATTGGGGGTGGTGACAGGTCCTAACAAATGAGGCTGGCTGGGCTCTGAAACCTGAAGGAAGCAGAGTCGGGTTCCTAGTGTTGCTTTGTTTCATTTAGTAAAGGTGCCATCGTTTTAGCCAGTCCATAAATAGCTTCCTGTCATGATTCTTTTACACACATCCTTTAGTTATGCACCATATTGCATCCCTACTACCAGACAAATGTTCCTGGATCCAACTGCCTCCTCTTCATCCATTAGGTTATTTTTATTTCTTCTGTGTGTGTGTGTGTGTGTGTGTGTGTGTGTGTGTGTGTGTGTGTGTGTGTGGTTTATTTATTTATTTATTTATTTTTCAAATTTCTGTTGGATGAGTTGGAGTTCTTGGTTTTTTTTCTACATTTTTATTGGAGTATAATTGCTTTACAATGGTGTGTTAGTTACTGCTTTATAATAAAGTGAATCAGCCATACATATACATATATCCTCATATCTCCTCCCTCTACGTCTCCCTCCCAACCTCCCTATCCCACCCCTCTAGGTGGTCACAAAGCACCGAGCTGATCTCCCTGCGCTATGCGGCTGCTTCCCACTAGCTATTTATTTTACATTTGGTAGTATTTATAAGTCCATGCCACTCTCTCACTTTGTCCCATCTTACACTTCCCCCTCCCCATATCCTCAAGTCCATTCTCTAGGTCTGTATCTTTATTCCTGTCCTGCCCTTAGGTTCTTCAGAACCATTTTTCTTTTTTCTTTTTTTTTCTTAGACTCCATATATATGTGATAGCATACAGTATTTGTTTTTCTCTTTCTAACTTACTTCACTCTGTATGACAGTCTCTAGGTCCATCCACCTCACTACAAATAACTCAACTTTGTTTCTTTATATGGCTGAGTAATATTCCATTGTATATATGTGCCATATCTTCTTTATCCATTCATCTGTTGATAGACACTTAGCTTGTTTCCATGTCCAGCCTATTGTAAATAGAGCCGCAATGAATATTGTGGTACATGACTCTTTTTGAATTATGGTTTTCTCAGGGTATATGCCCAGTAGTGGGATTGCTGGGTCATAGGGTAGTTCTATTTTTAGTTTTTTAAGGAACTTCCATACTGTTCTCCATAGTGGCTGTATCAATTTACATTCCCACCAACAGTGCAAGAGGGTTCCCTTTCCTGCCCACCGTCTCCAGCATTTATGGTTTGTAGATTTTTTGATGATAGCCATTCTGACTGGTGTGAGGTGATACCTCATTTTAGTCTTGATTTGCATTTCTCTAATGATTAGTGATGTTGAGCATCCTTTCATGTGCTTGTTGGCAATCTGTATACCCTCTTTGGAGAAATGTCTATTTATGTCTTCTGCCCATTTTTGGATTGGGTTGTTTGTTTTTTTGATATTGAGCTGCATGAGCTGCTTGTAAATTTTGGAGGTTAATCTTTTGTCAGCTGCTTCATTTGTTTCTTTATATGGCTGAGTAATATTCCATTGTATATATGTGCCATATCTTCTTTATCCATTCATCTGTTGATAGACACTTAGCTTGTTTCCATGTCCAGCCTATTGTAAATAGAGCCCATTAGGTCCCATTTGTTTATTTTTGTTTTTATTTCCATTTCTCTACAAGGTGGGTCAAATAGGATCTTGCTGTGATTTATATCAGAGAGTGCTGTGCCTAGCTTTCCTCTAAGAGTTTGATAGTGTCTGGCCTTACATTTAGGTCTTTAATCCACTTTGAGTTTATTTTTGTGTATGGTATTAGGGAGTGTTCTAATTTCATTCTTTAACATGTAGCTGTCCAGTTGTTCCAGCACCACTTATTGAAGAGTCTGTCTTTTCTCCACCTTATATTCTTGCCTCCTTTATCAAAAATAAGGTGACCATAAGTGCGTGTGTTTATCTCTGGGCTTTCTATCCTGTTCCATTGATCTATATTTCTGTTTTTGTGCCAGTACCATATTGTCTTGATTACTGCAGTTTTATAGTATAGTCTGAAGTCTGGGAGCCTGACTCCTTCAGCTCCGTTTTTCCTTCTCAAGATTGTTTTGGCTATTCGGGTTCTTTTGTGTTTCCATACAAATTGTGAAATTTTTTGTTCTACTTTTGGGAAAAATGTCATTGGTGGTTTGATAGGGATTGCATTGAAACTGCAGATTGCTTTGGAGTATAGTTATTTTCACAATGTTGATTCTTCCAGTCCAAAAAGATGGTATATCTCTCCATCTGTTTGTATCATCTTTAATTTATTTCATCAGTGTCTTCTAGTTTTCTGCATACAGGTCTTTTGTCTCCTTACGTAGCTTTATTCCTAGGTATTTTATTCTTTTTGTTGCAGTGGGAAATGGGAGTGTTTCCTTAATTTCTCT
>NC_041226.1:58275322-58283711 GCF_002837175.3 Physeter macrocephalus
TTTTTTTGCGGTACGCGGGCCTCTCACTGTCGTGGCCTCTCCCGTTGCGGAGCACAGGCTCCGGACGCGCAGGCTCAGCGGCCACAGCTCACGGGCCCAGCCGCTCCGCGGCATGTGGGATCTTCCCAGACCGGGGCACGAACCCGTGTCCCCTGCATCGGCAGGCAGACTCTCAACCACTGCGCCACCAGGGAAGCCCAGATTTTTCATCATTAGTGTACAGGAATGCAAGAGACTTTTGTGCATTAATTTTGTATCATGCTACTTTACGAAATTCGTTGATTAGCTCTAGTAGTTTTCTGGTAGCATCTTTAGGATTCTCTATGTAAAGTAACATGTCATCTGCAAACAGTGACAGCTTTACTTTTCTTTTCTGATTTGTATTCCTTTATTTCTTTTTCTTCTTTGATTGCTGTGGCTAAAACTTCCAAAACTATGTTGAATAATAGTGGTGAGAGTGGACAACCTTGTCTTGTTCCTGATCTTAGTGGAAATGGTTTCAATTTTTCAGCATTGAGAACGGTATTGGCTGTGGGTTTGTCATATATGGCCTTTATTATGTTGAGGTAAGTACCCTCTACGCCTACCTTCTAGAGGGCCTTTATCATAAATGGGTGTTGAAATTTGTCAAAAGCTTTTTCTGCATCTATTGCGGTGATCATATGGTTTTTCTCTTTCAAATTGTTAATATGGTTTACCACAATGATTGATTTGTATATATCGAGGAATCCTTGCATTCCTGGGATAAACCACACTTGATCATGGTGTATGATCTTTTTAATGTGATGTTGGATTCTGTTTGCTAGTATTTTGTTGATGATTTTTGCACTATATTTTTCAGTGATATTGGCCTGTAGTTTAATTTCTCTGTGACATCTTTGTCTGGTTTTGGTATCAGGTTGGGGTGGCCTTGTAGAATGAGTTTGGGACTGTTCCTCTCTCTGCTATATTTTGGAAGAATTTGATAAGAATAGGTGTTAGCTCTTCTCTAAATATTTGATAGAATTCACCTGTGAAGCCATCTGGTCCTGGACTTTTGTTTGTTGGAAGATTTTTAATCACATTCTCAATTTCAGTGCTTGTGATTGATGTGTTTATATATTCTGTTTCTTCCTGGTTCAGTCTCAGAAGGTTGTGCTTTTCTACGAATTTCTCCATTTCTACCAGGTTGTCCATTTTATTGGCATATAGTTGCTTGTAGTAATCTCTCATGATCCTTTGTATTTCTGCAGTGTCAGTTGTTACTTCTCCTTTTTCATTTTTAATATTATTGATTGGAGTCTTCTCCCTTTTTTCTTGATGAGTCTGGCTAATGGTTTATCAATTTTGTTTATCTTCTCAAAGAAACAGCTTTTAGTTTCATTGATCTTTACTATTGTTTCCTTCATTTCTTTTTCATTTATTTCTGATCTGATCTTTATGATTCCTTTCCTTCAGCTAACTTTGAGGTTTTTTTATTCTTCTTTCTCTAATTGTTTTAGGTGTAATGTTAGGTTGTTTTTTTGAGATGTTTCTTGTTTCTTGAGGTAGGATTGTATTGCTATAAACTTCCCTCATAGAACTGCTTTTGCTGCATCCCACAGGTTTTGGGTCATTGTGTTTTCATTGTTATTTGTTTCTAGGTATTTTTTGATTTCCTCTTTGATTTCTTTCTTTGTTATTGTAGGTCTTTTCCTTCTCTTGTGTTTCCTGCCTAGAGAATTTTCTTTACATTTGTTGTAAACCTTGTTTGGTGGTGCTGAATTCTCTCAGGTTTTACTTGTCTGTAAAGATTTGTTTCTCCATCGAATCTGAATGAGATCCTTGCTGGGTAGAGTAATCTTGGTTGTAGGTTTTTCCCTTTCATCACTTTAAATATGTCCTGCCACTCCCTTCTTGGATTTATCCTGTATGGTACTCTCTGTGCTTTCTGGACTTGATTGACTATTTCCTTTTCCATGTTAGGGAAGTTTTCAACTATAATCTATATTTTCTCAGTCCCTTTCTTTTTATCTTCTTCTTCTGGGACCACTATAAGTCGAATGTTGGTGCATTTAATGTGTCCCAGAGGTCTCTGAGACTGTCTTTAGTTCTTTTCATTCTTTTTTCTTTATTCTGCTCTGCAGTAGTTATTTCCACTATTTGATCTTCCAGGAATTCTGCTCTACAGCAGTTATTTCCACTATTTTATCTTCCAGGTCACTTATCCGTTCTTCTGCCTCAGTTATTCTGCTATTGATTCCTTCTAGAGAATTTTTAATTTCATTTATTGTGTTGTTCATCATTGTTTGTTTGCTCTTTAGTTCTTCTAGGTCCTTGTTAAACGTTTCTTGTATTTTCTCCATTCTATTTCCACAATTTTGGATCATCTTTACTATCATTATTCTGAATTGTTTTTCAGGTAGACTGCCTATTTCCTCTTCATTTGTTTTGTCTGGTGGGTTTTTATCTTGCTTCTTCATCTGCTGTGTGTTTCTCTGTCTTCTCATTTTACTTAAATGAGTGTGTTTGAGGTCTCCTTTTTGCAGGCTGCAGGTTCATAGTTCCCATTGTTTTTGGTGTCTGCCCCCAGTGGCTAAGGTTGGTTCAGTGGGTTGTGTAGGCTTCCTGGTGGAGGGAACTAGTCCCTGTGTTCTGGTTGATGAGGCTGGATCTTGTCTTTCTGGTGGGCAGGACTGTGTCCAGTGGTGTGTTTTGGGGTGTCTGTGACCTTATTACGATTTTAGGCAGCCTCTCTGCTAATGCGTGGGTTGTGTTCCTGTCTTGCTAGTTGTTTGGCATAGGGTGTCCAGCACTGTCACTTGCTGGTTGTTGAGTGGAGCTGGGTCTTAGCGTTGAGATTGAAATCTCTGGGAGATTTTCACCTTTTGATATTACATGGAGCCAGGAGGTCTCTGGTGGACCAATGTCCTGAACTCAGCTCTTCCACCTCAGAGGCACAGGTCTGACACCCGGCTGGAGCACCAAGACCCTGTCAGCCACACCGCTCAGAAGAAAAGTGAGGAAAAAAAGAAAGAAAGATAGAAAAATATAAAATAAAATAAAGTTATTAAAATAAAAATTATTAAAATTAAACAAATTTAAAAGTAATAAAAATAGAATAAAAAAAAAGAAAGGTGAGAAACCATACCAAAAAAGAAGTCCACCAATGATAACAAGCTATACAAAAACAAACAAACAAACAAACAAAACGGACAGACAGAACCCTAGGGCAAATGGTAAAAGCAAAGCTATACAGACAAAATCACACAAAGACGCATACAGATAAACACTCACAAAAAGAGAAAAAGAAAAAAAAATCTATATATATAAAAAAAGGAGGAAGAGAGCAACCAAATCAATAAAGAAATCTACCAATGATAATAAACTTTAAATAGTAAACTAAGATAAACATAAAGCCAGGAACAAATTAAATGCAGAAAGCAAACCCCAAGGCTACAGTTGCTCCCAAAGTCCACCACCTCAATTTGGGGATGATTCGTTGTCTATTCAGGTATTCCAGAGATGCAGGGTACATCAAGGTGATTGTGGAGATTTAATCTGCTGCTCCTGAGGCTGCTGGGAGAGATTTCCCTTTCTCTTCTTTGTTCTCACAGCTCCTGGGGTTCAGCTTTGGATTTGGTTCTGCCTCTGTGTGTAGGTCACCTGAGGGCTTCTGTTCTTCGCTCAGACAGGACAGGGTTAAAGAAGCAGGTGATTCGGTGTCTCTGGCTCACTCAGGCCAGGGGGAAGGAGGGGTACGGAATGTGGGGTGAGCCTGCGGCAGCACAGTCCAGCATGACGTTGCACCAGCCTGAGGTGTGCAGTGTGTTCTCCTGGGGAAGTTGTCCCTGGATCATGGGACCCTAGCAGTGGTGGACTGCACAGGCTCCTGGGAGGGGAGGTGTGGATAGTGACCTGTGCTTGCACACAGGCTTCTTGGTGTCTGCAGCAGCAGCCTTAGAGTCCCATGCCCGTCTCTGATGTCCATGCTGATAGCCGCAGCTCGCACCCGTCTCTGGAGCTCTTTTAGGCGGTGCTCTGAATCCCCTCTCCTCACGCACCCCGAGACAATGGTCTCTTGCCTCTTAGGCAGGTCCAGACTTTTTCCCGGACTCTCTTCCAGCTAGCTGTGGCACACTAGCCCCCTTCAGGCTGTGTTCACGCAGCCAACCCCAGTCTTCTCCCTGGAATCTGACCTCCGAAGCTGGAGCCTCAGGTCCCAGCCCCCACCTGTCCCAGCCGGTGAGCAGACAAGCCTCTCGGGCTGGTGAGTGCTGGTCGGCACTGATCCTCTGTGCAGGAATCTCTCCACTTTGCCCTCTGCACCCCTGTTGATGCGCTCTCCTCCATGGCTCCAAAGCTTCCCCACCGCCCACACCCTGTCTCCACCAGTGAAGGGGCTTCCTAGTGTGTGGAAACTTTTCCACCTTCACAGCTCCCTCCCCGAGGTGCAGGTCTTGTCCCTATTCTTTTGTCTCTGTTTTTTCTTTTGCCCTACCCAGGTATGTGGGGAGTTTCTTGCCTTTTGGAAGTCTGAGGTCTTCTGCCAGCGTTCAGTAGGTGTTCTGTAGGAGTAGTTCCACATGTAGATGTATTTGTGATGTATTGGTGGGGAGGAAGGTGTTCTCCACGTTTTACTCCTCCGCCATCTTGAAGGTCTCCTTATTTGTTCTTTTATTTCATAATGTCTTAACTTGTCTTCTTCAGGTTTGATTCCTTCACTAGGATTCTTTGCTTGGCCATCACAGTAATATTTATAAAACTTAAATCTGAGCAAAATTCAGTGCTCTTCCTTTTTTCCTATTTTTTATGGTTCTCTGTTATCCTTCAAATAAATCCCATGCCTTTAACAGACACGTAACATCATTCACAATCTCATCCCTTCTCACTTCTCCAGATTTCTTGCATTCTTCTTCCATTTTCTTCCCATTTTTGTCCATACACTGTAGTTTTACAATTGTAATCTGCTTCCCTCTATGTTCCACCCATTCACATTTCTGTGCCTCCATTACCATGAGAATGCCCACTCTTGTATTTTTTATCTTGTGTATACTGGTCTCCTTGTATCTCAGGATTTCTCAAGCATTTCATATTCATTATAAGGCCTTCTCCCTCCCCATCCAATTCCCCCATACTGCCTCTGAAATGTATCCTCTGGTTATTGCTCTGCTATTGTGCTCACACTACTATTAAAGAATTTCCAAAGTTGAATGAATCATAGCTGCCTAATTTCATAGTCTTCCTCACTCTATTACTGTATGTACTGATGCAGCATAGATAATCCCTTGATGTGCATTGAATTAGTAGATGAATTATTTTGCTGTGAGCTGTACTGGGAGGGAAAACTCTTTTTTTTTTTTTTTTTTTTTTTTTGGAAAACCTTTTAAGACCTTCATCAATTCATTTATTCTCTCTGGAACTCAGTATACTAAACAGTTAGTTACAGAAGATTGAATGAACTTATCTTTTAGGCCTTTTCACAGTCCTTATAATGGCCTACAAACTCCTCCAAGATCTGATCCGATCACTTCTCTGACCTCATTCTCTATTCATTTCTCCAACTGTTTCAGCCACAGGTCACTTTTTTGCTCACCAAATACGTCAAGCATGCATCTAACATAGGACAGTTGTACTGCCTATTTTTTCAGGCCTATGTGCTCTCTCTCATTATTCCCATGGATAACTCTTCAGTTCCTTTAAGACCTTCTCATTGAGATCTACTGTAAAAACAACATATTATATATACAATATAGAGAATAGAATAGAATATCTATAACAAAGGCTCTAGTTTTGCTTTCTTCTTTTACATATTACCTTTCTCTTTTTAACACAGCATTTCGTTTACTATTTAGTATATTTACTGATTATTGTCTAACATCACCTGCTGGAATATCAACTCCTTGAGGGCAGAAATCTTTGTACAGGAGTGTATTTTAGGTGCCTAGAACATTTCTTATCATATCAGTAATTACATGTTGACTTCATGAATACAGGTAACATTTAGTTCTATGAGTTAAAAACCTTAGTTCAAAACCTTGGATTGCATTTCAAAAATTTTTATAATAAGTTTGAAAGCGATCTTTTAGCCTTGTCTATACTATTTCTGTTTAAAAACACCTTCCCTCAGCATCCTCCAAGGAAATATAATCACTACCTTTCAAATAATCTTTATTTGCTCTCACTCTTATGTCTGACTTTGCTCAACTTATCTACATAGAACTCTATATCCTCTAAAATTTAAACATATCTTACTCAAATCATTAAGTCTGTAAAATCTGCCTCAAATCAAAATTAAAATGAGAAAATTTTCTTCATCTCCTTAGTTAGAAGTGTTTTCTCCCTTTACAAATCAACTGAAGCATTTATTAGTATACTTTATTTGATTTTAATGATTAAAACTAATACAAATTGTTACTTTGGGCAACAGTGGCTTATTTTATCAACTAAATTGCAATTGTTCCGTAAGCAATTTATACATACATATATATATATAATTTATGTACACAAATATGTATATTGTATATAGTTTTCATTGTTTTTGTTTTCCATAATTAAAAATCATGAAGTAGACATTATATAAAAGTGAGAATATATTTTGTAAAATATAGTAGATTATATCTACCACTTAATCAATAAGGAATTATTCTTTTTCATTATTTTGTAGTTTTTTAAATTGCTAAATAAAAATATGTAATTTTGGTTTCTCTCTGTGGGATAGAAGAAGCAAGAAGATTATATCTTGAAATGAGTGAGATATAATTAGGATGTTGCAAATTATATTCTATTTTAATGGCTACCAAGCAAGGATCCACGAAACCTCAGTAAGTCGGTGTGGAAAGTTAATGGCTTGAAAAATTAATTCGATTTATTTCCTAATTCAAACTGAAAAGTACAGAAAGTTTTCCTATCCTCTGTTGATTGAGGACCAAATGTTCTAGTAACAATTCTTATAGCATATTAATGCTACAATGAATTGAGAACACTTTATTTTACCTCAAAACTTCATCTAGAAAGGTATCATGTTTAACAATTATGATATTTTTTTAAAAATTAATTCTAATCACATTTATGTAAAGCATTCTATTGAAACAGAGCACTCTTTTCTTAAAAGAGGTATGTGCCTAACATGTTATCTACTTACCTTCCCAATAAAAAAAGACCAACATTCACCTCAGATCAAACCTCATATTCAAGGTGGATTTGAATTAGATGTTCTTTATCATTATTTCCCATGTCATAGTGTTATCCATTAAATGGTTAGACAAGTCTATATGCTTTAACTAAAGATGAGATCTTCTCCCCTAAATTACTGAGATTTTTTTTTTTACAAATTCAGCTTGGATGGGGTCTCATTTAGTTATTTGTTTTCAACAATCTATTCTTTGGAGAAAACACCTTCATTACCATTTTCTGAGTATATTCTTTCCCTACCTGCATGGTCTCTCAACTTTTCTTTCTGGTCTTCGGATAGGTATCATCATACTGGAGAAGCCTTTCTTCACCTGCAGGAATTACAAACAATAAATAGTACTTGTGGCTTTGTTTCTCTTAACTCTAAAACGTCATGTCTTACACTGCTTTCCCAAGTGGTATATATAGTCTTCATTCATAGCTTTCAGTAACTTCAAGAAATTGGCTCAAGGGTCATCAAATTTGTCACATATTGCAGGATGTTCTTTTTAATAAAAAAATGAATAATATCCCATTGTCTTTATATACCACATCTTCTTTATCCATTCATCCTTTGATGGACATTTAGGTTGTTTCCAGGTCTTGGCTATTGTGAATAATGCTGCAAAAAACATGGGGCTGCATATATCTCTTTGAGATAGTGATTTCATTTTCTTTGGATATATAGCCAGAAGGGGGATTGTTGGATCATAAGGTTGTTTTATTTTTTAATTTTTTGCAGAGACTTCATACAGTTTTTCATAGTGGCTGCACCAATTTACATTCCCAGCAAGAGTGTACAAGAATCTTCACCAACAGTTGTTATTACTTGTCTTTTTGGCAATACCCATTCTGACAGGTGTGAGGTGATATCTCACTTGGGTTTTGATTTTCCTGATAACTAGTGATGTTGAGCACCTTTTCATTGACAGTCAGGTTCCACGTTTACAGATTCAAGCAACCATGTGTTGTGTACTATGTTTATGATCCCTGGTTGGTTGAATCTGTGGATGCAGAACTCAAGGATGCTGAACAGAGGGCCAACTATGGGACTTGAGCATCCAACTATTTTAGTATTTCTGGTGGGTCCTGGAACTAATTTCCCACGGATACCAAGAAACAACTGTACTTCTTGGCCACTTGTATACCTTCTTTGATAGAAGGTATAGATAGAAAATATCTATTCAGGTCCTATGTCCATTTTTTTTTTTTTTTTTTTTTTTGCGGTACGGGGGCCTCTCACTGTTGTGGCCTCACC
>NC_041226.1:58285884-58291983 GCF_002837175.3 Physeter macrocephalus
TTAAACGTTTCTTGTATTTTCTCCATTCTATTTCCACAATTTTGGATCATCTTTACTATCATTATTCTGAATTGATTTTCAGGTAGACTGCCTATTTCCTCTTCATTTGTTTTGTCTGGTGGGTTTTTATCTTGCTTCTTCATCTGCTGTGTGTTTCTCTGTCTTCTCATTTTACTTAAATGAGTGTGTTTGAGGTCTCCTTTTTGCAGGCTGCAGGTTCATAGTTCCCATTGTTTTTGGTGTCTGCCCCCAGTGGCTAAGGTTGGTTCAGTGGGTTGTGTAGGCTTCCTGGTGGAGGGAACTAGTCCCTGTGTTCTGGTTGATGAGGCTGGATCTTGTCTTTCTGGTGGGCAGGACTGTGTCCAGTGGTGTGTTTTGGGGTGTCTGTGACCTTATTACGATTTTAGGCAGCCTCTCTGCTAATGCGTGGGTTGTGTTCCTGTCTTGCTAGTTGTTTGGCATAGGGTGTCCAGCACTGTCACTTGCTGGTTGTTGAGTGGAGCTGGGTCTTAGCGTTGAGATTGAAATCTCTGGGAGATTTTCACCTTTTGATATTACATGGAGCCAGGAGGTCTCTGGTGGACCAATGTCCTGAACTCAGCTCTTCCACCTCAGAGGCACAGGTCTGACACCCGGCTGGAGCACCAAGACCCTGTCAGCCACACCGCTCAGAAGAAAAGTGAGGAAAAAAAGAAAGAAAGATAGAAAAATATAAAATAAAATAAAGTTATTAAAATAAAAATTATTAAAATTAAACAAATTTAAAAGTAATAAAAATAGAATAAAAAAAAAGAAAGGTGAGAAACCATACCAAAAAAGAAGTCCACCAATGATAACAAGCTATACAAAAACAAACAAACAAACAAACAAAACGGACAGACAGAACCCTAGGGCAAATGGTAAAAGCAAAGCTATACAGACAAAATCACACAAAGACGCATACAGATAAACACTCACAAAAAGAGAAAAAGAAAAAAAAAATCTATATATAAAAAAAGGAGGAAGAGAGCAACCAAATCAATAAAGAAATCTACCAATGATAATAAACTTTAAATAGTAAACTAAGATAAACATAAAGCCAGGAACAAATTAAATGCAGAAAGCAAACCCCAAGGCTACAGTTGCTCCCAAAGTCCACCACCTCAATTTGGGGATGATTCGTTGTCTATTCAGGTATTCCAGAGATGCAGGGTACATCAAGGTGATTGTGGAGATTTAATCTGCTGCTCCTGAGGCTGCTGGGAGAGATTTCCCTTTCTCTTCTTTGTTCTCACAGCTCCTGGGGTTCAGCTTTGGATTTGGTTCTGCCTCTGTGTGTAGGTCACCTGAGGGCTTCTGTTCTTCGCTCAGACAGGACAGGGTTAAAGAAGCAGGTGATTCGGTGGCTCTGGCTCACTCAGGCCAGGGGGAAGGAGGGGTACGGAATGTGGGGTGAGCCTGCGGCAGCACAGTCCAGCATGACGTTGCACCAGCCTGAGGTGTGCAGTGTGTTCTCCTGGGGAAGTTGTCCCTGGATCATGGGACCCTAGCAGTGGTGGACTGCACAGGCTCCTGGGAGGGGAGGTGTGGATAGTGACCTGTGCTTGCACACAGGCTTCTTGGTGTCTGCAGCAGCAGCCTTAGAGTCCCATGCCCGTCTCTGATGTCCATGCTGATAGCCGCAGCTCGCACCCGTCTCTGGAGCTCTTTTAGGCGGTGCTCTGAATCCCCTCTCCTCACGCACCCCGAGACAATGGTCTCTTGCCTCTTAGGCAGGTCCAGACTTTTTCCCGGACTCTCTTCCAGCTAGCTGTGGCACACTAGCCCCCTTCAGGCTGTGTTCACGCAGCCAACCCCAGTCTTCTCCCTGGAATCTGACCTCCGAAGCTGGAGCCTCAGCTCCCAGCCCCCACCTGTCCCAGCCGGTGAGCAGACAAGCCTCTCGGGCTGGTGAGTGCTGGTCGGCACTGATCCTCTGTGCAGGAATCTCTCCACTTTGCCCTCTGCACCCCTGTTGATGCGCTCTCCTCCATGGCTCCAAAGCTTCCCCACCGCCCACACCCTGTCTCCACCAGTGAAGGGGCTTCCTAGTGTGTGGAAACTTTTCCACCTTCACAGCTCCCTCCCCGAGGTGCAGGTCTTGTCCCTATTCTTTTGTCTCTGTTTTTTCTTTTGCCCTACCCAGGTATGTGGGGAGTTTCTTGCCTTTTGGAAGTCTGAGGTCTTCTGCCAGCGTTCAGTAGGTGTTCTGTAGGAGTAGTTCCACATGTAGATGTATTTGTGATGTATTGGTGGGGAGGAAGGTGTTCTCCACGTTTTACTCCTCCGCCATCTTGAAGGTCTCCTTATTTGTTCTTTTATTTCATAATGTCTTAACTTGTCTTCTTCAGGTTTGATTCCTTCACTAGGATTCTTTGCTTGGCCATCACAGTAATATTTATAAAACTTAAATCTGAGCAAAATTCAGTGCTCTTCCTTTTTTCCTATTTTTTATGGTTCTCTGTTATCCTTCAAATAAATCCCATGCCTTTAACAGACACGTAACATCATTCACAATCTCATCCCTTCTCACTTCTCCAGATTTCTTGCATTCTTCTTCCATTTTCTTCCCATTTTTGTCCATACACTGTAGTTTTACAATTGTAATCTGCTTCCCTCTATGTTCCACCCATTCACATTTCTGTGCCTCCATTACCATGAGAATGCCCACTCTTGTATTTTTTATCTTGTGTATACTGGTCTCCTTGTATCTCAGGATTTCTCAAGCATTTCATATTCATTATAAGGCCTTCTCCCTCCCCATCCAATTCCCCCATACTGCCTCTGAAATGTATCCTCTGGTTATTGCTCTGCTATTGTGCTCACACTACTATTAAAGAATTTCCAAAGTTGAATGAATCATAGCTGCCTAATTTCATAGTCTTCCTCACTCTATTACTGTATGTACTGATGCAGCATAGATAATCCCTTGATGTGCATTGAATTAGTAGATGAATTATTTTGCTGTGAGCTGTACTGGGAGGGAAAACTCTTTTTTTTTTTTTTTTTTTTTTTTTGGAAAACCTTTTAAGACCTTCATCAATTCATTTATTCTCTCTGGAACTCAGTATACTAAACAGTTAGTTACAGAAGATTGAATGAACTTATCTTTTAGGCCTTTTCACAGTCCTTATAATGGCCTACAAACTCCTCCAAGATCTGATCCGATCACTTCTCTGACCTCATTCTCTATTCATTTCTCCAACTGTTTCAGCCACAGGTCACTTTTTTGCTCACCAAATACGTCAAGCATGCATCTAACATAGGACAGTTGTACTGCCTATTTTTTCAGGCCTATGTGCTCTCTCTCATTATTCCCATGGATAACTCTTCAGTTCCTTTAAGACCTTCTCATTGAGATCTACTGTAAAAACAACATATTATATATACAATATAGAGAATAGAATAGAATATCTATAACAAAGGCTCTAGTTTTGCTTTCTTCTTTTACATATTACCTTTCTCTTTTTAACACAGCATTTCGTTTACTATTTAGTATATTTACTGATTATTGTCTAACATCACCTGCTGGAATATCAACTCCTTGAGGGCAGAAATCTTTGTACAGGAGTGTATTTTAGGTGCCTAGAACATTTCTTATCATATCAGTAATTACATGTTGACTTCATGAATACAGGTAACATTTAGTTCTATGAGTTAAAAACCTTAGTTCAAAACCTTGGATTGCATTTCAAAAATTTTTATAATAAGTTTGAAAGCGATCTTTTAGCCTTGTCTATACTATTTCTGTTTAAAAACACCTTCCCTCAGCATCCTCCAAGGAAATATAATCACTACCTTTCAAATAATCTTTATTTGCTCTCACTCTTATGTCTGACTTTGCTCAACTTATCTACATAGAACTCTATATCCTCTAAAATTTAAACATATCTTACTCAAATCATTAAGTCTGTAAAATCTGCCTCAAATCAAAATTAAAATGAGAAAATTTTCCTCATCTCCTTAGTTAGAAGTGTTTTCTCCCTTTACAAATCAACTGAAGCATTTATTAGTATACTTTATTTGATTTTAATGATTAAAACTAATACAAATTGTTACTTTGGGCAACAGTGGCTTATTTTATCAACTAAATTGCAATTGTTCCGTAAGCAATTTATACATACATATATATATATAATTTATGTACACAAATATGTATATTGTATATAGTTTTCATTGTTTTTGTTTTCCATAATTAAAAATCATGAAGTAGACATTATATAAAAGTGAGAATATATTTTGTAAAATATAGTAGATTATATCTACCACTTAATCAATAAGGAATTATTCTTTTTCATTATTTTGTAGTTTTTTAAATTGCTAAATAAAAATATGTAATTTTGGTTTCTCTCTGTGGGATAGAAGAAGCAAGAAGATTATATCTTGAAATGAGTGAGATATAATTAGGATGTTGCAAATTATATTCTATTTTAATGGCTACCAAGCAAGGATCCACGAAACCTCAGTAAGTCGGTGTGGAAAGTTAATGGCTTGAAAAATTAATTCGATTTATTTCCTAATTCAAACTGAAAAGTACAGAAAGTTTTCCTATCCTCTGTTGACTGAGGACCAAATGTTCTAGTAACAATTCTTATAGCATATTAATGCTACAATGAATTGAGAACACTTTATTTTACCTCAAAACTTCATCTAGAAAGGTATCATGTTTAACAATTATGATATTTTTTTAAAAATTAATTCTAATCACATTTATGTAAAGCATTCTATTGAAACAGAGCACTCTTTTCTTAAAAGAGGTATGTGCCTAACATGTTATCTACTTACCTTCCCAATAAAAAAAGACCAACATTCACCTCAGATCAAACCTCATATTCAAGGTGGATTTGAATTAGATGTTCTTTATCATTATTTCCCATGTCATAGTGTTATCCATTAAATGGTTAGACAAGTCTATATGCTTTAACTAAAGATGAGATCTTCTCCCCCAAATTACTGAGATTTTTTTTTTTACAAATTCAGCTTGGATGGGGTCTCATTTAGTTATTTGTTTTCAACAATCTATTCTTTGGAGAAAACACCTTCATTACCATTTTCTGAGTATATTCTTTCCCTACCTGCATGGTCTCTCAACTTTTCTTTCTGGTCTTCGGATAGGTATCATCATACTGGAGAAGCCTTTCTTCACCTGCAGGAATTACAAACAATAAATAGTACTTGTGGCTTTGTTTCTCTTAACTCTAAAACGTCATGTCTTACACTGCTTTCCCAAGTGGTATATATAGTCTTCATTCATAGCTTTCAGTAACTTCAAGAAATTGGCTCAAGGGTCATCAAATTTGTCACATATTGCAGGATGTTCTTTTTAATAAAAAAATGAATAATATCCCATTGTCTTTATATACCACATCTTCTTTATCCATTCATCCTTTGATGGACATTTAGGTTGTTTCCAGGTCTTGGCTATTGTGAATAATGCTGCAAAAAACATGGGGCTGCATATATCTCTTTGAGATAGTGATTTCATTTTCTTTGGATATATAGCCAGAAGGGGGATTGTTGGATCATAAGGTTGTTTTATTTTTTAATTTTTTGCAGAGACTTCATACAGTTTTTCATAGTGGCTGCACCAATTTACATTCCCAGCAAGAGTGTACAAGAATCTTCACCAACAGTTGTTATTACTTGTCTTTTTGGCAATACCCATTCTGACAGGTGTGAGGTGATATCTCACTTGGGTTTTGATTTTCCTGATAACTAGTGATGTTGAGCACCTTTTCATTGACAGTCAGGTTCCACGTTTACAGATTCAAGCAACCATGTGTTGTGTACTATGTTTATGATTCCTGGTTGGTTGAATCTGTGGATGCAGAACTCAAGGATGCTGAACAGAGGGCCAACTATGGGACTTGAGCATCCAACTATTTTAGTATTTCTGGTGGGTCCTGGAACTAATTTCCCACGGATACCAAGAAACAACTGTACTTCTTGGCCACTTGTATACCTTCTTTGATAGAAGGTATAGATAGAAAATATCTATTCAGGTCCTATGTCCATTTTTTTTTTTTTTTTTTTTTTTGCGGTACGTGGGCCTCTCACTGTTGTGGCCTCATCCGTTGTGGA
>NC_041226.1:58296633-58308861 GCF_002837175.3 Physeter macrocephalus
CGGTACGTGGGCCTCTCACTGTTGTGGCCTCACCCGTTGTGGAGCACAGGCTCCGGACGCGCAGGCTCAGCGGCCATGGCCCACGGGCCTAGCCGCTCCGCTGCATGTGGGATCTTCCTGGACCAGGGCATGAACCCGTGTCCCCTGAATCAGCAGGCGGACTCTCAACCACTGCGCCAACAGGGAAGCCCCTAGGTCCATTTTTTAATCAGATTATTTGGGTTTGTTTTTGAATTGTATGACTTCCTTATATATTTTGGATATTAACTCCTTATCATTTATATGATTTGCAAATTTTTTTCATATTCTGTCTTTTCATTTTGTTGATTGTTTCTTTTTCTGTGCATAAACTTTTTAGTTTCTTTCTAGTGTAGTCCCACTTATTGACTTTTGCTTTTGCTGTTCATGTTTTTTTGGTGTCAGGTACAAAAAAAAAATTGCCAAGACCAACATCAAGGAGGCTTTTCCCTATGTTTTCTTCTGGGGGCTTTATGGTTTCAGGTCTTACATTTAAGTCTTTAATCCATTTCAAGTTAATTATTGTGAGTGGGGTAAGATAGGGGTCCAGTTTCATTCTTTGCATATAGCTATCCAGTTTTCTAAATAACATTTATTGAAAAGACTATATTTTTTCCTATGAGTATCCTGGACTCCTTGTCAAATATTAATTGGCTATAGGTGCATGGGTTTATTTCTGCCCTCCATATTCTATTCCACTGGACTATGTGTTTGTTACTATGCCAGTACCATACTCTTGATTTTTACAGCTCTGTAGTATAGTTTGAAATCAGGAAGTATGATGTCTCCAGCTTTGTTCTTCATTCTCAAGATTGCTTGGCTATTTGGGGTCTGTTGTGGTTCCTTAAATTTTAGGATTATTTTTTCTATCCCTGTAGAAAATGTCACTGAAATCTTGAAAGCAATTTGATGGAATCTATAGATAGCTTTGTGTGGTATGGACATTTTAACAATATTAATTATTCTGATCCATAAATACAAAATATCTTTCCATTTATTTGTGTCTTCTTCAATTTCATCCATCATTGTCTTATGGTATTCTGTGTACAGATCTTTCACCTCCTTGGTTAAATTTATTCCCAAGTATTTTATTGTTTTTGATGCTATTGTAAATAAGATAGTTATCATTATTTACTTTTCAGATATTTTGTTGTTAGTGTTTGGAAACACTATTATTGATGTTGATTTTGTATCCTGAAACTTTACTGAATTTATTAGTTCTTACCGATTTTTGGGGGGGGGTAGAGTCTTCAGGGTTTTATATAGATAAGATCACATAATCTGCAAATAGAGAAAATTTTACTTGTTCCTTTTTATTTGAATGCCTTTTATTTCTTATTTTTCCTGATTGCTCTTTTGGGGACTTCCAAGCTCTGGGCTCGTCATATATGGCCTTTTTAATGTTGAGGTACATTTTCCCAATACTCAATTTGTTGAGAGTTTTTATCATGAAAGTATACTGACTTTTGTCAAATACTTTTTTGCATCTATTGAGATGATCATTGGAATTTTATTTTTTGTTCTATTAATGTGGTTTATAACATTTATTGATTTGTATATGCTGAACCATCCTTGTAGCCCAAGGATTGACCCCACTTGATCATGGTGTATGATCTTTTTAATATGCTGTTGAATTTAGTTTGCTAGGATTTTGTTGAGAATATTTGCATCTATATTCATCAGAGGTAATAGCCTGTAATTTTCTTGTGGTGCCTTTAACTGGATTTCATATCAGAGTAACGATGGCTTTGTAAAATGAGTTTGGAAGTGTTCCTTCTTCTTCAAGTTTTTGGAGGTGCTTCAGAAGGACTGGCATTAATTCTTCTTTAAACATCTTTGTTCAGGCTCCCTAGTCAGGTGAGGCCACAAGATATGCTCTTTGATTGGTCAGGGCCATTGGCTGGGCTCCCTGCTGGGGCAAAGCCATAGGATATGTTCAACAAATGAGCAGGGTCTTTTGCTGTGCTCTACCAGTGAGTGGGATTTTAGGCTGAGATCTGTGACAGGGATGTAACATAGGCTGGGTCCCAAGACTGCTCAGGGACCTGTCCATCCTCCCTGGCTATGTGGAGCTGAAGTTATGCTCAAGAGTTGGGCAGGGCTGCTGGCTTGGCCCTTGGCCAGAGTGAGCAATAGGATGTACTCTTGGGCTGCCAGGAATCTGTGGAAGTGCTTTTGGATGGGGCAGGATTTGAGTCTGTACTCAGCAATTGGGTAGCATGGAATACTTGCTCTCCTGCTCTGGAGAGCTTGTAGAAAGTGCTCCTTGGCCAGTGTGACCCATTGACTGGGGATCCAAATCAGGAAGGAATGCCAGCTGAGCTTCCTAGCCAGATAGAGCCACTGGCTCAACTGTGCAAATGGGCAGACCCATTGGCTGGGATATCTGCTCCACCACCACAGGAAGTGGGAACACAGTCTGTCAAGATCTGGGCACTGGTTGTACAAGCCCCATTCCCCTTTTCTATTAGATCCCAGTGGTTGAGCTCTACATGTTTACACAGTGATCCTCATGAGGTGAGACCCAAGTGGGCCTGCCAGGAAGCCTCATGCAATGCTGGAGAAGCTGGATGTCTACTTTGGATTCTCTTTTTTCCCACTGGAGAAACTGTAGGTCCAGGGGAGCCCTCTTAGTTTGGTGTTGTGTTAACCTCAGGGAAGGATATGGTCAAAGTGCAGCCACTCCTCTTACTCTTTTAATATCATCCTTCCTGGTCTCTGTTGTCCAAGGAACTGCTTAAGCCTCACCCCTGGGTTCTGGGATTTTCCCAGTGGTGTCTTTTCTGTGGATAGTTGTTAGTTGGTCTTCTGAGGGGGAATGAAGTTGGAAACTATCTGTTTGCCATCATGATAACATCACTCCCCACTACATCATACTAATTATAATATGTAATCAAATTCCTATCAATTCTGATTCAGAAGCTGTCTTAATGAGTACTAAGTGTAGTTATTATTTACACTGCCATACAAGAAACCCCTGTTTAGGTGTGATGGATAAAAAGCATTTCGCATGAAGAAGATGAGAGAGAACATTTAGAAAGGAGTCAGGAAAACTTAAGAAACAGTGGGGCAATAGAAGCCAAGGAAACAAGTGCCATGAGAATGATTAAGGAGCAACAAGGCTGAATGTTACAGAGATGTCAGTGAAGATGAAAACTAATTGAAAGTATACAATGAACTTATCTCTGAACAGGTGTTAAATTTGCAAATGCTAGGTGTAGGGAATGCTAAGTTTATCAGCAAAAGTCATGTTATATTAAGTCAAAATATGACAGCTAAAGTGCTTTTGGGAAAGAGAAAGAATATAGTTTTGAATGTACTAAACACATGGCAGTTGATAGTGCAAGGTCCTTGAAAAGTGATAAAAGTACAGAGATAATAATAAAATAGATTTATAATAAAATAGATTTTAGAACATGTGGTTAGATACACAACTAAAAGCAGCCATCAAATACTATATGAGAACATATACAGTCCTAAGAACTGGAGGCCACCATATTGACAAGAGTACCAGAGGTAAGAAACAAGTTAGCCAAAGATTTTATACATTGTTTTTTAATTGGAGTATAGTTGATTTACAATGTTGTGTTAGTTTCAGGTGTACAGCACAGTGAATCAGTTATACATATATCCACTCTTTTTTTGTTGTTTAGATTCTTTTCCCATATAGGTCATAACAGAGTGTTGAGTAGAGTTCCCTGTGCTATACAGCACGTTCTTACTAGTTATCTATTTTATATATGGTAGTGTACTGACACTACTATATACAAGATTTTATATTTTTGAGGGTGTTTTCTATGTATAGAAAAGAACTTTTGTTTGTGTATTATTTTGAAATACAAATTATGCACACAATTATTTTCAGACACACACAAAATAGTAAACCTAAAGCTTTTTATCACTAATCTAAATCTGACTGGTGTCAAAAGATGCTTCCTGGGCTTCCCTGGTGGCGCAGTGGTTGAGAATCCGCCTGCCGATGCAGGGAACACGGGTTCGTGCCCCCGTCCGGGAAGATCCCACATGCCGCGGAGCGGCTGGGCCCGTGAGCCATGGCCGCTGAGCCTGCGCGTCCGAAGCCTGTGCTCCACAACGGGAGAGGCCACAGCAGCGAGAGGCCCGCGTACCACAAAAAAAAAAAAAAAGATGCTTCCTCACTAAGGAAAAAAATAATTAATGATGGTCTGACTCAAGCAAGCATTGGTGTTTATCCTGATGCACTGAAGTTACAAATCACTGAGTGGAAAGAGTCCTACCTCAGATGGAAATCTCTATTCATACTCAAAACAATGATGGGATGCACTGAACCATGAAGCCCACTTTAAAATACCTATTGCAGGGATGCATTACTTTTATAAAAAGTGGTCTAGTCATATACTCTATATTTTTTAAAGCTATGAGCACTACCTACTTCTGAAGTCTCATTTGTTTCTATAACCCAAATACATGTTGCTGTACCATTTTATTGAGTTCCACTAATATATTAACTGATTCATGTTATGTTCAGTTATTTTCATTTACTTCCTAGTAGAGCCACACCTTTAAACAAATTCAAATGATATGTGCTTCTATTCTCCATATTTCAATGCTATGAATGACTGTAAGTTTTATATATTTTTAACAATAGGGAAATGTGAAATGAGATTTGTGAAAAATCAAACTATTACTAAAGTTAAGTGTCAATAGTATGATTTGTGGATTAAACTAATGTAATTATGACCCAGGAGCACATGCACAAATGTACAGTAGGCCAGATGTACCTGGTAGAGATTATTAAGAGATTTTTATACTTATTGGAAACAAAACATACAATTTTTAATTTTCTTGACTTTGGACCAACAACAAAGTTTCTATAAAAACACTAAGCAGATATTTAGAAAATTCTTCTTGATGATTAAGGCTTTGGTAAAATTATAAAACTGATAAAAAATTAAGATTAATAGAATATTTAATATATGTTTTAACTTTTGCTTTATCAGTATAAAGGAATGCTGAATTACACACATTTGCCTTAACACCATAAACACAATTTCTAAACAAATTATACTTAGACAAAATTGTTTACAGTCAAAGGACACTTTAACATTTTGCTAATTTGAATACTAAAAACTAAAGACCTTGTAGAGATAAAAATGTAATAAACACTTAAAGTTTATAAAAACATTAAAATTACACCTATTAATATTATTTTTCTGAGAAACTAGGCATGATGTTTCATTCATTTAGATTTCTAGACTCTAAATCAGTATTTAGGACATCTACTCTTGCTCTGCCTTTTTCTAGTCTCTGGTAATAGAGCAATGAACAAAAATCTTTCCATCCTATAGTTTCTATTTTAGTGAGGAAGACAGATGATAAATGATAACGAAAGTAAATAATATATCAAGTGGTGTTATTATAAAGAAAAACACAGCAGGAGGAGCAAGCACAAAATGACGAGTTTGAGGGACTACAATTTTAACTAGAGTTATAGGGGAAAGGCTCACAGATCATTTTGGAGCAAAGATCTGAAAAAGGGTGAGGCAATTCAATTGGCCATCTGTTATCTATGTATTCCAGATAGAATACATATTGCAGAATGTTTTCTTTATATAAAATAAGGAAATCATTAATATTGTCAATGATTCGTGTCAATATAAATTGTTCCAAATTTAATATTCAATTGAAATGCTATTTCTAGAAGATAAGTATTTTCTTTTTGTTATCTGCTGTATTCCCAGTACATATAAGTGTATCTGTCACATGATGGACACTCAATAAATACTTGGTGAGTGAATAAATATTGTCTTAAATATTATGAGCCAAATTATTTGTCCAATGGAAATATTTTTCTTGGCATTATTGGTTACTGTATTTGAGAACTACTATAAGCTACAAGTTACAAGACACCCAACTGTCAATGGCATTCACTGGGGAAAGGCTCTATAACATGCACAAGTTGTACTAGGGTATTTAGTTGGAGAGTTGGTTAGGCATTTCAGTGATTTTTATCAATAACTCAGGCTTTTGATTTATTTTCCCAGTGGGTCAGCATTGTCCTATCACTGTTTGCCAGATGGCTGCAGCATACCCGAGCATCTCCTAGTCATATAACAAAGTGCTAAGAGATGTACTCCATTTCCACCTTGCACTATTTATTAGTGAGTGAAATCATTACCACAAGTTCTCTAGGAAAACAATCTTCTCAGGAAGATAATCACATACTACTCACTCCTCCCAATCTACCAGCTATAATATAGCCCAGGAAAGTATGTATATCTCTTTTCCTGCCTCTGCCTTGAGAAGTAGGCACTGCCAATTTAGAAAAACTAAGAGGAGTAAGACTGTTATACACATTACCATCATCGATTGTCACAATATGACAGGACTGTGTTGGCCCACTATGATCCTTTGTATAAACTAATTAAATCTATGAGCAAATCATTTCATGTTTGCTGCTCATTTGCTTTTCCCATCCAAGAGTACTCTGTATCTACTTAGCTCAAAATACCTACAGCTTCTCCCTATCAGTGAAGTATATTTTACATGACTTGCTTTGGCCCACACAGTGGATGCTGAAATGATGTATTCGTCTTCTGAGTAGATGCTTAAGAGCATTCCAGTATTTCCAGCAATTTTTGCTGTTTTCTCTCTTCCAGAAGAATATTAACTCCCAATTAAAGACTGGCCTCTGGGTTGGGTTTCCAAATAAGGAGACATTTAGAGCAAAAGCAAAGTCACTGCCGACCCATAGTACATTAATAACATGTAATCATAAACACTGAAGTGTTGGAATTATTTGTTACTGTGGCCTTACCTAAAAAAAAAAACTTACTATATATGTTTATAATTAAAATTCAGTGAAATTGAACCTCAGAACTTTTGTGAATTATTAAAGGTACATTGAAAACGGTTACTTTTTCAAAAACTATCTGAGTCAGAAAATAGTATGTATTAATAGAGTTATTTATTTAATTAGATTAAGTATTTGGACATAATGGACAGACACAATGAAATATGTTCTTTTGATCATAAATGTATCTACCAACATAACATCTTTTAAATCTTAGCTTATTCCATAATTCATTTTGCCTACATTGCTTCACCTTTATCCTGAAAATCCTAAAGAGTCATTAAATTGTATACAAAACTTCAACATATTTTGTTTTATTGTGCTTCACTTTATTACCCTTAACAGGTATTGTGTTTTTTACAAATTGAAGGTTTGTAGCAACGTTGCATCGAGCGAGTCTATTGGGGCTTTTTTTCCAACAGCATTTGTTCACTTTGTGTCTCTGTGTCACATTTTGGTAATTCTCACAATATTTCAAACTTCTTCATTACTATTAAATTTGTTATGATGATCTGTAGTCAGTGGTCTCTGATATTACTACTATGGCTCCAGGAAGGTTCAGATGATGGTTAGCATTTTTTAGCAATAAAGTATGTTTTAATTAAGGTGTATACATTGTTTTTTAGATGTAATGTTATTGAACATTTAATAAACTACAGTATAGTGAAAGCATAACTTTTATATGCACTAAGAGACCAAAAAATTTGTGTTTATACACTTTACTGTGGTGGTCTGGAACTGAACCCTAATGTCTCCAAGGAGGTATATCTGTACTTCAAGTTGTTACAATACAAAAGGAGTAAATTTTTAAAAATATTAATAACAAGATGGTTTCAGTAATTGAAGAAACTTAGAGAAGCTCCAGATGATTAGACTGAAGTCACCGTGTTTGGGGATGCCACAGATGGAAGGATTTTGGTATCACAGACCTTGCAACAAGCTTGCTATAAAATTGCTCTATTGTCTTCTATATTGCACTGCACCAGAGACACTTATTAAAAGCAGTGATTCTATTTTTCTGGCACATTTCAAGCAAAATGATGGTGTGTCAACATTTTGTAAAACAAATATGTGAGACAGAAGTAAAAAAGGAGAATTTATAAAACAATTATGTTCTTGCCTATTAAGAAATAATTGAAAAAATAAACGAGTTTTTTTTTTGTTTTTTTTTATTTTTTATTTTAGAGTAGTTTAAGGTTCACAGAAAAATGGAAGGGAAAGTACAGAGATTTCCCATATTCCTCTGCCTCCACACATACATAGCCTCTCTGATTATCAACATCCCTCACCAGAGTGGTACATTTGTTACAAATGATGAACCTACATTGACATAATATTATCACCCAAAGTCTATAGTTTACATTTTGTTCCACTCTTGTTGTTGTACATTTTGAGTTTGGAAAAAAGTATAATAACATGTATCAACTATTTAATATTCTACAGAGTATTAATCCCTCTTCCTTATCCACAACCTCTGCAACCACTGATCTTTTTTGTCTCCATAGTTTTGCCTTTTCCAGAGTGCTATATTGTCAGAATCATACAGTATGTAGCCTTTTCAGATGGGCTTCTTTCACTTAAGATAAGCGGATGGCTTATCTTATTCTCTTGGCATTGGCTTTTGCAGAGCAGAAGTTTTTAATTTTAATGAAGTCCAGCTTATCAATTATTTCTTTCATGTTTCATATCTTTGGTATTGTATCTAAAAATTCATCACCATATCTAAGGTCATCTAGATTTTCTCCTATGTTATCTTCTAAAAATTTTCATAGTTGTGGGTTTTAGATTTAGGTCTGTGATCCATTTTGAGTTAATTTTTGTGAAGGGTGTAAATTCATTTTTTTCCATGTGGATGTCCAGCTGTTTCAGCACCATTTTGTTAAAAAAACCCACAACTATATTTGCTCCATTGTTTTGCCTTTGCTCCTTTGTCAAAGGTCAGTTGACAGTATTTGAAATATTGCCATGTCTTTAAATTTTGTCTCCAAGTCACCATCATTCTCTGGTGTATTTCTTACACCACTTGTCACTTTTTGCAATCTGATCCTTCATTCTTATCTCTGACATTTAATAATTTAGTGCCTCATGGCTTAGTTCTGATACCTCTTCTTATCAAAACTTTTATCATTTTATACATTCTCCAGCTTTAAATGTTATCTAAAACCTAATGGCTCCTAAATTAATACCTCAATCGGAACCTCTCCTCTTATCTTCAGTTCTGTAATTATGTAATCAACATCACCTCCTGATGTCTAATAGGCTTCACCACCTTAACATCCACAGTGGACTCCACATTCCCTATCACACTGAATAACCTGATTTGCAGTGAATGACTATGTCATTATTCCAGTTGCTTACACCAAAAACTTTTTCATCATCAACCCCTCTCCTTCTCTTATATCCCACAGCGAGCCTATCAGTGTATATTGTTGGCACTACATTAAAAATATGTATAAAAAGAGCCATCATTTCTGATCTGGGTTATTGCAATAGCCTCTTAACTAGTCTCATACCACTTCAGTACTTATATCCCTGGAGTTTTCCTCAGCCAGAGTTAGCTACTAATTCAAAACCTAAATCACATCATGACACTTGGCATTTCAAATCCTTACACTGCTTTTCCACCTCAGAGTAAATGTCAGTCTTTATAATGATGTACATATCCTATCTTTCCTCTCCTGTTTTTTCTCTGCTACTCTCCTGTTATTCTACCTTTTATTTTCTTTTCTAGAACACATTGGAATTCTTGTTCTTCCTAAAAAAAAAAATTTGGACAGCTCCATATTCAGGGTCTTTATCCAGGGCTTTCCTTCAAACACTGAGGCTTTCCCTCCAGGTATCCACATGACTTGCTTACTTCTTTCAGATTTTTAACTAAATGCCACCCTCACTGTGACAATCCTTTCACCCTATTACTAGTCCTTTCCTTACTTTATGTTTCTCTATAGCACAACACCATCTGATGAAATACACACTTGACCCACTAATTTGTTTATTGTGTATCTCTCATTCCTGGAATATAATACACATGAGGTTTGACATGTTTATGATTTTTTTTTCTTATGTAATTTCTTGACTTAAAGCGTCTGAAACAGAAAGGTACTCAAAAATGTTTCTTGGCTAAAACTGCCAGATATTGTCAAACTGTCAATTGTCTTCCAAAGAATTTGCTCAATATGCAAACTCCCACTTTATGCAAGTTCTTGTTTTCACATCACTTTCATCTATGTTTTGAATTATGAAACTTTTTTAGGAAATTGGCAAGTAGAAACATTTATCTCAGTATTACTTTAAATTATATTTCATTAAATTATGAGGTATGTGTAGAATATTTCCATTTTGTCTCACTTTTGCTGTTGGCTACCGGTTCATTTCTTTTGCCCACGTTAGACCAACTTTTATTCCTTTTTTACTGATTTTTAAGAACTTTAAATACAGTTAGAAAATTGGTATTTTATCTGTGGGTTTTGTTGCCCATATTTTTCCACTTTTATTTGTGTATTTTCTTTGTGCATTGTTTTGCATTATTATGCTGTTAATTTCATGTATTTTATTTTCCTTATGATCCTATGAATTGTGTGACATACATAAAAAGTAAAAATTCCTTAAATTCAAATTTTAGCAAGCGAGGAATAAACGCAAATGGATTGTACTGAAACCTACTCAGCACAGCTTCACAATTAAGGTAAACATAAGAACCAAAGGCAATTTGTAAAGAAGTGACTATACTATCTCTTCACTAGAGAATTGAGAGACCCATACATATAGCTCTAAGGAAACTCTATCTTGTTGCTTTTAAATTTTCTTTTTTCCCATTTTCCTGGATTCCAGTTAGTTTTCTAATAATTTGCTGCATTGTTCATACTGCTGTCTTCATTATATTCCTTTTATTGTGTGATTATGAGTAAAATAATTCCAGAAAAAAATTCATTATTTATGTGTGCATTTGTTGGAATATTATAGATTTAATAAAGTTATAAATAAATTTAAATCAGCTTAACATATCATTGGAATTTAAAATATGGACATTTAGGAAAATTATTACTTGCTTTTGTGTTTTGCAAGTATGTGGACTGCTTGCCTATAGAGATGAGTGGAATCTTCTGTTCTACTCCACCTTTGGAGAACATCACGGATATTGAAGGGGGGAAAATCCTAAGCTGAACATCTCTATAAATTCATACATTTAATATCAGATACTAGTCCAGAAATTTGTGTTTGGTGGTGTAAGTATGTGCATTACATTTAATAGACATTAATAAAAGGTTTTTAACTGATTCAGTGATGTATCCAAATTACAATGTTACACAGTTTTTAGGCAGTAAATTAAGACTTGATCTGCTGCCACATAATTATTTTTTTCCAGTATTCCATGTTATTTGGGCTAAAATCCGTGAAAATACCCTGACCTTATCCTAGTATTTGAAAGTGGATGGTAGATTCCTTTTCTCCCACCTACATCAGAATAAAATAACCTGAGACCTATAAGATCACAAGGAAGCAGCCATGAAAAACTGCATTTGCACTTTCCAAACAGAATGGAAGGAAAGACCATTAGATCTGAGAGAAAATGAATACAACATAATGAAGCAAAAGAGGCAGTCCAGTGAGGCAGGAGAGGAGCGAATAGAGTTTAAAGGGGAGGGCTATTATAAGTGAGGGGGGCTATTATAAGAGAACAGAGAAGTAGACAGAATTCAGATCTGGTAGTCATTAATTTTTAGTTTACTTGTTTGCTTCTTTAGTTAATTGGTTTACAGCTATAGACACACTTGGTAATTTTATTTTCTTGTGAGAACAGCAACAGTGCAAATCTAATAGAATCACCAAAGGTGGTAGTGAATAGACAGCCTATGAAAATATCTTTTAGCTGATCTTATTATTTGATTCGATGCAGTACTAAAGACAGATGAATTCTGTATATTTGAAGAATATCGTCCTTAAATTCTGTCTCTTAGTTGGGGTATAATATATGAGTAACTGTTATCTATTTATTATTAAAAGCTGTTTGAGGATTTTAAAAATATTCATTCCATACAGCACTAGGAATGGATAATGATAATTTATAAAATAAAGAGATTTTCTGGATATTAAACTGATAAATCTTATTGCTTTGCTGTAGCATTCTGAATTTTGTGATGAAAAAATACCAGACTTTTCTTTTCTGTGTGTGTGGTACGCGGGCCTCTCACTGCTGTGGCCTCTCCCGTTGCGGAGCACAGGCTCCGGATGCGCAGGCTCAGCGTCCATGGCTCACGGGCCCAGCCGCTCCGCGGCATGTGGGAACTTGCCGGACTGGGGCACGAACCCGTGTCCTCTGCATCGGCAGGCGGATTCTCAACCACTGCGCCACCAGGGAAGCCCCAGACTTTTCTTAT
>NC_041226.1:58313064-58341816 GCF_002837175.3 Physeter macrocephalus
TGTGTGTGTGGTACGCGGGCCTCTCACTGCTGTGGCCTCTCCCGTTGCGGAGCACAGGCTCCGGATGCGCAGGCTCAGCGTCCATGGCTCACGGGCCCAGCCGCTCCGCGGCATGTGGGAACTTGCCGGACTGGGACACGAACCCGTGTCCTCTGCATCGGCAGGCGGATTCTCAACCACTGCGCCACCAGGGAAGCCCCAGACTTTTCTTATGAAAGACAAGTTACTATCACTTAGTGACTTTGTATAAGTTCTTAATTTCAGTGCTAAATTAAATGACTCCATTATCCTGGGGAGGGGGAAATAAATGTCACCTTGTTTCAAAATGTAAGTGTCATCTTTGATATTATTAGTCTCTGCATTGTGTTAGGCAAGCCGATTTTATGTGTTGGAGCAAAACCCACGGCTCATAAACTCAACAGAGGTGAGTGAGTTATGATTGTCTTGGAAATGCATTAATGAAATTCTGCAAACATCAGTATGGTACATTAGTCTTCATCACATTTGGCTTTACTAAACACACAGATAGATGAGAGGCTGTCACGTACGCCAATTGTTTTGCTTTTTCAAAATGACCCAAGGAAATATAAAAGGTTTTCCTTTTTTTCCAGCTATTTTAACATCATGTGTAAATGATAACATTTCATAGTTTGTTGATTTAAAGAATGAGATAGTTTAGGATTTTGTCATCACCATGATTTAATATTCATCAAGGATCTATAATATGTTGGACACAAAAGGAAAAAAAAAAAAGGACATTGCAAAGACACAGTGCCCTTAATTTATGTTTGCTTATTTTCTCTAAAGACTAGAGAAAATGGAATGTTTGCTTCAGAGTACATGTTTTGAAAGCTGAAGTTTTCCATCAAAACCAATGGGGCTTAAACCATAGTAAGGACTAGGTTGATTTGTTCATTTCAAGGCAAAGTAGATGTTAAAATGACAGTTAAACCAACTAACAATAAAAATTTAAATATTGAGCTCATTGAAAGAAAATTTTGCTTTATTGACCAATTATATGAATGTTTGATTTTTGAATTCAAATTAAAAACACGACTTAAAATCAGGATTTTTTTAAAATTTGGGGTAATATATAATAAACTGTGTAATTAATTTAGATTTTGGAACAGGAAGATGGCAGTCACTTTAAAAATGTGATGTAATATATACCCTAAAATATTTTATTGTATGTATTCTTTATACATACTTTAGCCATGGGACATTCCTTTAATATATCCTTTATAATATCCTAAGAGTAAAGTATCTCAAATACCAAAGTCATCTTTCTTTTCAAACATAGTTTCCACGTTTATCCAATGTATATTCTTTCCTACAGCCAAATTTTATTATGTGTATATATTTATCACTCTTTGTCTAATTTTCTTCTCTCATATTTGGCAAGGTAAATACTATGTCATACTACTGGTGCTTTTCTAATGGAGCATTACACAAGTTCCTCAGGGAAAAACTCTCTTTTGTTTTAGTTGCTGTTATTCAATTTTTATGACGATGATGATGGTTGTTATTTGAATTTTGATATCTCTTATTCCTGATCATAATGTATTACTGTATATTATCTAAGCACTCAGTGTTATTAGTTGGCTATATGAATACATACTATCCTTCTATCCATCTACATACACATACTTATATATATAAGTATATATATACATATATGAATATATGTATACATGTATATCTGTATGCATATATATGTGTATACATAAATTATGGATAGTGAGAAGTAGCATTTAAAATATATGTTTAAAATTTAAAAATCAAAAGCATGCATATGCATCAAGAGGATTTTAGATACAAGAAAACCAGTAATTCAGTGCAAGGCTTATAGGATTCATGAAATTCATTTTATTAATTGCATAAAAATTGTAGAACTATTTATAAACTTGTCAGTAGGATTCTAGTAATATTTTAATGTCCTTTAAACTTTCTACATTGCTTTAGGTGAGTGTAGATATTAGAATATGAGGTTTTTAAAAATAATTATTTTAAATTGAGGTAACATCGGTTTATAACATTCTTTTTATCCATTTACAAGCAAAATTTATCTTATCAATTATCAGTTAGTTGAACATTATTATTGTAAAGGAAAATATGAATTTCACAATGATGTGGCAATATCATTTAAGAATCAAACATTTGGGAATAATTGTATTTCTAAATATATCTACTAGATTACTATATAAATATTAACAAAAGCCCTTTTTGAAAATAGAATATAAGAAATGGTTTCTTTAGCCAATTCCAGTCATATTTCTGTGTATTCTACTGAAAGCAGTACATATCAAGGTAGATGATTCAAGTTATGCTTATCTGACAGCTGATGTCCAGTTAAGAGTATAAAATTTACTTCCATACTCAAATATTCACGGTGTGTAATGGAAGATAATAATTAAAGACATTGGACTGACCACAATTATTTATTTGTTCTCTGACCAAAGGGATCAATAATGATAAAAAAGGAATAAAAATATTATGGAAAAAATAATGAAGAAACCTAGAGTGGGTATCATTGAGGCTACTCAAGATAACTGAAAATAATTCCTACATTTTGAAAATTTCACAAATTGTTAGTTTAGACTTACTCGTATATGACCTGTAAATTCTTATTTCTAGTCTTCCGTACTACAGTGGAAACTTGTGATCTACATTATACCAACTGGATGTACCTCTTTAAGGCTGATTCTCTTATGTGTGAAATATGATGTCACAGAATTCAGGGAAAATGACTTTCTGGCAATCATGGTGGCAGAGTTGTTAGTTGTTCAGAAGCAGTCGTGTTATTTTCTGTTACTCAATAACTAGATGCTAAACATTAGGACAATGCTTTTTTGTACATTGGTTGTTGCACTACGTAGCTTCAGAATTTGATTCCCTGGCTATCTGGAAGATTCTGTGAGTCACCCAATATTTATTAATAACTTTTTTTAACTACCAAGAAATGGATTTTACTACTTGCAAGGATGAGTTCTAGGCAAAAGTAATAACTTCAAGAAATGATTGCAATTAATAAATATTCAAGGATATGCTAAACTTGGATTTCTTATCTGACCTGGTCTGAATTCAATAATACAGGATAGAAAATTGGAAGTCAAGAGAATCCAGTGGTGCATATATTATTCAAATTCTTACTTTTACTCACCTGGATCATAATGCCTGTGAAAAGCAAGACTCTGACAAACTAAGGGCTACTTCATATTGCACCAATTATTTAATGATAAAATATGGCCTTCAGTTTTTAAATTCTTACCTCAAGACACAGTCATAGGAAATGGAGATTTTTATGATGCTCTACTTTCTTATTTCCTCCAGCATGGTGATGATGATACTGAAAATCAAATGTATGGTCTGAGCCTGCAAATATCTGAATTATAAGATAGGATGGATCTCTAGGCTTTACAGTCTCGTGTGTGGAATTCTGGTAATCAATTAGAATTAAAGATAATCAGGGGGCTTCCCTGGTGGCGCAGTGGTTGAGAGTCTGCCTGCCGATGCAGGGAACACGGGTTCGTGCCCCGGTCCGGGAAGATCCCACATGCCGCGGAGCGGCTAGGCCTGTGAGCCATGGCCGCTGAGCCTGCACGGCCGGAGCCTGTGCTCCGCAACGGGAGAGGCCACAAAAGTGAGAGGCCCGTGTACCGCAAAAAAAAAAAAAAAAAAAAAAAAAAAAAAGATGACCAGGAAATTGAGAAAATTTTGATAATGCCAAACACAAAGAAATTTTTTTCACCAACCAAAGCAGCTCCTCTTCTGCTTACTGAAGCTTAAAGACCATGTAATTATCTTGCCTGAGAAAATCACCTAGTAATAGTAAGAGTATTCTCTTCATACCCTACTGTAACTACCATGCATCTTACACAAATCCAGAACCATATCATATTCCACAAGGCCAATTGCAAAATCTCATTTAAGGAGGCTTACAAGACAAAGAATGCAAGTTTTGCGATTACATCTATAAAGAAAACTTAGGTATATGTATAAAAATGTATGCCTGTGGTGCTAGACAAGGAAATGAGAAATATAATTTTCTATATGTTGTATTTATAAATATGAGTTCACTTACCAGAGATTTTGAATTAGATGTGCTCCCACAAAATGGTAGTAATTGATTTCTCAGTAAGGGTAGACAGTAACCTAATTCAATGGGGTTCCACACAAAATAAAGTTAAGATGTCAGAAATTCCTTGCCAAATTGGAGAGGTAAGATTCCAAGTCTAATGAAGATACAAGTGTTGGAATAGATTTATATGGCCTGCTGTGTGCATCTATCACTTAGATATGCTCTGGGGTGAGGTTAAAAAAAAATCATTTTAACAGGCATTGAGAAATTCTTTAGTGAGGGGGGAGCAAGCATCTTATAAAAATACTCTTTTGGCTGTTTTCTAAAGAACAGAGATGTGGGTGTTAAATGCTGTTAATAAAATGTGTTGCTTGGTTTCAATGTGGGTAAGATGCTGATCTGGCAGAAATCTAGTACCAGTACTAAACCACCAGTGGTAACCTTCATAGCTACTAGGTCTTGTCTCTAATTAGAACAGAATTATCTGCAAGACTAGTTGATAGTAACTAATTAATCATTGGTTCCTGCAACAAATATAATTGGGTACAATTTGTATAATTATATTAGGATTGTATAATTGAAAAAAGAAAGCATCCTATAGGCCTGGAAAACAGTTCCCTAATATGAATCACTACAAAATCTCTACCCTTGCCTCATATTTTAGTCTTAATCGATTCAGACCCAACATGGGCCCCTAGTGTGTCCTTGAGTAAGACCTATACTATGATACTACAAGCATCTGTTATATCATCATTCTAACATTTTCTAACAGACATGTGTCATTTACCAAGATAACTCTCTACTGGTAAGTTAATGGCAATTTTATTATATAATTGTATAATTTTCCTGAGTTATATTCATTAGAACTCACAATGGCACTGTTGTCATGGCAGTATCTTATGGCTTTCAGGTTTCAAATATGTTTGGTTATGTACAGCTTACTTATCAGTGCTTTATTAGGTAATAGAAGTCTATTTAGTATTGCATATATAATATTCCCTTTGGAGTTTTTACAAGACTCAGCAGCAGATTTTTCAGCACTGTCACTTGTGTGACTATAATAAGAGGTAAGACTAATTTAAAGTTGCCATAGAGATCCTTTGGTTTAAAATCATTCACTAGGTTAGGAAATAACTTCTCTGAGCCTATTACATTCTTTTGCAAGGTATTCAGTATGCATCAAAAGCATCAATCCATTCCACAATAATTACGGTTTTTGTTGTCCCATACTTATTATACATTGAATTAATTCCCCAAAGTTTCCTCCTCTTCCTGCACTTTATCTCAATTAATAATAGATATAATCTTAAGTTACTGTGATATGGCTACTGTCATTTAAAACATCATAATAAGTGAGTTTATTATTGTCTTAAGTCAGGTGGGATTCCAATTCCGAAATCCCATCCTGAGGGCTTGCTTCCTGAAACAGCCCCAACTGGCAATTTTCTGAGCCCAGATTCCAAAAAAACAAACCTCACATGTGGACTAAATGTCAAGAATTTATTTGAAAGGTACAATCCTAGAGGAGTAAGAGTAAGACAATAGTGATGTGAGACAGGAGAAGATAGGAAGAAATGCATGATGAAACATCACCCTTCTGCCTACTGCTTCATGTGAAGCCCTAAAAAAAACCCCAAAAAACCAAAAAAACCACAGTTTTTTGTGAAGTGGATACTTCAATAGAATCATAAAGACTAGCTCCATGGAAAAACTCCCTGGAGAAAGAAGAAGGAATTTATCTGCCTATTATTCTCTCATTTTACATTTGATTTGATTCAGACCAGAATAGTTTCACTGTTGGGGCAGACCAGCCCCATAGCTAGCGGCTCTGTTTCAAACAAGATTTTTTTGCAACATGTCTTGCCACACCACTGAGCAGAAATCTGAATTCTAGAGTGGCTGTATAATAAATCATCTGACACAAACATTAAGCGTATGTTGGGTGTGTGTGGGGGGGTGGAGGGCAACTCCTGCTTGTAGTATGGGGACATAAAAAAAATAATGCTGTTAAAACCCTTCATATGATCACAAGTAAAATTTGATCTCAACATCATACCACATACGAAATGATTTCTAGATAGTTTACAAGTCAAAGTGTACAAGACATATATAAAACATTTTTTAAGAAAATCCAGAATATGTTCATCTCCTTGGTAGAGAGGGTTACTACTTTAACAAAACATAGAAAGTTGAAATGGTAATAAAACATTGAAAATAAAATTTACTACATTAAATTTAAGAACATGCATTGCTCAAAAGATACTGTACAATGTGTATAAAGAAAGCCACAAACTGGGATATGTAGAAGATATGTAGAAAACATTTAAGTCACAAAATAACAGCGAGACTACATATGGTACCCTGAAGAATAAAGAAAATAAAGACAAATGTATGTGTAAATAGACAAACGTATAACCCATAATTTGAAGGAATAAGAATCATGTTGACATATTAGTAACTGGTAGCAATCTATGTAATAATTAGTAAACAGCAATGATATATGATTTGACACTGATCAGATTGGCAAAAAAAATATGAGCATAAAATTACAAAACATCGATGGGGATGTTAAGCAAAAATCCTTTAGTGGATTAAGGATAGAAGAAAACATTCTTAACTTGAAAAAACTTAGTAACACACTTACAAAAAATTTAAGTGATGGAGAAATTGTACCTTTATTCTCTAAAACGGAGATAAGACAGTGATGTTTAATAAATCTCTCATTGTTCACATGTCACTATGTATTCTAACCACAACTATAGCACAATAAAAAAAGGAAGAGATGTTAAGATAGAAATGAAGGCAATAGGATTATTGTTACTTACAGGCAATATAAAAAGATTTGATCCCACTCTAATCTAAAAAGATTAGAAATAAGATTAGTAATGTCCTGAGTATGAAAATTGATTCACAGAGGGGCTTCCCTGGTGGCGCAGTGGTTGAGAGTCAGCCTGCCGATGCAGGGGACTCGGGTTCATGCCCCGGTCCGGGAAGATCCCACATGCCGCGGAGCGGCTGGGCCCGTGAGCCATGGCCGCTGAGCCTGCGCGTCCGGAGCCTGTGCTCCGCAACGGGAGAGGCCACAACAATGAGAGGCCCGCGTACCGCAGAAAAAATAAAATAAAAATTGATTCACAGAAATAAATTGGACTTGTTTTCAAGAGGAATAATCAACTAAAAAATTAGTAATATACAAGAATTTAAGATGTCAACAAAAACTATAAATTACACAGTAATATATTTAATGCACATTAGCATCAAGGTAATGTTAAATCCTTTCTAAAAGTTATAAATGAAGGTCAGAATAAATGGAGATATAATGCACACTGTCAGATGGTGAAATAAATAATATGAGGATATCAATTAATTTCAAAATGATCTACAAAATTATTTCATATATGTTAATATGTATCTAAGTCATTTTAAAAGCAGAGCAAAGGGAAAAATTCAAAAGACATTTAGACCTATTAAGCCATTTTTTAAAAGGGCAAATCTACCAGTAGGAATGAATAGAAAGTTCAGATATCTACTTATATCTATCTATTTACCTATATATCTATCCTTCTATTTATCTAATACAATTTATTGTAGGATAAATATGGTGAAAACAAATCAATATGTGACAATCTATTTAGTTTACCATATCAAGCAAGTGGGCTCACTTCATAGAATAAAATAAAATGACATCTCTACAGCATCTACAAACGTGGATTTCAGATTTTCCTGGCTTAAATGTGAGTAAATAAATCATTAAATAAATACAGGAAAATATAACTTGTATATGCTTGGTTTAGGAAAGGAATTTTTAAAATAGTATATCTAAAGCATATAAAATAGTATGAAGAACTGATGGATTTAATTATATACATATCATATATGAAGTCTAGGAAAAGTCATATTTAAACTCAAAAACCTACAAGTGGCTAACATCTAAAATTAAAAAAATAAAAAAACTTCTGAAAATCACTAAGAAATAAAGTAGGAAACAACAGACATATGGAGAACAAATATAAACAATTTACAGAGGACAAAACTCAAATTCTATATAAGGTACACAAAATCATAGCTAACTAGTAAATGAAAATAAAAATGTACTACATTATATTCATGACATGTTCAAAGATAAAATACTGGGTAAAACTTCTGGTGGAAATGATGTGAACTCTTCACTGCTGGTATAAATTTGACTGGTGCAGTATACATGGTATGTAGCCTGATATACTCAGTCAAAATACATCCTATGATTCATCAATCCTTTACCATCATCTATGGCCCAGAGAAATTCTTACACACTTATGTAAGAAAATGTGTCTGAAGCTATTTTCAACATTCTTGTGGTATTGGTATTTGGAAGCTGTTTAAATTTTTATTTCTGACAAAGGAGATAAATAGTAGTTACAGTCTATAGAATAAAACACAGCACTCAGAAGAAATAAACTAGTATATGTACACCTCATAAGTAAATAGATAACAGAAACATGTTTTATATTGCCAAGTCATTTATGCATTTTAAAATTATGTATTCCCAAAATAAAATATATATAAAATTCAAGGATATATGTTAAACATATTGGAGTGCCTGTGAGGTGATGGGAATGAGACTGAGAAAGGGGGAAAAAAATGGAATGAATGAATGAAATAATAAATAAATGAATAAAACAAAATAGGGATGATGGATGAAGACTGTATACCTTAACTGAGATGTATGTTTAACCCAAGTCTGTAAACGTGCGTTAAAGAAAGAAAAACAGTAAAATAGGTCAGGAAAGCTAGCATAACCATGTGATAGATGATTAAGGAAGTCACAACTCCAGCATACAATTGCTAATGACATGCACATTTCCTATTTAGTTTAGAGTACATAGATAGTTGCACTTGTCACGGTGTCTAGCTGATACTGGGATTGTATTCAGCAGTATTTTCTACTTCCAGGTTTACCTTTTCAAAATGTGATAATTCTGCTCTGTATTAGGTTTGGAGATTCAACTTTCAAACTCTTTATCCAGTACTTAGAATCAACAAATAAATAAGGAAAAAATGCAAACCATAAACCCTCTCTAATGTGTTTTATTTAAAAGATTTAGATTGTCAGGTGAAAAGGAGAGTTGTTACTAACTCATCTAACTCATTTTTGAAAACACTTAATTGAAATAGTTTATATTTAACAATATATTGTAAAATAAGTGAACTTACTGAACAATTTTATTACAGAAAGAACACTTCAGTACAATTTTCTTGTTTATTCATCTTTAACTAAAATCACTGTGTTCAATAAAATCTTAGTTTTACCCCCAGATTTCTCAGAGAAAGAGCCTTATATCCCATATCTTTATTCTAGGAACAGGTCAAATACTTTACCGAGGATCAAAATCAGTTTCCTCAATTAGCTATCAGTTCAGAAAAACTACATTATTTTAAGAACTTGCATTTATAAATAAAATTTGTCTTAGAATGAATCTATGCATGTCTTATATAACTGTCAAATTTTTGGAGGTTTTGCTTATAAATTAAAAATGGTAGTACTTTATTCATAAACATGTTTTTCTGCAACAATTGTGGTGGAAGGTAGGTTATTAAACATGGGTCAAAAATGGTCTGTGAGAAAATGAATTAGGTTTTTCAGAGAACTCAGAAATTGGGAAGAAAAGAGTGATGAACTGGGAGCCAAGAGACTTGAGTTCAAGGTCTAATCTTGCTGGGAATATGTTGTGTGAATTTAGATACATCCTTTTCCCATTTAATTTTCTAGTTTCCCATGCTGAAAAAGACAAAGGAGCTAGAAGTACACTTACACACAGTGCATTTCTAGTTATTCAATACATAAAGAGTCCATTCACTCAAGTAATCCTTTCTGAAAAGCTACTATGTGCAGACATTGTTCTGCATGATGGGGAAGCAGTTAAAAAGAGTGAAGAGATGAAATTTGAGGGATTATGCAAGGGAGTGGTGATAATAATGGTTCATGAAACTTAACCTATAAAGCAGGAAGGAAAAATCATCGGAGGGCTGAGGAATAAGCGGCTTTAAAAATGTAGCAACAAAGGATTTTAAGTCTAAACAGGATGAAAGCAGTTTGGAGTTGGAGAACTCAAGGATTAAACTGGATTGATAAGAGACTGGAGAGGGAAACGTTTGAAAGTGAGATAATGGAGGGGTTGCAGGTTTTGGTAACAAGAAGTTTTCAACTCTTTTTATTTCAGAGCTGCAGCTTCTACACTGACTCCATCATCACCTATCCTCTCCCTCATTATCACAACATTCCTCTCAAAAGGTACTGAGGCTTTATCCTTCCAGGCTGAAACTCAAAATTCTCAGCCATGTACCTGTATATTTGTGGGCAGTAGAATTTGAAACTTGATTTTGTTGGGGGCTGCTGGTATACTCTATCATTAACATTTGAGAAGGAGATCTACCCAAATAAAACTTTATTCAAAACAGGAAAAACGTTGAATTCTCTTAGGAAATTCAATATATGAAAGTAGAATTGATGCTATAAAGTCAAATAGCAAATGACTATTAGAGTAGATCAGTGTGACTTTTGTGTTTTTGTTCCATATCTAGAGTTCTCCTTTCTAAAGATTATTTTCTCTCTCTAATATTTAAAGATTATGGACCAAGATTGTGACCATATACAGGTATTTGTTATTCATATTGTGGCAATCCCATATACATTTCATTGGATGTTTCCATTTAGTATAAAAAATTCATGATCAAATGGTGATTTATCCTAATTTTTTAAAAAAGTTTTTGTGGTAAGAAAATTTGAGATTTACCCTCTTTACACATTTTTAAGTGTATAATTCAGTATCATTATCTACAGGTACATTGTTGTACAGTAAATCTCTAGAACTTATCTTGCATAACAGAAATTTTATTCTTGTTTATTAGAAACTCTCCATTTCCCCTTCCCCCAGCCACTAACTAACATAATTCTATGCTTCCCTTCCATGAGTTTTACTACTTTGGGAACCTCATATAAGAAGAATCATGCTGTATTTGTCCTTCTGTGACTGGCTTATTTCACTTAGCATATGTCTAGTTTCATTCATGTAGTTGAAAATTGCAGGATATCCTTTTTTAAGGCTGAGTAATATCCCATTGTATGCAATACTACACTGTATCCATTCATTCATCCATGAACATTTAGGTTGCTTCTACCTCTTGGTTATTATAAATAATGCTGAAAGAAACATGGGAGTGTTAATATCTCTTCAAGATCCTGATTTTAATTTTTTGGACAAATGCCTAGAAATGTTATTGCTGGATCATATGGTAGTTCTATTTTCAATTTTTGTTGGAACTGCCATAGTGTTTTCCATAGCGACCACATCATATGCATTCCTGCTAAAAGTATACAAAGGTTCCAATTTCTTCACATCCTCACCAACACTTAGTCTATTTTTTTGATAATAGTCATCCTGACAGATGTGAGGTGATATCTCATTGTGATTTTGATTTTCAATTCCCAGATGATTAGTGATGTTGAACATCTTTTCATACACCTGCTGGTCATTTGTATGTCTTAGTTGAAGAAATATTTATTCAAGTCCTTAGCCAATTTTTAACTGAGTTATTAGTTGTTGGTTTTTTGTTTTGTTTTGTTTTTGCTATTGATTACAGGAGTTCCTTTATAGCATGGAAATTAATTCCTTATCATATATGTGGTTTGCAAATACTTTCTTCCATTCCATAGGTTTCCTTTTCATTCTATTATTTCCTCTATTGTGCATAAGTTTTTATTTTGCTGTAGTCCCATTTAGTTTGATGCTTTCTGTTTTTAATTTTTTTCTTTTGGCTTTTGCTTTTGGTGCCATATCCATGAAATCATTGTCAAGACCAATGTCATGAAGCTTTTCTCCTATTTTTTTTTTCTAGGAGCTTTGTTTCAGGTATTATGTTTAATTTGTTAATCCATTTTGAATTAACTTTTGTGTATGGTGTAACATAAGTGTCCAATTTCATTCTTTTGCTTGTGGATATCCAACTTTCCCAACACCATTTGTTGAAAAGAAATAAAAGACATCCATTTGAAAATGAAGAAGTAAAACTGTCCCTGTTTGTAGCTCACATGATCTTATATATGGAAAACCGTAAAGATTACACACATACACACACACACACACACACACTCACACAAAACTGTTAAAGCTAATAAATGAATTCAGTAATGCTACATGATACAAAATCAACATATAAAATTCAGTTGTGTTTCTATACACTAATAATTAACTATCTGAAAAAACATTAGGAAAACAATTCAATTTACGATTATATCAAAAACATAAAGTACTTATGAAAAAATTTAACTAAGGAAGTAAAAAAGTGTAGGCTGAAATCTACAAAACACTTATGAAAGAAATTAGAGAAAACACAAACAAATGGAAAGACATCCCATTTTGATGGATTGGAAGATTTAATATTGGTAGTCCATACTACCCAAAGAAACCTACAATCTCTATCAAAATCTCAATGGCATTTTTTTTTTACATCTTTATTTGAGTATAATTGCTTTACATTGTTGTGTTAGTTGCTGCTGTATATCAAAGTGAATCAGCTATACATATACATATATCCCCATATCTCTTCCCTCTTGTGTCTCCCTCCCTCCCACCCTCCCTATCCCACCCCTCTAGGTGGTCACAAAGCACCGAGCTGATCTCCCTGTGCTATGCGGCTGCTTCCCACTAGCTATCAGTTTTACATTTGGTACTGTATATATGTCCATGCCACTCTCACTTTGTCCCAGCTTACCCTTCCCCTCCCCGTGTCCTCAAGTCCATTCTCTAGTATGTCTGCATCTTTATTCCCGTCTTGCCCCTAGGTTCTTCATGACCATTTTTTTTTTCAATGGCATTTATTACAGAACTAGAAAAACAGTTCTAAAATTTATATGTAACCACGAAAGACCCCAAGTAGCTAAAGCAATCTTGAAAAAGAAAAAAGCTGGAGGCATCACACTTCCTAATTTCAAGTTAGGTAACGTATTGCACACATGTGATTTGTTCTAAACCATCCTGACACCCTAAAACTATATAATTCATGTTGCCTTATATGATAAAAAGGACTTTGCAAATTCTATTAAATTAAGTACCTGGAGATGAGGAATTATTTTCAAGTATCCAGATAGGTCAAACCTGATCAGAGAGTCCTTAAAAACAGAGAAGCTTCCCAGGCTGTGGTCAGAAAAAAACATGTGACAATGAAAGAAGTAAGATATAAATGTAAATCGGATATAAAGTTAAATACATTTGTATATAAATTTGAGATGAAGTTCTGGGTTTGAGAGACACATTTGTGAATTCTCAGTGTAAACATGGAATTTAACAGCCTGGTATGGATGAAGGAAATGTGGGAGTGAATGCAGATAGACAGGAAAATAGGATTAAGGACTGACTCTGATAAAATGTTTAAATATTGATAAGTCAGGGAACAGTCAAGGGAGACTGAGACAATGGCTAGAGATGGAGTACTGTGCTGGGAATCCAGTGAAGAATATGTTCAAAGAGGGAGGTGGATAGACTAGCTACTCATAGATCAAGACTGAAGATTAACTTTTGAATTTGTCAAAGTGGATGTTGTCACTGACCTCAATTACAAATCATTGCGTGGTGAGTTGTGGACAAAATTTTGATTGCAGCGGTAACAGGAAAAATAAAATATGAGAAATACTGAAATACTGGTGATTTCAAATATAATATAATATAATAGCATAATACAGTTGCTTTCTTTCTTTTTTTAAATGATGTCTTGACCTAGTTTTGTGGCACTGACTAGAGGTCCTTCAATTTTCCTTCTTGAGTAGCTGAGTAAATTTCACCCAACAACTTCCCTTATCTTGTTTTCACACTCTGAGACCACTATGCATCTACTCTAATCACCCTGAGGCCAGGTGCCAGAAAAGTAGAGGCAGCCTCTATTCCTCAGAACCCACAGAATTATTTAAATTAGCCAATCCACAGGGAACCCATGAAATGTAGCTAACCTCACCTCTTTTGCCATACATAAATTGCCCCTACGACTCCAGATTACTGGTACTCTGTCTCTGTCCTGGGGTTCTGTTCTTTGTGGCCCTGAGTGGCAGCTTTCTCTCCTTTAGAATTGCAAGTAACAAAGAGTTTTGTCTTCCATTTCTCCCAATGTAATTAGTGTCATTCTGCTGTGTCCTGACATCAAAGGAATCTTTAAATCATAAAATGAATATCTCTTGAGAACTTTTGTTATCAGAGAAAGAATTGCGGTTATAGGAAGATTTGAGGGCAAGGGAAGGTTTTTTTTCTCTTTTTATTACTTTTAGCAGTGATTGTAGCATATTTGGAAGCTGAGTAATTTAACAAGGAAGAAAACATTGTTGATTTGGAGAAAAAGTGAGACTACTGTAGGACCAATGATTTTTGAACAAGGCATCCATACTGGTTAATAGAGGTGATGGTGAGAGCAAGGGAAATTCACAATAAACTTGCTACTTTTATAGCAGAAACAAAAAATGGATATTTGGTGACAGTAATATTAAGCTTATGCCATAATATCACTGTGTACTGGCTCCCAAGAGAATGCACTTCAGCAAAACACAGTTAAAACTTCAAAACACTAATGTGTTGTGCTCTGGATCAAGAAGTTTCCTCTGGAGTGTGAAAACTTGGCTTCTTTTCATTACATTAAAAAAAATCATCATACTGGAAGAATTGCTGAGCTCCACATTTCTCCATGGAAATTAACCAATTTAAACAAACAAAAAGCAGTGAAATATGATTCACTCACTTACAATTAAGAGTAGCTCAGTATACTCAGCATCAACACACAATTTTTCTTTAGACAAGCACTGTCCCCAGAGTGTTCAATAGTAGTATAAAGGTTCAGGCTTATTAAATTATTAAATATCCTACTGGGAACCCATTGCATAACCTATATATTTTCTGAGTAGTATTGCAGCAATGAGAAATGTGTGGGTGTTTGGTTTTATGCATATATTTGCAGCCTATCCAATTTTTAAGAACTTGGGTCAAAAAAATTGTGCCTGATATTTATTCACAGTAAATTTTTCTTTATTTCAGTAAAGTACACTTAAATTGCCAACCTCAGATTTTGACTTTGCATACTTTTCATGCCTTTATTTTAAGGTTTTCTTCCGCTGTGAAACTGGTGAATATGCTTTTGAACTCTTTGTAATCAGTGACAATTATATTTTCTTGTTATCTATCGTTAATATAAAAATACTCTAATAATAATTCTGGCTGATAAATATAGCTGATAAAAAGATTTGCAACAAAGAGTTCTGAGATAAAACATTATCATTTTGTTTTAATTTATTAACAGATATTTTTGAATGATACGAATATTATATTTCCCATTAAGAAGATATTAAATGTTTCATGGATTTTCAAATATTTTGATATTCCAATTGGTTATATTTAGTACTCATTTATATTTTCTTGAAAATATTATTTGTTAATAAACTGAATCATTATTTCATCTTTCCAACAGTTGTATTACAAGCAAAATCGAAGAGATATAAATGAAATCCTGAAAAATAAGATTTTATTTAGTTGAGAATTACCTTTTGATATGAATATATATAATGCAAAGTAAAAATTATATGTTAATTATGTATGTGAACATACCTTATATACTTACAATGTCAATGATTTGATTATAATGACAATAAGAAAAAAAGTATAATTTTGGGAAACTTTATGTTATAGGTGATTTCATTTTAGATATTATTACTGAAATGATTTTTCACTATAAAGTTTACTGTATTCTCTAAGTAATATATGTCAGTGTATTTGCTTTATTTAATAGCTGAAATCCATATAAATAGAAAGTTATTTTTTTATCTTTTAGCATATAAACTCAAAGATTTCAATCTCTCGACTTAGTTATAGTAAAGGTTGGGAAATAAAAACTATAAAAATAAAATATTTAATCAGAATTTGGAAATATTCTGTTACATTTATTTTTTAGTTTTATTTGAAGACAGATTTTTAATTTAATGTTTACTTCCGAAAATATTTAACTAACCTCTAGAATAAATTGTTTATCTTTCAGCATATATTGGGAATGATTCCTGAGGTACAGATTTTTAGTTTAAAAAAAAAAATGGAGGGTTGAATTGCAAAAGCTTTTTTTTTTTTAACTGACTCTCTTAGAATTTAAATTAGATTAAATATTCAACTCTGTTCAAAAGGAGCTGATGACTCATCTATATACTCTAGGTGTAAGGAATGTTACATGCTACTGATTATTTTCTTTAAAAGAAGTCAATGTTTTTCCATTAATAGAACACTGAGGATAATATTATATTTCTGTTGCAATTGAGTTGAGTGATGGATTGGCATAAACTTGGTGAAGAAAATATGAGCAAGGGATACTGTTTAAATGGAAGATTCAACCTGATTTGTTGGTAATGAGAACCCAGTATTTTGACTGTTAGGATGCAACAACCTACATGTTATAGACCCTGATTAGTTAGAATAAAAGCATTTAGTGTAAGTAAATATATGCTTTCTTAAATTAAATTTCCTTAATAAAACATATTCTTTGTAGAATAACAAGTATTCTCAACAAAGACTTTGATGGTTTAGTGAGAATTTGGAATAAGATTTCACAGGGATTTTTGGGGTTTTTTTTGGTTTGCTTATTTTTAGGTGGGAAAAAGAGAACATGCATTTTATACCTTATCTAGAAGATTTATGTGTGTTATCCAAGCTGGTTCTTATAATTTTTATCTTCCTTTTACATGAAGGATACATGGCACTAGTAGGCATTGATACTGGATTAGCACCCAACTGACAGATAACAAACTACTCTTCCTAACATAGCCTGTTGCTCAGAATACTTCTTATATATTACCTTATTTGGATGTACCTTAAATTTGAGTTCTTAGAACTCAAAATATTATTTAGAAATTTGGAGTAAGCATATTGATTCTCCCTTCACATCTCTTATGAAAAGCAACCTTACTAATATAAAATTATAAATAATTTGATAAAATTTGTAGTTTGGAAAAAATAGTCAAAGTAATGTTACCTGTATTTCCTATTTAATCAGTATTTAAAATATATTTTATTTAATATCACAGATATTTCCCTATGCTTGTTTCATTTCTCTTTTTTGTCATATTAGTCATCATGTTAATCAAATGTTATACTACTGTAATTCTTCTTTAACTCTAATATTTCTAAATCTATACTCCTAGAAGATATAGAACACATCAGAAAACCAAATGGTAAAAATCTGCAGAGGGGCTTCCCTGGTGGCGCAGTGGTTGAGAGTCCGCCTGCCGATGCAGGAGACACGAAAAAAAAAAAAAAAAAAAAAAAAAAAAAAAGTCTGCACAGAGAAATGCTGCTCAAATTTATATTGAAATGAAAGAATTTGAATTTTTATAGATGAATTGATAAATAGATAAATTTCCAAGAATATGATTTTAGAGGATAGATGTATAATCAAGTTATTACAAACCTGTTGTTTCATGTATGAATGGAGACAGTGTGGTTAAAAATTATGTGTGAGCCAGATAGAAAACCTTTTTGTGGAAACATCCATCTATCAGTGGAATATCATCTGAGATTTAGCTTATGGGCAACAAGATTTCTAAAATGCCAAACACATAAAAAAAAATTGATAAATGCATATGCAGATGGTTTAGGATTTTTTGCCTAAGTTCAGGAAGAAAGGACTAGAACAAGTTCCAGAGGTTCAGCTCCATTGTAATATTATTCTGATTTATGTTTCTTTGGCATATTTACTATTATTAATTTAGCAGTTCCTACTTTTCCTTTATCAGCTTAAAAAATGAATTCTGCTTTATAATCTAGTTAATAAACACAGCAAAGTCTAGACATAGAGATCAGATTTTATATTTTCTCTAGGTAGCTGCTGAAAATTATTTCTCCTGAAAGTGCTTTTGATGCCCTTTCTAATTCCTGACTCATGACTTTGATTTATTCTTTGAGTGTAACATCACTTTTTTTTTCACCCAATGTTCCTACAAAAACATGGCTGTACTCAGTGCAGTAGTAACTCACAGAGTTTCAAATCAAGGAGCTATCATGCCAAGGAATAAATTGGAATAAGAGAAAGCTGGCCAGGCAGGTCATAGATTATTGAGGGGAAGGTTTGTTTCCAGTAAGAGATGACAGGTCTACTCAACTGTAAGCTTTGGGTCGGGCTCTACACTGATTTAGTTCTAGAGCAGTGACCTATAGAAGAAAAAGCCAAGCAAGTCTCATAAATCTTGACATGCACAATGATAAATGCTATAGCACTCAGGTAATGCACATTTTAGAATATGTGAAGTAAATTCGAAGTAGAAGCACCCCTGAAAAGAAACCCTGGTTGTGGATTGTGGTCACAGAAAGAAATATTTCACTTGTTTTATATTGCGTACTGAGAGTGGAGAGGTGAGATAGGCCAGACCACAAAGAACAAAGTGGGATAAAAATTTAATGAGAATGATGGCTCAGTTTAAGCTTTGAAAATGAGCAATGCAATGAATATATAAGAGAATTAACACAAGATTAGAAACATAAGAGAGTATAAGCTAATCTTAATTTCTTGTATTGGTCCAAAAAGGTATATCAGAATTTTTATGTTTCAATGCAACTCATGTGGAATGAGAAATTTATTCAGATTATTGGAGCTCAGTGCTGAACTTAGGCCATTAGTTTTGTTATAGAGATGTGTTGGGGGCACTTCAGCAACTGAAGTCTGATGATTTCAATTAAGAGATTCCTGGCTTTGTTGTACTTCCACACTATGTCATATTCTCATTATGCATATAGATATAAATATAGTTACAGATATAGATATAAGAAGAAGATAGATATATTTCATATACATAGATATCTCTGGGCTTATAGCACATGTGGTGTTTGCTTGCCTTGTGACTTTGATTCCAACCATATATTTAGTAGGAACTGATTCAGAAAACTGTTACCACCAAGAGGTCCTTAGAAAACAAGAACTCACATTTTAAAAACCTAAAACTGGAAGAGATTAAAAATTATTCAAATTTATATAAATATGTACTTAGGTATAGACCATGGGAAACATTTTTTATTTATTTTTCATTAAAACTTATAGCAAATTTTTTAAGAACATTGACTTTGGATCTAGATTGGTTACATATTCTAGCTCCACTACATACTAGCTTTATGACTGCATACAAGTTACTAAAACTTTGTGCTTGTTTCCCCATATGCAAAATGGAAATAAAAATCATTCCTATTCTATTGGGCTGTGATGAAGATTAAATAAATAAATTAATAAATGTAAAGTTACATGATTGCATGATATAAAGTCTCCCTTTTTTTTTTTAAACTTCAGAGTTTCATTGCATTTCACTAAAGGAGCAGCAAGATGGCTATACAATGTTCAGTCTTGAAAATCTAAAGTACTTGCAAATTCTTTAGAATACCTTTACTGCCAGGTTAGAACAGTAAGTATAATAACATATTCCTTAATAAGTAAAGTCTCACAAATTGAAACACATTTAAAATAGCTTTAAATGCATTTTTCTCAAGTAAGTCAGCATATATTCTCTTTATATATACATACACACAAATATATGTGTAAATATGTATATTCTAATTATTATATAGTATATAACAATATGTATAATATAATTTGGGTGAAAAAAGCATCGTTTAGAAAAGTATGCATACTCTCCTAACTAACTATTGTGTTAAAAAGATGGAGACTATGAATGAATGCCTTTGTTTTCAAAAAATAACAAAATGTGTGCCTAATCAGAGGAAATGAATATGGAGGAAGAACAGGAATAAAATCTAAACTTTTAAGAAATCTTATTTTACATTTTAACTCTGAAATATATAAATGTTTCACATAGTTTAGAAACAAAATTTAATTTAAAACATTTTACAAACCTATTTGTCCAAATTAAGTGTTCAATGTGCTACCACTAATCATGATGGTAACAAAGATGTCTGTACATACTAAATATTTTAATAACTGTGGAAATATCATCAAGAAAAAAACAAAAGTTTCCTCCTTCATGAAGAGTGAGACTATGAGAAGCCAATATAGATGATACAAATATCAAAAACAGAGGAATGGGATAAAACATTTTAATTGTGATGATAACTTCATATGACTTCTCGTCAAACCTAGCATTTTAAACTTAAGGATTTAGTACATTCCTTCCTAAGGATATATGACAAGATCATATATAACTATTGGTATAATGGAAAGGGACAGGAGACAGCAGCATTGGAGAGTTTTAAATATATTTAGGAAAAACAAATATTTATAGAAGTGTTTAAACTGACATAACAGGGTAATAAACTGAGACCTAAGTGCTTAACAGTAAGAATAACAGATGGTAAGGTACTTTCTGTTATAACATCACCATAAAGACTAAAATGTTTTAGAGAATAGATATAATGAAATGAGGAAAAGTAATAAATTACATTTTTAACAGGGTGGAAGGTTTGATTGCAATCTTGGAAGGAAAACTTACAAACTAAGAGTGGGATCAGGGAAGGAAATAATAGATCATATACAAAAGATAAAAAATAGAGTGACACTGCAATTTTTAATAGAAAAATTAAAAGATAACAAAGCAAACCAATCCTCATTCTTGATAAAATGTTTCTTAAGTTGGTATTTTAATCTAGAGAAATACTTATTCAAGTATGAGAATATGTTTTCTGATATGTAAAATCTCCAAAATGTATCTGTTGTTATTCCTTTTTCAGGAAGTTATTAGAAGATGTGTTCCAACAAAATGTGAAAGCAAGCCAAAAATATTGAGAACACGAGATCCAGGAAACATGATCTACAACATAGAGTTGAGCAGAACTTCCAGGAAAACATTATTTTTAAACTACAAAGGTAAATGTAAGAAATGAAGAATGAGATTACAGTTGAGCAGAGAGGGGACTGAAATTTTTAATTTTTAAAATTTTAGTTTAATTTAGTTAATTTTGTTGAGTTTAAAATGTTTAAAATGAATTTTATGTACTATGTACTCAGAGAAATTTGGTTCCTTTATTCAAGACCTTATTTTTCAAATATCCCTTTAATTCTGTGATGTACACGGTAACTTCCATTAATGTCTATTTTGCTTACACCAGACATGGTTATTTCTGTTGTTTAAAATCAATACACTATGGTTATACACCAATGGTTATAGTTATTAGTATCTGGAATTGAGGTGTTGATATCACAGCCACTGATAGATGAGGGGAAGTGGGTGAGTACACTGAAGTTTATTCATTCCTGGGCAATATTTATTAGGTGGTAACAAAGCATCTGGTGGTTGCCAGTTATAACCTTTCCCATTTTCTGTAGTTTTGAGAAAGTTTTCAATCAAGGAGACCCTGCATTCCAGAAGGGATTTGAGATTATGATATAGGTTATGAAGAATAGTATCCTATTCCCTGAACATGTTTTTTATTCAAGTAGTGAAACATGACCTACGTAGGCCTATAAATATTTTTAAAGAATTGATTTTGAGGGACTGCCCTGGTGGTCCTGTAGTTAAGACTTCACCTTCCAATGCAGGAGGTGCGGGTTTGATCCCCGGTCAGGGAGCTAAAATCCCACATGCCTCGGGGCCAAAAAAACATAAAACAGAAGCAATGTTGTAACAAATTCAATAAAGACTTTAAAAATGGTCCACATTAAAAAATCTTAAATAAATAACTAGAAAAAAAAAAGAATTGATTACGATAGTGAGAGAGAGAGAAACAATCAAGCATTCTTTATGATACTGTGAGCAGTTTTGGCCATCTACAAGTGAAGTGTCTGCAGTATATATTTCCTACATTATAGAGAGAGATTTCTGGAGACCTAAAGAAGATCCAAGCAATGAAAAAGAATAACACAGAGAGTCAGAATGTGACTTGAACATCTGGATCTACCTGTGTCTAAAGCCAGAATATTTTATTTCTTTTTATTTATATTAACCAATACTTTTCTTCTTCCTTTTCCTTTATTTTTTTTCCTTCCTTCATTCCTCACCACCTCCATATTTTGTCTTGAAGTAGTTTAAAGTGTGTTTGTGTAATAGGGAAGAAAAAAACTGACTCCATATTAGATCTGTTCCTTTTGCTTTAACCTTGTGCTTTGTTGCTTGTGTTTAGCTGTGCTGGCTCTGCACCTTTTGTAAAAGAATGTTGCCTGTAGCCTGAAATATACAGGATAACCTATTCTCAGGGTTCTGACCTTTAAGAGTCCATTCATATAGAGATAAAAATTGCAGAACAGAGAATAACATTTGTCTTGTTGGAGGTTTACAGGAACATAATGACGTGATCTATGTGGACAACAAAAGAACAAAGGATTTCGACACCAAGAAGTTTGCAACAACCAACCACACCCCTCCAGCTTGCCTTTAAAAGTGCTTTGCTGAAACCCTTCTGAGAGTTCAGGGGTTTTTGGGCCCGAGCCACCCATATCCTTGCATGGCCCTGCAGTAAACTTTTCTCTGCTCCAACTTCCGATGTTTTGGTTTCTTTGGCCTCACTGTGCGTAGGGCACACGAGCTTGTGTTCGGTAACATTTGGTCACTCAAAATTGAACAATAACTTCTAAAGAGTCCTAGTTAATAAATATCTAAAGAGAAACAGAATTCAGTCACCATGTTGAGAGAATGCTTTTCAGATACTCAGACATTTGTCTCCTGTAGTTGAGACAAATTCTCATCGAGTATGTTACTACGGCAAACTCATACTTGCTATGCACAAAACAAAGGACAGAGTTAAGCTGACCCTTGAACAATATGCGTTTGAACTGTATGGATCCACTTACACTCAGATATTTTTCAAGAGTAAATACTATAGTACTACACAGTCTGAGGTTGGTTGAATCCATGAATGTGGAGGAACCATAGATATGGAGGTCTGACTACAGTCAGATTAATGCCCCCATTGTTCAAGGGTCAACTGTACTTAGGACTTCCACCAGAAATCTGCGATTGGAGGTATTATACTAGGCTCTCCTCTGGTGTTGTCTTTTAGGGAGAGATCTTTACAAATAACATTTGTGAACTAATCAAGGATGGTAAGGTCTTACTTTTCCTATCCAAGAACATTCTTCCACTTTTAATGCAATCATCCCTATCAAAATGCTTCATCATGTATACCTGTATTCAAGTGCTTTCAATGACTCTCTCTCTGCAGGTATTCCCTCTTAAACATAATCATGCTCAGTTTTTTTGCATCTTAAATTATACAGCTATCTTTCAGACTTTCACTTGTCAGCCTGCTCCCTGCACATCTGAGCTAAACATGAGGCTGAATTCAAATAACCACCCTGTAAAAAATACTTGTAAATATATCTTCTTCAAAGTATTAAAGATCTTACAAGACAGAATGGACAAAGTAGACCAAAATGTGTGTGAAGATATAAAGTGAAGAAGTAAAAGTCACTTTTACCCTGACAGCATTGTCATTATCAGGCAAACTTCAGCTTTGTGTTTCTCTTGAGACAAAGCTCAGAGTCCAAACAAGATGAAGACCTAATAGATTCAGTAGAAATTTGGCAAAAATTGTCAGAATTAATTTTTTCAGAACTCTTGAAAGTAACCAAATGTTTGCAGCAATCCAGGAGTAGCTTTTTCAAGAAAAAAATGCCTGAATCTCTATAAGAACAAAAAATAGCTTTTTGATGTTTTAAATTAACTTATTTCCATCCACCTCTCTCTATATTTGTGGTTATCTTAAATCTCACAGCTGGAACTAAAGTAAAAACCAGCACCCTGGCAGCCACTGAAGGTGCCAAAACTAGATTGTAGCTCTTTTTTACTCACTACCAGAGAAATGTCATTATTTGACCCGTCTAGTGGTTCCATGAAAAGGTCCAACTTCCACTAGGAAAACTGCCTTTATTTGATGTAACTCAAATCTCACCCATTGTGAAGAGTCCCCCTTCCCCCCACCCCAGGGAGATTGATCAAAATTAATTAAAGGCAACTATTTAACATTGCAGCTGCTTGAGGTAGTGGATAGCAGTTGGGACTATAAACAAAAACACAGAAAATAACAAGTATTGGAAGAATGTGGAAAAATGGGAACACTAATACAATGCTGGTAGGAATTTTAAATGGTAGAAATTTAAAATGCAGCCACTGCGGAAACAGTTCATCAGTTCCTTAAGAAGTAAAATAACTTGAACTTGCAAGAGTATAAATTAATACAGTGACTCAAAAATCTATTTTATATTATCTAATAATGTTGAAGATATTTTTATCTAAATCCATAACCCACAACAGTGATCTGCAACATTTGCACACATATCTACTGAAAGGGTTTGCAAATTTTATATACTGAGACAGCCATTTTTAAGATTGTGTCTTAAATTTTCAAATTAAGTATACATACTTTTAAAAGATAAAATGATTGTCATTTATACATATTGAAATTTTATAATAAAACCAATGAAGGCTTTTAAGGAGGGAGATTTTATTTTGGTTTGTTTGACTATGAATTAGGCCTTTTTGACTTTGAATTAGACCTTAATTAAATCACTCTGGCTGCCACTTGGATTAACTGAATCATATGGAGCAGTGTGGAGACTCCTCCATTATATGTCCCCATTGTTTAACATCAGGAAAATCCCTAATATAACTTCTAGTAAATGGCTTATTTTACATATTCTAAGTATAGACACAACATTCTTAAAAAGTACGTGATGGAGTGATTTTGAAAATAGTTGCCATGAACATTGAAAAGGAAATGTCAAAGCAAATCACAGAAAAACATTTGTGGGTAACCCCATATTTTGAAACTGTTCTATAATTGTGTCATTCCCTGTAAAAAGTCCTAAAGAATGAGGAGACTTCTGATTGATACTAAACTGACCAAATTCTGATGAATCTCAAGGTTCATTTCCTCCCAACTTTCTGTAGTTCAAGAAATTGGCTCAAGAGTCACCAAGGTTGTCACATATTGCAGGGTGTTCTTTTTTATAAAAGGCTGAATAATATTCTATTATGTATATATATACCACATTTTCTTTATCCATTTTTCTGTTGACAGACATTTAAGTTGTTTTCACATCTTGGCTATTGTGAATAGTGCTACAATGAAAATGGGAGTGCTAATATCTCTTTGAGATCCTGATTTCAATTCTTTGGATATATATTGAGAAGTGGGATTATTAGATCATATGTTAGTTCTGTTTTTAGCTTTTTGAAGACCAATATACTGTTACAGTAGTAGCTGCACTGCTTTGCATTCCTACCAACAGTGTACAAGGGTTCCAATTTCTTCACATCCTCACCTACACTTTTTTTTTTTTAAATAGCCATCTTAACAGGTAAGGTGAGATATCTCATTGTTATTTTGATTTACATTTCCCTGATGATTAGAGACATTGAGCATTTTTTCATATATCTTTTGGCCATTTATGTTTTCTTTGGAGAAATGTCTATTCAAATCCTTAAACAAATTTTTAATTGGGTTATTAGTTCTTTGCTATTGAGTTGTAGGGGCTCCTTATATACTTCAGAAATTAACCTTTTATCCATTATTTGGTTTGAAAATATTTTCTTGTATTCCATATGTTGCCATTTTACTCTGTTGATTGTTTCCTTTGCTATGCAAAAGTTTTTAGTTTCATATAGTCCCTCTTCTCTAGTTTTATTTTTGTTGTTATGTTTTGGTGTTATATCCAAAAATCATTGCCAAGACCAATGTCATGAAAATTTCCCCCTATGTTTTTTCTTAGGAGTGTTATAGTTTCCAGTTTTACATTTAAGTTTTTAAACCATTCTGAGTTGATTTTTGTGTATGGTGTAAGATAAGGGTCCAATTTCATTAGTTTTCCCAATATCATTTGTTAAAGTAACTATCCTTGCTTTATTGTGGATCTTGGCATCCTTGTCAAAAAAAGATCACTTGACCATGTGTGTGGATTTATATCTGGACCCTCTATTCTATTCCATTGGCAATATAGCTGTCTTCATGTCATACTGTTATAATTACTGTAGCTTTGTAATATATTTTGAAAACATGAAGTATGATGTTTCCAGCTTTGTACTTACTTTATGAGATTGTTTGTCTATTAAGGCTCTTTTGTGGTTCAATATGAGTTTTGGAATTGTTTTTCTGTTTATACAAAAAATGCCATTGGGATTTTGATAGGGATTTCACTAAATCTGTAGATTACTTTGGGTAGTATAGACATTTTAACAATATTGTCTCCCATTCCATGAACACGGGATGTCTTTCCATTTACTTCTGTCTTCTTTTATTTATTGATATTCTGTAGTTTTCAGTGCATGTCTTTTACCTCTGCAGTTAAGTTTATTTCTAAGTATTTTATTCTTTTTAATACTATTGTAAATGAGATTGTTTTCCTAATTTCCTCTTGATGTAATTCATTGTTATTGTATGGAAATGAAACTATTTTTTTTTTTTTTTTTTTTTTTTTTTTTTTTTGCGGTACGCGGGCCTCTAACTGTTGTGGCCTCTCCTGTTGAGGAGCACAGGCTCCGGGCACACAGGCTCAGTGTCCATGGCTCACGGGCCCAGACACTGCGCAGCATGTGGGATCTTCCCGGACCGGGGCACAAACCCATGTCCGCTGCATCGGCAGGCAGACTCTCAAACACTGCGCCACCAGGGAAGCCCGCAACTAATTTTTGTATGCTGCTTTTGTATCGTGCTACTTTAACTAATTTTTTAATTCTAATAGTTTTTTTGTGTGGTGTCTTCAGGCTTTCCTTTATATAAGATCATGTGATCTGCAAACAGGGACAGTTTTACTTCTTCATTTCAGCCTGAATTCATTTTATTTCTTCTTCTTGCCTAATTGTCATGACCAGAACTTTCAGTGATATTTTGAATAGAAGTAATGAGAGTAAGCAACCTTGTTTTTTTTCTGATCTTAGAGGAAAAGCTTTTAGTTTTTCACTGTTGAGTATGATGTTAGCTGTGGGCTTTTCATATACGTTATTTGTTAGGTTGATATAATCTCTCTATTCTTAGTTTATTGAGAGTTTTTAAAAAGAAAATGTGGGCTTCCCTGGTGGCGCAGTGGTTGAGAGTCCGCCGCCGATGCAGGGGATACGGGTTTGTGCCCCGGTCCGGGAAGATCCCACATGCCGCGGAGCAGCTGGGCCCGTGACCCATGGCCACTGAGCCTGCGTGTCCGGAGCCTGTGCTCCGCAATGGGAGAGGCCACAACAGTGAAAGGCCCGTGTACAGAAAAAAAAAAAAAAAAGAAAACGGGTTGAATTTTATCAAACACTTTTTCTATATCTATTGAGATGATCATAAGAGTTTTATCCTTCATTCTATTAATGTGTGGTTGTGGTCCATCACATTAATTGATTTTTGTATGTTGAACCATCCTTGCAACCTGGGGATGAATCCCACTTGGACTCAATATATAATCCTTCTATTAGTCAGGGTTCCTCAACAAAACAGAATCAATAGGTTGTCCTTCTTGCTTTTGATCCTTTTTCTTTCTTCCTTTTTTTGAGGAATTGGCTCACATGATTATGGAGACTGAGAAGTCTCAGGAAGTCTGCAACCTGGAGAACCAGGAATGCCAGTGATGTAGTTAAATCAGAGTCAGAAGACCTATTAGCCTGTTGACCCAAAGGTGTAAATCCCATTCCAGGGCAGGGGAAGATGAGATGAGATATCCCAGCTCAATCAAAGATGCAGAAAACATGGGTGTATTCCTCCTTCCTATGCCTTTCTAGTCAGACCTTCAATAGGTTAGATAATGCCACCCACGCTGGGAAGTATACGTTTGTATGCTCCTAGCTACCAAAATGGCAAGAACAATTCAGTTAGAGAAGGGAGATAGGTATTGATTATTTTTTGAGAAATGGCACTGGTAACATATTATTATTTAGTACAACAAGACAAAGATGTAAGTCGGATATTTAATAAAATAAAAAAAATTATCACCTCTTCCTGTAGCAGTTAGGTTCCTTTAAGAATATGTCACTTTACAAATAAAAGGATCAGCACATGTTATTTTATTTTATTTACTATGTTTACTTTTGATTACAACAGTTATTGTTATTCTTCTCTTGGTATCATATTCTGGTAGGAAAATAATAAAACAGGAAAAAATGTGAAAAAAGATATAGAAACTGGGTATATTTTTAATAGACATCATTTTGCATGGGACTATAACTCTGGAAAAACACATGGAAAACCCAGGGGGATACCGAGAAGAAATCTTGTAAAAGGGGAATGTAAATTTAGGAGAAAGGCAAAGAAATTAGCTTTAGTTATAGAAATTGATGCAGTTGACAACAAATACACAAGTTTCATTTCAGCCTGTTATTTTAAATAAGAAACATAAAAAAAAAGACAGGAAATAAGAATGGTGAATGTTTTATATTTTAAACAAAAACTGATAATAGTAAATTTTAAATGTCCTGGTTACAGCTGTTCTTCATATACTCTACATCCAAATATCCTGATAACAAGACTCTTACCTTACCTCAAAGAAATTCTAAAGGTAATAAGACATGCAAATATGATAAACAGTAATTAGGAACTAGTATCAAGCCTGTATCCATTCCATACGACAGTTCTGTGTGCTAAAACTTTTTTTTCTATGTCCCCCACACTGTACATTTAATCGTTGTGACTCATTTAATTTATAACTAAGGAAGGAACTTGGGCTTCCCTGGTGGCACAGTGGTTGAGAGTCCGCCTGCCGATGCAGGGGACGCGGGCTCG
>NC_041226.1:58341954-58359299 GCF_002837175.3 Physeter macrocephalus
AAAAAAAAAAAAAAAAAAGAAATAAAGGAAGGAACTTCTTTCTCACTCCTGAGAAGGTTAATTTATGTCCTGAGGAGAAGCTGGGGCCTAGTATGTTTCACAAATGTGATGTCATACAAGGTAAATCTATGATGTGTATAAAAGGGTTAATTTGAGCTGCCCTGATAGAAAAATAGCTCCCAGGTAAGAATGAACTGTTGCTTCTCCTTTGGCTTCTGTTGTAGGTAATAAATCCATTAGTTATCCTTTAGTTATCTATCTATGTCACCTTGACTTTTCTCCAGCTGAATGCACAGTATAAAAGAAAAATATTCACTGTTGTTAAATGATCATTCTCCTTATGCTGTATGCTGGGATTCAGAGCCATCTAGTAGCCTGTTGTTTGGATAGCTCTGTCTACAAATCCATCATCTGCATGGATGCAGGAATAAGAATGTATCGACATTTTAACTGAGACAACCAAGGTAAAGACTTATACATAGATATAATTCATAGATATTTGAAACTATATAATTGCCCCATAGATAAAACACCTACTATTTGTATAAGTAAAACATGATATGGAAGAAACTTGAATGAATTGTTAGCATGGTTGAAACATGAGATGACATTGAAGGGAGCATACTAATTTTGATTTCTATGTCTCATTTACATTTTAAAACAGAGCACATGGTTTTATTTAATCTGATAATTTTTGGTGAGTCAATTGTAGTTAATATGAATTAGCCTTTTCCTTCTTGTTTTCAATTGCTGGAATGTGTGGCATAAAGTGAGGAATTAGTTATGGAAAAACTAATGGCTGGTACAGATTGATGAAGTAAGAATACTGATGAAAATATAGCAGAAAAATCAGATGAGTGACATGGTGATGAGTAACGCACTTCCTTGTTAAACAAACATTTCCTTAGATGCAGTTTTTGGTGACTGAACTCTCTCAAGTTTGAAAAATACAAATAATTTGATACAATTTTTATTTTCCAAGGAAGTGATTTAATCAGTACATAGCATTAATTTATTAAAAAATTATCTGATATAAATGTATACATTCACAAATCATATGTTAATATGATAATAGAGTTTTCACATAGAATAAGAATAAAATTTTTTCAGGAGTGGAAACTCCAAAGTGGAGTTATTTTGAATACCTGAGAAAAAAATTAAACTTTAAGCTACACCTCCCATTACTCTTCTTTCCCTCCTGCTCTGACTAAGGATTGCTGGAGAAAAGCAGAATAGTGACCCTTTAAATTGATAATATCTCACATTAATAAATTTTAAATCTTCTGCTTTTAAAAATTTCTTCTATTATTTTCCTGCATTAAAATTGTGAAATGAATTTGTTAGAAATTATGTCCCTTAAAAGGTTAAAGATTGGCTTGAGAACATCTAGTTTTTTATCTTTTATCAAAATGTAACCATATTAATATATTAGATATTAGTTTTTCTTCATTGAGTTTGTCATTTTCCTATCAAAATGTAATGCATTTCCTTTTATTCGCTACTGATACCTATTCAAAATCATGTACCACAGTGTTCTATTTTACAGTATTATGAAAAATATTTTCTGGTTTTGGATTTTAATAGTTCACTACAAAAGTAAAACAAGCAAAGTTAAGCTGGCCATACTTCCTAATGTTATTATATAATTATTTTTCACTGCTATTTCAGAATTAGAGTGTTTAGTATATGTAAAGTGCTTGACACACTGGCTGGTATGAAGTATAATAGGTACTCAGTAACCAGCATTCGTTCTATTTTATTAATGCTGTTTTCAAACTGGCTCAGTCACTCCTCCAATTATATAATTATATCTTTTATTCAGCACTATGATATTTTAAAATGTGTAATTAATATATTTCTATACAACTCTATATTTATTGAGAAATGATTATGAGTCAATCCTATGGTAGCTGATGAGTGTTCTGTAAACTTTATCTACACAGTGTCTGCTACCATATTTTTTTTAATTTCAGGGAGTCTGCTACCCTCTTTTTTATTTTAGTCCTGGATAATACCAGCATTTCTTTGCGCTGTGTTTAGTTTGTTTGTAACCTACTCATAATTCTTTCATAAAAGATGCTTTCCACATCCCTTCATACGATATTATGCCCTGTTGCCTTAGTGCTATGGAGTTCAGCAAAGACCCAAAGAATAAACATGGCAGCTTCAGTGACTACAACATTTTATAGTCTTTAATTTAAGTTTTATCCACCTGCCTAACATATATTTATTACCTACTGTTTTAATATTATGAATTTTCATTAATAGAAAATACAATGTTATGCTTTGACTGGTCATTTTGTGGTCTTTAAAAATTGTTTCATGCCTATCATTTTTTCCCTATAGCTTTCAGATAAAACATGGCAGTGAATGATTTGGATGTCTTTGAAGTGGTGTTAGCCTTTAGGGTATTATTGTGCAGGTTTTAGGGCTACAGAACAAAAAACCATAAAGTTTTCAATAAATCAAAACTTGATAAGAAAACAATGGTTCTGTGACACATATACAGACCTGGGATGCTCAGATATGTTAAATAATTTCCCTGATACCTTATTTTTAAATTAGTGGATAAATAAAATTAAAATTCTGGACTGATTCCAAAGTACACTATCAGTATACTGCTTGAATATCTTTTTGCTGGGCCAAGAAACTATTTCCTTAATTGACCCATTCTTTCTAGGCCTATTTTTGAATGACTTAGGATATTTTAAAATTTACCCTCAACTAATTTTTTAGCATAGCCCTCAGGGAATGTAAACTCATTGGTCCTGAAATATTAATTGATAGTAACTTCAGTACGGATTTCAGTGGTAATAGTTTGGTCTGGTAATTATCTACAAAGCATAATCTCCTTAGGGATTTGCATTAGAGACATTGGGCATAAACTACATAAATCTTTTCTAAACGAAATTTCACTTACTGTCTGCTATCCTTTTTTTATTTCAGTGATGTCTCCTCTGCTTTTATATTTTAATGATGTATAGCATTAATAAATCCACGCTATTTTTTAATGTTCAGATTGTTTGCAAGCTGCTCATAGTTCTTTCATATAAGATGCCTTCCCCATTCTTAGCAAAACACAGAAATAGCACACATATATTTTAAAATTTAAATCACTGAACAAAAATTTACATTGCCACCAAAATTGCAGAAAAAATTGATAGTATTAAAATAATTCTGATTAAGAGAGACATACTTCCAGTTACAAAATAAATGAGTCATGGGGATGAAATGTACAGTGTGGGTAATGTAGTCTCTAATTATGTAATATTTTTGTATGATAACAGATGGAAACTAGAATTATTGTGGTGATCATTTTGTAATGTATAAAAATATCTGGTCCCTATGTCATGCACCAGGGACTAACACAGTGTTGTAGGTCAACTACATTTCAAAAAACAAATATACAAACACATAGAAAAAGAGATCAGATTTGTAGTTATGAGGTGGGAGACAGAGGGAGGAGGAATTGGATGCAGGTAGTCAGAAGGTACAAACTTCCAGTTATAAGGTAAATAAATACTAGAGATGTAATATACAATATGACTAATATAATTAACACTGCTATATGTTATCTACGAAAGTTGTTAAGAGACTAAATCCTAAATGTTCTCATCACAAGGAAAAAAATATTCACAGCTGAATTATTTGACATTTGCTTACATGAATTGCATTCCCTACTAAAATTTCAGTATACTGAGGACCACACTGCTTTTTACATGTTCTCATATCCTTAAAAGTATATGTATTAATTTGATAAATTAATTAAATGTATAGAAAATAAACCTAATACTTGTTTGGAAATAAATTATCTCAGATTTAAGTAGCCTGTTGAGTATGAGCATGTTGACTTAGATGGAAATTTGCTTATATTCATGAATCCCAGACAAACACTGAATTGTATTTCCATTCTTTACATTTCATTCCATTAATATCCTTTCAGTAGTGTTAGTCAAAGGAAGAAAAATTTTACTTTCTATGACTTAAAATTATTTACAGATGATTACCTCAATATATTATTATTGGAAGATATCTGTGAGGTTAATTTATGTTTAATTGTTATTATAGAATATATTACATCCTTAGTGTGTCTCAACCAAATAGCCACATAGGGGAGCTCTAACCTAACAAAAGAATAAATCACCTGCTAAACAGGATACCATAACAGTACTTTTCCTCTTTCACAATAAAATTCAATGAGAGTTTTAGCCATTTGTACAGTATTCCAATTATAGATCTTTTTGGCTTCTTGGAAATATGTTTGCCTGAAGATTATATAAGTCACATTCAAAACAAATTACAGCAAAAGGCAGGAATTTTTTTTTTTGGCTAACCAACCAGTTTAACATTCTGTATTACCTTGGAACCATATTACTATGGCTAGAGATTTTACTTCAAAGCAATTACACTTAATGAAAATGATGGTGAATTCTAGCAGTTGCTTTGATAGGCTGCAGTAACTGATGAAAGGAAGTGCCTGTAAATTATGTAAAGATGAAAGTAACAGAGCATATCTTTAATAATTCATATTTAATTGCCTTGGTAAGACTTTTTTTTAAACTCTGTTCTATATGGAATATATATTTTAACATTTCCTGCTGGTGTGGTAATTTTAGGTGAACTATAACATTTGTTGGTTGTATTATAAAATGAAATACAAAGTGAGAGACTTAACATCATTACATACATTTATTTTAAATGATTAAAAATCATCTTTTAATAGCACAGAACTCTTAATAATTTAATATTTTTACTTTCATTTCATTTCACAAGCTTTTCTAAATGATTTCAGCAAAAATTAGATAAAGCTATACTGTTGGGGATTACTTTCTGAATGACAATGTGAGAAACTCCACAGACCCCCCCCAATCAATGAAATCAAATATAAACTGATGGAAATTATTTTTTCAAAAAAACCAAAGGCTTTTAAAATTTTCCTAAGAGCATACAGCAAAGGAATAAATGTTTACTCAACACAAATAGAATAAATCTTGATAAGAACAGTGAGAGTCTGTGGCTCTTAGGACAGTTCAGCCCCTACTCTCAGATAAGCATGAATGAAACTCCACTCAGGCTGAATGTGGGTAAGAAAATATGGCTTCTTATCCCTGCCTCAGCTCCTACTCAAGGGTTACAGTATCACAATGGACAGTGGAGTGACCACCCTGATTTCTTATAATCCCCAACACTTTGTTTCTGAGGTTAATCCCAGGTAAGTGCAGTCAAAGGGCTGGGGGCTTCCTTCTTCTACCCAGCTTGCACTTAAAGGGCTGAGACTTTACCTAACGTGTGGCAGGCCAAAAATACTGGGGCCCCAATTTTCACTGCCTCAGCTCACTTACATAGTGATGGTTCAGTGTGAAAAGAGACAAGCCAAGAAGACCAGAGATACAAACAAACAAGCGAAAAACAACAAGCCCCAGAAAGAGGGGCGATTAGTATATATTTGATAGGTTATCTAACCTGTCCAGTTTTCAACAAAAAAATATTATGGGATGTGTAAAGATAAGGGAAAGTGAACATGCACAAGAAAAAGCAGGCAAAAGAAACTTTGAGAGGGCTGATATATAGGACTTAGAAGATAATGACTTGAAAGCAATTATTACAAATATATTCAAAGAACTAAAGGAAATCATGCATAAAGAAGCAAAGTATGGTGACAATATAACACCAAATATTGAATATCAGTAAAGAGAATCATTTTAAAATGAAAGTGCTATATGTTATCTACGAAAGTTGTTAAGAGACTAAATCCTAAATGTTCTCATCACAAGGAAAAAAATATTCACAGCTGAATTATTTGACATTTGCTTACATGAATTGCATTCCCTACTAAAATTTCAGTATACTGAGGACCACACTGCTTTTTACATGTTCTCATATCCTTAAAAGTATATGTATTAATTTGATAAATAATAGTACAACTAATGAAAAATTACTAGAAGGTGTCAAAAGTAGATTTGAAGGAGAAGAAAGATTCTGTAAATTTGATGACAGTGATTATGCAATCTGAATAACAAATAGACAAAAGAATGAAAAAAATGTACAGGCCTTCATAGAAAAGAAGGACGTTGTTAACCACACCAACATATGAATAAAGTGAGTACCAGAGGAAGAGCAGAGAGAGAAAAGTGCAGAAAAAATTTTGAAAAATTACAGAGAACTTCCCAAATGGATGAATGGCATTAATCTAATCTTCCAAGAAGCTCAGTGATTTAAAAATCAGATAAATGCAAAGAGATCCACACCCTAACATATTATAGTATACTAAAAATTATCAAGGGCAAAGACGAAAATACTGAAGCAGCAAGAGAAAAGTGACTCATCACATACAATGGAACACTAGTAAGATAAATAGCTGACTTCTCATCAGAAAAAACTGAGGCCTGAAGGCAGTGGGATGACATATTCAAAGTGCTAAAAGGAGAAAAGAAACACACAAAAAACTGTCAACCAAGAATCTTATATCCAGCAATATATCTTTCACAAAAGAAGATAAAAAAACAAAGACATTCACAGATAAAAAGATTATCTATTGCTAGCAGACTCACTTTACAAGATATATGAAAATAAGTTTTTCCATTTGAAAATAAGTGGCTCAAGATAGAAATCTGGGGCTTCCCTGGTGGCGCAGTGGTTGAGAGTCTGCCTGCCGATGCGGGGGACACGGGTTCGTGCCCCGGTACGGGAGGATCCCACGTGCCGCGGAGCGGCTGGGCCCGTGAGCCATGGCCGCTGGGATCGGGGGGCGGTGCTCCATAATGGGAGAGGCCGCAAAAGTGAGAGGCCCGCGTACCACAAAAAAAAAAAAAAAAAAAAAAAAAAAAAAGATAGAAATCTGAAAACACATAACAAAGCAATCATAAAGAAAAATCTGTAATTGTAAAAGACAATTCAAATTCATGTCTTTTCTCCTTTCTTCCATTACCCAAGTCAAAAAGCAATTTTATTAACAACATTAATACAATTGAATTTTTGGTTCTATAACATATACAAATGTGACATCTTTGACAATAGAAAAGGAGGCACAAAGGAGGCAAGTGAGAACAAAGCTGATGTGGAGTAAGGAAGTAATATTAGATAGTAACTCAAATCCACAGGAACAAATGTAGAGAAGTAGAAATGATAAATAGGAAAGTTAATATGTATATATATAAATATATAAATGTGTATATATTATCTATAAAATAGATATCCTCCATTTCTTCTTTCATTTTAGCTAAAACACATGAAATTATATAAAGTAATAATTATAGCAATGTATTGGTGGATTTGTATTATATTTAGATATTTTTTAAATGCTCAAAAAATGATAGAGCATATAGCAATGTAAGCAATATTTATCTACTAGAATACAGTTAGCATACATCTGTAGTAGATCATGGTGAAGTTAAGAGGCTTTGGCAGGACCTAGAACAATGATTTAAGAAAATAACTTAGAAATACAGTGTAAATTTTTAAGAGAATTAAAGTGTTAAACTAGAAAATACTCAATGCGAAAGAAAGTAGTCAAGTGGAGGACAAAAAGACATGAAGTATATAGAAAATAAAAGGTAAATTGAGAGACATAAATTCAACTATATTAATGATAACATTCAATATGAATGCATTAAAGAGTTCAAATAAATGAATGAAACAATTGACAGAATTTTTTTTTAAGTACCAGATATATGCTCTCTACTGGAGACAGGTTTTAAATTCAAAGAAACAAATAGTTTGAAAGTAAAAGGATGGAAAATATATATCATGCAAATAGTAACCATAATAAAGCTGGAGTAGCTATATTAATATTAGGCCAAAAAAGATTTTAAAACAAAAAATTTACTAGAGATAAAGAAACACAATGATAAAAAAGAGTAAATCCATTAGAAAGACATAACAATTATCTACACATGTGCACCTAAGAAGAGGGTCCACAAATATGGAAAACAACGAATGAAACAATTTTGCAGGTGAAAATTGGCAATTCTAAAGTAATAGCTGAGAAAAAAGTGGCAAAAGAATGACAAGAAAATAGAAGATCAATACAACACTGAAAACCAATGAGAACTCACAGACATGTCTAAAATAGGTCACTTGATAACAATAGAATACCAATTATCTGTTATACATTTAACATTCTTCAAAATAGACCACATGCTAGGATACAAAATAAGCTTTAATACATTTAAAAGGAGTGAAATCCTTCAAGAATTTTCTTTGATCATAATGGAAAGAAATTAGAATGCAATATCAGAAGGAAATTTGAGAATTTTACAAATAAGTGGAAATTCACAGAAACTGCTAAATAAACAATTGCTCAAAGAAGAAATCATGAGGAACCTAGAAAATATTTTGAAATGAATAAAAATGAAAAGATGACATACCAAAATTTAAGAGATACAACTAAATAAGTATCCAGAGAGAAATATATTTTAAATGCCCATATAAAAAAAAAGAAAAAAGATGGTGATTACAGTTAATAATACTGTATTTTATACTTGAACTTTGCTAAGAGATAAACCTTAAGCATTCTCACAACATATATACACACAAAAAGACTACTATTTGAGGTAATAGGTGTATTAATTAACCTGATTGTAGTAATCTTTACACAATGTATACATATATCATCACTTTGCACACTAAACATAGGCAATTTTGTCAATTATACTTCAATAAAGCCAGGGAGGGAAAAATCTCAAATAAATAACCAACCTTCCACCGGAAGCAACTAGAAACAGTAGAGCAAAATAACTGAAGGAAAGCAGAGGAACACAATAATAAAGATTAGTGCAGAATTTTAAATAATAGAAAATAAAGTCAATAAAACCAAAAGTTGGTTCTATGAAAAAATAGGAGAAAAAATGACAAGGCTTTAGCTATCTAGACCATGTAAAAAAGAAAGCTAGAAGATTCAAATTATTGCAATCATATGATTCCACTTATATGAAATATCCAAAATAGTAAAATTGTCAGCAAATATACAAAAACAAAGTTTATTATTTTGCATAAAACCAGGTGGTGGTAGGATATGGGAAGTGATTGTTATTGGGTATGTGGGATTTGGGGAAGGATGATGATAATGTTCTAAAATTAACTGTGGTGATGGTTGTGCAACTCTGTGACTATACTAAAATTGTGTGCTTTAAATAGGCAAATTATATATCAGAGATGTTATATATATATATATAACATATGTATATATGTGTATATGTATATACATGTGTATATGTGTATATAGTTTTTCAGTGGGAAACTATGTTACTCAGGTTGTGAAATTCCACTTATAAAATGCATTAAATAAATTGAATCTTATTTTTCTAAGACTATTTTTACTTTCATTCATTAAAATTTAAAAAAAATCATTTAATTAATTTTATTACTTTGATTCATTAAAAATCAACTGTTTTTCAGCCCCTTTCAGAGATGTAAATACTTTTTGTAAGAAGTGAAACAAACCTCTATAGTCAAGAGAAGATACTCCTATGCTCTTCTTCCTCGTGGAGTCAAATCACATTTGTTGAAGATCTTTGTTCATTACAGGTACCACCAAACTCTATTCTCCTTATGTGAAGAAACTGAACATTGGGTTTGCAAAGGTACTTAATGTATCAAGAAAACCTTTTATCAACACTGTTTTATGAGTCACAGACTCCATCACTCTCACATAATGACAGAAAATCAATGAAACAAAAATGCTTACTACCCTGCAATAGTGATAAAAAGTACATTTACCCGGAAACAATACATCCATTATCTCATAACCTTAGGGATGTAAGGAAGAGAAAAAATTGAGACAACAAAACTCCTTAGCCTAAATTAATGGTTCAGTAATTTCCACTGGCATAATTTCAAATTAGCAAGAAGACAAAATTGAGATTTTAACTTTGTTATTCATCATTCTAGTATTGTTTTTCAAAATTTTCCTTATAAGACCAAATAAAATCATACGTGATATGGTATATACCATGTTGCTTAGCATGTATTATAATCTAAACATGAAGCAGATTTTTTAAAAATCTTTTTTTCAATCTAAAGAGAAAATATAAATGTTTATTCAAAAGCAACTAATATTATTGGTATAATACATGACAATAACAGTTGAATAAGAATGAATGTAGTCTTCACAATAAGTTTAAATTAATGTTTTCTGACCACATTGTTAATTTTTTTTTTTTTTTTTTTGCGGTACGCAGGCCTCTCACTGTTGTGGCCTCTCCCATTGCAGAGCATAGGCTCCGGACGCGCAGGCTCAGCGGCCATGGCTCACAGGCCTAGCCGCTCCGCGGCATGTGGGATTTTCCCAGACTAGGGCACGAACCCGTGTCCCCTGCATCGGCAGACAGACTCTCAACCACTGCGCCACCAGGGAAGCCCCCACATGGTTAAATTTTAGGTCAGAGCATCACCATAGTGTTCTATAGACCAAGAATAGTTTGAATTTGTCTTAGGGTCAAATTCTGCTTTCAATTCAGCTCTTACTGCAGTCTGGGAATGAAAGCTCCTTTATATTTAATATTTTGAAATTCTATCAATTGACACATACTATATATCTATTATTTCAAGAAAAATTTGCAATAGTTAATGACCAAGAAAAATATTATTTTATGATTAAATATTTATGACTAAATATTAAGAACTTTTAAATAGCTAAATAAGAAAATAGATAAACTGTTACTATAATTACTAAGAGTAAAGCAATTATACTCCAATAAAGATGTTAAAAAAAAAAAGAGTATAGCTATCTAATTACCTCTAAGTAAAAAAAGTAACTTTTAATAGTTTTTTTCCCTGAAAGCAGAAAAGAGGCTAGGATTGGGTCCTGGTATTTGTATGGGTCATGATCCTGGGGAACAGGACTGAGGTTGCAGGAGGAAGGAGGTAGGTGAAGAAAAAAGTAATTCAAAGGTTGTTATTAAAGTTGCTGCTGTATTAATGGTAGCTCACTTGTGCCAGGTCTCTGTCACTCCAAAATGTGCACCTGAAGGACGGTAGCCAAAGCATTAATCCTACCTCATATGTTGGACGTTTCCCTGTCTCCAATGATGTCAATTGCCTTTAATTCAGATAAGCACATCTAGCTGATTATATTCCTGTGTTTGCAATGAAGGCTCTGAGACAGAAATTAGAAAGCTGTGTGACACAGATATATTGTGGAATACTGCTGGTTGAATCCGAACTATAAATTGTATGGAACTGTCCACTGAAGCTGAGGCTGAAGTCAGAGGGAGCCACATGTGATACCACATGATCACCAAAAGTACCTACTACATTTTTATTCCTTTGAGCTAACGAATATTTATATTTAAATAATGGTGATTTTTAAATTAATGTTTCTTTATCTTTTTCCAACATTTTACTTTCAACCTACCTTATTTTTATATCTGTAGTGTAGATAATATAGAGTTAGATCATGTTTTTTAAAATCAACTTTTCCAATTTCTTTCAAAAGAATGTTTAAATCATGCATATTTAGGATAATTATTGATAGACTATGGCTACATTTGTCATTTTATTTTTTATTTTGTGTTATCTCTGGTTTTCATATCTTTGTTTTCTTTATTCTACATTAGTGTGGGTTATTTTAACATTTAAAAAAATTCCATTTTAATATGCTAATAGTTATTTTGCATGCATTGCTCTAGTGGTTGCTCTAGAGATTACATTATACATATAAAACTCATCACAGTCTACTGATGTTCACATTTTACCAGTTTGAGAAAAGTGTAGAAGGTTTATCTCACTTTATATCTCTTTAATTTCTCACATTTATAATTGTCTTTAAAAATTTCCTCTCCATATATTTAAATCCATATCTGACAATGTTTTAATTTTGGTTTCAACCATGAAACATAACTGAGAAAACATATTAGGAGAAAGAAAATGGATTGTATTTAGTCACATTTTCTTTTTACATTATTTTTTCTTCTTTACTGATTCTCTCAACTTTCTTCTTTTATCGTTTCCTTTATTTTCACAGAACTTTTTTTTGGCCATTATTTGTGGGTAGGTCGATTGTTGACAAATTCTTAGTTTTACTTCATCAGTGAATGTACTGAGTTTCTCTTCATTCCTGATGGGTAAATTCACTGGGTATAAAATTATCAGTTGAGTGTACTTTTTGGCCTTCATGGTGTCGTAGGAGAAATTGACTGTTATTCAAATTGTTTTCCCCCCATTGCTAAAGTTCCATTTCTCTCTGTACGCTTTCAATATTTTTTGTTCATCTTTAGTTTTCAGAAGTTTGATTATGACATATATGGGTGTGGATTTCAAGTTTATCCTATATGGGATATGTTCATTTATTTCTATCTGTAGGTTTATGGTTTGTGCCAAAGTTAGGGAGAGGACTCAGTCATTATTACTTCCAGTACTTTTCAGAACCACTCTTTTTATCCTCTCTTCTCAGGACTCGAAAAACACTGGTATTAGATCTTCGGGTTATAGTCCAAAAGGTCCCAGGGCCCTGCTCATATTTTTTGAAGAATATTTTCCCTACACTGTTCAGATTTTATTATTTCTATTGTTTTATCTTCAAGTACACTGATTGTTTTCTCTCTCTACCATTGTGTTGTTGAGACCATTTATTGAGATTTTATTTTAGCTATTAACTTTTTTAATTCTAAAATTCCCATTTGTTCTTCAAGTGGGTTTATTCCAGGCATAACATGAAGGATCCTTGTGGGTTTGAAATGGTCTTTATCTTGACTGTATCAATGCATATATCTTCATTGAAATGTTGTATTATAGTTTTTAAAGATGTAATTACTGAGCAAAAATGGGTAGAGGGTTTGTGGGAGTGCTCTGTATTTTTTACAACTGCATGTGTATCTACAACCATCTCAAAAATAAAAAGTATAATAAAAATGTAAAGTAAAAAAAAAAAAATCTGTCCTGACTACTCTAAACCTTTCTACATAACAATATTCAAATCAGATTTTACACTTTCATGAAGCTGATTACTCTTTGTTCTGATTAGTAACACTACCTTACAAATCACACAAAATTTAATAACTTTTGTAAAGGTAATAATTTATTGCATCTCAGAGATTTTTGGGTCCATAGCTCAAGAAGGGCTCAGATTCACATTCCTTGCTTGGAGTCTTTCATGGATTTGTAATTAGATGACAGCTGAGACCACAGTTATTTGACGACCTGAATGGAGACTGGAGGGGTCACTCACATAGCTGGCCAACTGGTAATGATTGTTGGCTAGGAGTATTAGTTTCTCTCTGTTTGCACCTCTTCTTTGGGATCTTTATGTTTTTGTTTTAATTGCATGACGGTGAACTTTCTCCAAAGCAAGTCATCTAAGAGACCAACTTGGAAATGATAAAGCCTTTTATGACATACCCTAGAAGTCACACATTACCACTTCTTCAGCATTCTTTTCACCATATGGAAACAGTGTATGAGAAGATTATATAACTGCATGAATATTAGGAGCCCAGAACCATTATGGCCATTGTGCTCCCTGGCTAAGTGGCAAACATAGTAATTTCATTAAAATATCAAATAATTCTATATCTATAATAATATACATTTTAAAGTTTAACTACAATAGTAAGTCTTTCTATTTAAAATTTAGATTTCAAAAATAATTGGTATAGATCTGGAGGATTCATTTTATAAAATCATACTTCTGAGGCCAACAATAATTTGAGCAGATATATATGACATAAGGTTTAGCTCACTCAACAGAGAGTCTCCTAGGTTTCTTAGCTTACATTTAGGAAATTAGCTAACAATAATGAATATACATAAATTCCAAATTTCAAAAACATATTTTTGAGTACCTAATGGGCTTAACAGACTGAGCTACACTTTTTAAGGAAAAAAAAAAAGGTTTTTACTTGTTAAAATTACCAATTATGAGCAAGTGCACCAAATTGTTAGATGAAAATAGAATACCTACCCTACATCAATATTAACCCCATCTAACATTTTATGTTGCTGATTAGAGAGTAAAAGGATTCAATTTCCCTGAAATTACCATATTCATAAGTACTAAAATGATAAAGAAAAATAACATATGCAATGTTTAATTTCCCTCCAAAATTGATTAATTAAGGTTTAGACTGTTCTTTGAAAGTGATAACTTTTATATCAAGTCTTTGAACATAATAGAGGTTATGTTTTTCAGAACATTTGGTCCCAGATGTCTCAAAAATCCACTGGGATATGGTTAGGAATCAGTAGTTCAGATCTTTATACTGTATCCCTTTGTTTATCAAAAATGTTTATTCAAAGTAGGTATAGCCAAATATTATAATAGCGCTTAGTTTAGAGATTTGAAAAGTAGTCACAATACAATGTTTTCAATAAAATGCAAATATTATTTAATATATAATTATATAGAAATGTGTATTCAAAGTTATAGGTGCACATATATAGCACATTTAAAGAGTAATGACTGTAGCAAAAAATCATAATTATGTAACTGGTGTATTAAGAAAATTTCATTCAGTTCTTCATTTAGCAATAATCTATGTGGAGCCTCCTCTAGGGAGGACCAGCTTCTGTTCTGAAAGTTTAAGTTTAATTGTTAATTATAATATACAATCCTTTGTAATAATGCTAATTAGTTTCTAAGAGGCTGTACAACTATCCTCAGAGCTGTCATCTTGACAGTTGACAAGAAATACTGTGATACTTCAATGTTCTACGAGTACAGTACTGCAGAAGACATAGTGAAGAGAAGAACTGTTGAATGGCAACTGGTAATTCTGAATCAGTCTTTTCCCTTCTGTTCCATTAAAATCCTCAATACAGTTTAATGAAGACTGTAATAAAAACTTTGGAAATACCTCCATAGAAAAGCATTCAGTACTCTATGATAATTTTGCATTACATTAAACTTGGTTTTTTAAACTGCTTTCTTTTCACATTTTTAAAAAGACTGCAACTATATTTCACTAAATTACCTTAGAAAAAAAGTCTATGCCTAAATATTTTCATATTCTAATGTGCTTAACTGCTTGTCAATTAAAAACAGAATGCATAAAAAATTACAATAAGGGCTTCCCTGGTGGCACAGTGGTTGAGAATCTGCCTGCTAATGCAGGGGACACGGGTTCGAGCCCTGGTCTGGGAGGATCCCACATGCCACGGAGAAACTAGTCCCGTGAGCCACAACTACTGAGCCTGCGCGTCTGGAGCCTGTGCTCCACAACAAGAGAGGCCGCGATAGTGAGAGGTCTGCACACCGTGATGAAGAGTGGCCCCTGCTTGCCACCACTAGAGAAAGCCCTCGCACGGAAACGAAGACCCAACACAGCAAAAATAAATAAATTGATTAATAAACTCCTACCCCCAACATGTTCTTTAAAAAAAAAAATTACGATAAACTATTTTGTAATTAATTTTAGATTAGATCACAGACATCATTTAAGAGCAAGTTATATAATCAACTAAAATGATGTAATTTTCATATTTTACATATTAATAGCAGTTTTATGCATTTAATAACTATAATTCATAAACATGATTATGATGATGATGAAGAATTGAATAAATGTCCACATGTCAGATTCTGCAGTAAGGATTAAACCGAAATCTAATTTATTTTGTCTCTGTTGGGGCCCATGTAAGGAGCTAGACACATGATAACCCCTTTGATCTGTAACAGTAAATTTTTTCATATATCTTTATGTGCATGTTAGTTATTGATATATATCTCTGTACATTTATATCCAAATAATCTTGATTAAGTCATAAATTTTAAGATTTGCTTGGTATATTCATAGATGTACACACACGTGTAATATCCAATTTAAATTTTTCTATTTTATATTAAGACAGAAAAATCAAAAGCCTTAATCGTCAGAATAATATTTACCTAGATGTGCCTAAATTGCTAGCTGGGAGGGAGCCCGGAAAAAACTCTGGACCTGCCTAAGAGGCAAGAGACCATTGTTTTGGGGTGTGAGAGGAGAGGGGATTCCTACCCTGTCTGCCCACAGGAGGCAGAGCACCACCTAAATGAGCTCCAGAGATGGGCGCAGGCTGCGGCTATCAGCTTGGACACCAGAGATGGGCATGAAATGCTAACGCTGCTGCTGCAGCCACCAAGAATCCTGTGTGCAAGCACAGGTCACACCTGTGCTCCACACACCCCCTGGAGCTTGTGCAGACCGCCACTGCTAGGGTCCCATGACCCAGGGACAAATTCCCCGGGAGAACACATGGCACGCCTAAGGCTGTTGTAATGTCACGCTGGACTCAGCCGCTGCAGGCTCGCCCTACATTCCAATTATAACTACTGTACCCCTCCTTCCCCCCCGCATGAGTGAGCCAGAGCCCCCTAATCAGCCGTTGCTTTAACCCCATCATGTCTGGGTGGAACAGAAGCCTAAGGGCAACCTACACACAGAGGTGGGGCCAAAACTAAAGCTGAACCCCAGAAGCTGTGTGAACAAAGAAGAGAATGGGAAATTTCTCTGTGCAGCCTCAGGAGCAGCAGATTAAATCCCCACAATCAATTCCACAGCTTGGATCTGTGGAATACCTGAAGAGACAACAAATCAACCCAAAATTGAGGCGGTGGACTTTGGGAGCAACTGTACACTTGGGGTTTGCTGTCTGCAACTGACTTGTTTCTGATTATTATGTTTATCTTAGTATAGTTTTTAGTGCTTGTTACCATGGGGGATTTGTTTAATGCTTTGGTTGCTCTCTCCTTTTTATTTTATTACATTTTAATTATTTTATTTTAATAATTTTAAAATTTTAATAATTAAATTTTTTTTAATTTTAATGATTTTATTATTTATTTATTTATTTATTCATTCCTTTTTTTTTTTCTCGTTTCTTCTGAGCTGTGTGGCTGACAGGGTCTAATATGATTGAGATTCAACAGAGAAATTAAAACTTTTACAGGCAAGCAAAAGCCAAGAGAATTCAGCACCACCAAACCAGCTTTATAACAAATGCTAAAGGAACTTCTCTAGGCAGGAAACACAAGAGAAGGAAAAGACCTACAATAACACGGCAAAAAATTAAGAAAATGGTAATAGGAACATACATATCGATAATTACCTTAAATGTAAATGGATTGAATGCTCAAATTAAAAGACACAGACTGGCTGAATGGATACAAAAACAAGACCCATATATATGCTGTCTACAAGACACCCACTTCAGACCTAGGGACACATACAGACTGAAAGTGAGGGGATGGAAAAAGATATTCGGAGCAAATGGAAATCAAAAGAAAGCTGGAGTAGCAATTCTCGTATCAGACAAAATAGACTTTAAAATAAAGACTATTACAAGAGACAAAGAAGGACACTACGTAATGATCAAGGGACCGGTCCAAGAAGAAGATATAACAATTGTAAATATTTATGCCCCCAACATAGGAG
>NC_041226.1:58360688-58367328 GCF_002837175.3 Physeter macrocephalus
TTTTTTTGCGGTACGCAGGCCTCTCACTGTTGTGGCCTCTCCCATTGCAGAGCATAGGCTCCGGACGCGCAGGCTCAGCGGCCATGGCTCACAGGCCTAGCCGCTCCGCGGCATGTGGGATTTTCCCAGACTAGGGCACGAACCCGTGTCCCCTGCATCGGCAGACAGACTCTCAACCACTGCGCCACCAGGGAAGCCCCCACATGGTTAAATTTTAGGTCAGAGCATCACCATAGTGTTCTATAGACCAAGAATAGTTTGAATTTGTCTTAGGGTCAAATTCTGCTTTCAATTCAGCTCTTACTGCAGTCTGGGAATGAAAGCTCCTTTATATTTAATATTTTGAAATTCTATCAATTGACACATACTATATATCTATTATTTCAAGAAAAATTTGCAATAGTTAATGACCAAGAAAAATATTATTTTATGATTAAATATTTATGACTAAATATTAAGAACTTTTAAATAGCTAAATAAGAAAATAGATAAACTGTTACTATAATTACTAAGAGTAAAGCAATTATACTCCAATAAAGATGTTAAAAAAAAAAAGAGTATAGCTATCTAATTACCTCTAAGTAAAAAAAGTAACTTTTAATAGTTTTTTTCCCTGAAAGCAGAAAAGAGGCTAGGATTGGGTCCTGGTATTTGTATGGGTCATGATCCTGGGGAACAGGACTGAGGTTGCAGGAGGAAGGAGGTAGGTGAAGAAAAAAGTAATTCAAAGGTTGTTATTAAAGTTGCTGCTGTATTAATGGTAGCTCACTTGTGCCAGGTCTCTGTCACTCCAAAATGTGCACCTGAAGGACGGTAGCCAAAGCATTAATCCTACCTCATATGTTGGACGTTTCCCTGTCTCCAATGATGTCAATTGCCTTTAATTCAGATAAGCACATCTAGCTGATTATATTCCTGTGTTTGCAATGAAGGCTCTGAGACAGAAATTAGAAAGCTGTGTGACACAGATATATTGTGGAATACTGCTGGTTGAATCCGAACTATAAATTGTATGGAACTGTCCACTGAAGCTGAGGCTGAAGTCAGAGGGAGCCACATGTGATACCACATGATCACCAAAAGTACCTACTACATTTTTATTCCTTTGAGCTAACAAATATTTATATTTAAATAATGGTGATTTTTAAATTAATGTTTCTTTATCTTTTTCCAACATTTTACTTTCAACCTACCTTATTTTTATATCTGTAGTGTAGATAATATAGAGTTAGATCATGTTTTTTAAAATCAACTTTTCCAATTTCTTTCAAAAGAATGTTTAAATCATGCATATTTAGGATAATTATTGATAGACTATGGCTACATTTGTCATTTTATTTTTTATTTTGTGTTATCTCTGGTTTTCATATCTTTGTTTTCTTTATTCTACATTAGTGTGGGTTATTTTAACATTTAAAAAAATTCCATTTTAATATGCTAATAGTTATTTTGCATGCATTGCTCTAGTGGTTGCTCTAGAGATTACATTATACATATAAAACTCATCACAGTCTACTGATGTTCACATTTTACCAGTTTGAGAAAAGTGTAGAAGGTTTATCTCACTTTATATCTCTTTAATTTCTCACATTTATAATTGTCTTTAAAAATTTCCTCTCCATATATTTAAATCCATATCTGACAATGTTTTAATTTTGGTTTCAACCATGAAACATAACTGAGAAAACATATTAGGAGAAAGAAAATGGATTGTATTTAGTCACATTTTCTTTTTACATTATTTTTTCTTCTTTACTGATTCTCTCAACTTTCTTCTTTTATCGTTTCCTTTATTTTCACAGAACTTTTTTTTGGCCATTATTTGTGGGTAGGTCGATTGTTGACAAATTCTTAGTTTTACTTCATCAGTGAATGTACTGAGTTTCTCTTCATTCCTGATGGGTAAATTCACTGGGTATAAAATTATCAGTTGAGTGTACTTTTTGGCCTTCATGGTGTCGTAGGAGAAATTGACTGTTATTCAAATTGTTTTCCCCCCATTGCTAAAGTTCCATTTCTCTCTGTACGCTTTCAATATTTTTTGTTCATCTTTAGTTTTCAGAAGTTTGATTATGACATATATGGGTGTGGATTTCAAGTTTATCCTATATGGGATATGTTCATTTATTTCTATCTGTAGGTTTATGGTTTGTGCCAAAGTTAGGGAGAGGACTCAGTCATTATTACTTCCAGTACTTTTCAGAACCACTCTTTTTATCCTCTCTTCTCAGGACTCGAAAAACACTGGTATTAGATCTTCGGGTTATAGTCCAAAAGGTCCCAGGGCCCTGCTCATATTTTTTGAAGAATATTTTCTCTACACTGTTCAGATTTTATTATTTCTATTGTTTTATCTTCAAGTACACTGATTGTTTTCTCTCTCTACCATTGTGTTGTTGAGACCATTTATTGAGATTTTATTTTAGCTATTAACTTTTTTAATTCTAAAATTCCCATTTGTTCTTCAAGTGGGTTTATTCCAGGCATAACATGAAGGATCCTTGTGGGTTTGAAATGGTCTTTATCTTGACTGTATCAATGCATATATCTTCATTGAAATGTTGTATTATAGTTTTTAAAGATGTAATTACTGAGCAAAAATGGGTAGAGGGTTTGTGGGAGTGCTCTGTATTTTTTACAACTGCATGTGTATCTACAACCATCTCAAAAATAAAAAGTATAATAAAAATGTAAAGTAAAAAAAAAAAAATCTGTCCTGACTACTCTAAACCTTTCTACATAACAATATTCAAATCAGATTTTACACTTTCATGAAGCTGATTACTCTTTGTTCTGATTAGTAACACTACCTTACAAATCACACAAAATTTAATAACTTTTGTAAAGGTAATAATTTATTGCATCTCAGAGATTTTTGGGTCCATAGCTCAAGAAGGGCTCAGATTCACATTCCTTGCTTGGAGTCTTTCATGGATTTGTAATTAGATGACAGCTGAGACCACAGTTATTTGACGACCTGAATGGAGACTGGAGGGGTCACTCACATAGCTGGCCAACTGGTAATGATTGTTGGCTAGGAGTATTAGTTTCTCTCTGTTTGCACCTCTTCTTTGGGATCTTTATGTTTTTGTTTTAATTGCATGACGGTGAACTTTCTCCAAAGCAAGTCATCTAAGAGACCAACTTGGAAATGATAAAGCCTTTTATGACATACCCTAGAAGTCACACATTACCACTTCTTCAGCATTCTTTTCACCATATGGAAACAGTGTATGAGAAGATTATATAACTGCATGAATATTAGGAGCCCAGAACCATTATGGCCATTGTGCTCCCTGGCTAAGTGGCAAACATAGTAATTTCATTAAAATATCAAATAATTCTATATCTATAATAATATACATTTTAAAGTTTAACTACAATAGTAAGTCTTTCTATTTAAAATTTAGATTTCAAAAATAATTGGTATAGATCCGGAGGATTCATTTTATAAAATCATACTTCTGAGGCCAACAATAATTTGAGCAGATATATATGACATAAGGTTTAGCTCACTCAACAGAGAGTCTCCTAGGTTTCTTAGCTTACATTTAGGAAATTAGCTAACAATAATGAATATACATAAATTCCAAATTTCAAAAACATATTTTTGAGTACCTAATGGGCTTAACAGACTGAGCTACACTTTTTAAGGAAAAAAAAAAAGGTTTTTACTTGTTAAAATTACCAATTATGAGCAAGTGCACCAAATTGTTAGATGAAAATAGAATACCTACCCTACATCAATATTAACCCCATCTAACATTTTATGTTGCTGATTAGAGAGTAAAAGGATTCAATTTCCCTGAAATTACCATATTCATAAGTACTAAAATGATAAAGAAAAATAACATATGCAATGTTTAATTTCCCTCCAAAATTGATTAATTAAGGTTTAGACTGTTCTTTGAAAGTGATAACTTTTATATCAAGTCTTTGAACATAATAGAGGTTATGTTTTTCAGAACATTTGGTCCCAGATGTCTCAAAAATCCACTGGGATATGGTTAGGAATCAGTAGTTCAGATCTTTATGCTGTATCCCTTTGTTTATCAAAAATGTTTATTCAAAGTAGGTATAGCCAAATATTATAATAGCGCTTAGTTTAGAGATTTGAAAAGTAGTCACAATACAATGTTTTCAATAAAATGCAAATATTATTTAATATATAATTATATAGAAATGTGTATTCAAAGTTATAGGTGCACATATATAGCACATTTAAAGAGTAATGACTGTAGCAAAAAATCATAATTATGTAACTGGTGTATTAAGAAAATTTCATTCAGTTCTTCATTTAGCAATAATCTATGTGGAGCCTCCTCTAGGGAGGACCAGCTTCTGTTCTGAAAGTTTAAGTTTAATTGTTAATTATAATATACAATCCTTTGTAATAATGCTAATTAGTTTCTAAGAGGCTGTACAACTATCCTCAGAGCTGTCATCTTGACAGTTGACAAGAAATACTGTGATACTTCAATGTTCTACGAGTACAGTACTGCAGAAGACATAGTGAAGAGAAGAACTGTTGAATGGCAACTGGTAATTCTGAATCAGTCTTTTCCCTTCTGTTCCATTAAAATCCTCAATACAGTTTAATGAAGACTGTAATAAAAACTTTGGAAATACCTCCATAGAAAAGCATTCAGTACTCTATGATAATTTTGCATTACATTAAACTTGGTTTTTTAAACTGCTTTCTTTTCACATTTTTAAAAAGACTGCAACTATATTTCACTAAATTACCTTAGAAAAAAAGTCTATGCCTAAATATTTTCATATTCTAATGTGCTTAACTGCTTGTCAATTAAAAACAGAATGCATAAAAAATTACAATAAGGGCTTCCCTGGTGGCACAGTGGTTGAGAATCTGCCTGCTAATGCAGGGGACACGGGTTCGAGCCCTGGTCTGGGAGGATCCCACATGCCACGGAGAAACTAGTCCCGTGAGCCACAACTACTGAGCCTGCGCGTCTGGAGCCTGTGCTCCACAACAAGAGAGGCCGCGATAGTGAGAGGTCTGCACACCGTGATGAAGAGTGGCCCCTGCTTGCCACCACTAGAGAAAGCCCTCGCACGGAAACGAAGACCCAACACAGCAAAAATAAATAAATTGATTAATAAACTCCTACCCCCAACATGTTCTTTAAAAAAAAAAATTACGATAAACTATTTTGTAATTAATTTTAGATTAGATCACAGACATCATTTAAGAGCAAGTTATATAATCAACTAAAATAATGTAATTTTCATATTTTACATATTAATAGCAGTTTTATGCATTTAATAACTATAATTCATAAACATGATTATGATGATGATGAAGAATTGAATAAATGTCCACATGTCAGATTCTGCAGTAAGGATTAAACCGAAATCTAATTTATTTTGTCTCTGTTGGGGCCCATGTAAGGAGCTAGACACATGATAACCCCTTTGATCTGTAACAGTAAATTTTTTCATATATCTTTATGTGCATGTTAGTTATTGATATATATCTCTGTACATTTATATCCAAATAATCTTGATTAAGTCATAAATTTTAAGATTTGCTTGGTATATTCATAGATGTACACACACGTGTAATATCCAATTTAAATTTTTCTATTTTATATTAAGACAGAAAAATCAAAAGCCTTAATCGTCAGAATAATATTTACCTAGATGTGCCTAAATTGCTAGCTGGGAGGGAGCCCGGAAAAAACTCTGGACCTGCCTAAGAGGCAAGAGACCATTGTTTTGGGGTGTGAGAGGAGAGGGGATTCCTACCCTGTCTGCCCACAGGAGGCAGAGCACCACCTAAATGAGCTCCAGAGATGGGCGCAGGCTGCGGCTATCAGCTTGGACACCAGAGATGGGCATGAAATGCTAACGCTGCTGCTGCAGCCACCAAGAATCCTGTGTGCAAGCACAGGTCACACCTGTGCTCCACACACCCCCTGGAGCTTGTGCAGACCGCCACTGCTAGGGTCCCATGACCCAGGGACAAATTCCCCGGGAGAACACATGGCACGCCTAAGGCTGTTGTAATGTCACGCTGGACTCAGCCGCTGCAGGCTCGCCCTACATTCCAATTATAACTACTGTACCCCTCCTTCCCCCCCGCATGAGTGAGCCAGAGCCCCCTAATCAGCCGTTGCTTTAACCCCATCATGTCTGGGTGGAACAGAAGCCTAAGGGCAACCTACACACAGAGGTGGGGCCAAAACTAAAGCTGAACCCCAGAAGCTGTGTGAACAAAGAAGAGAATGGGAAATTTCTCTGTGCAGCCTCAGGAGCAGCAGATTAAATCCCCACAATCAATTCCACAGCTTGGATCTGTGGAATACCTGAAGAGACAACAAATCAACCCAAAATTGAGGCGGTGGACTTTGGGAGCAACTGTACACTTGGGGTTTGCTGTCTGCAACTGACTTGTTTCTGATTATTATGTTTATCTTAGTATAGTTTTTAGTGCTTGTTACCATGGGGGATTTGTTTAATGCTTTGGTTGCTCTCTCCTTTTTATTTTATTACATTTTAATTATTTTATTTTAATAATTTTAAAATTTTAATAATTAAATTTTTTTTAATTTTTAATGATTTTATTATTTATTTATTTATTTATTCATTCCTTTTTTTTTTTCTCGTTTCTTCTGGG
>NC_041226.1:58367975-58368813 GCF_002837175.3 Physeter macrocephalus
GAGGAAATCAAAAAATACCTAGAAACAAATAACAATGAAAACACGACAACCCAAAACCTATGGGATGCAGCAAAAGCAGCTCTAAGAGGGAAGTTTATAGCAATACCATCCTACCTCAAGAAACAAGAAAAATCTCAAATAAAAAACCTAAGCTTACACCTAAAGCAATTAGGGAAAGAAGAACAAAAAACCACAAAGTTAGCAGAAAGAACAAAATCCTAAAGATCAGATCAGAAATAAATGAAAAATAAATGAAGGAAACAATAGCAAAGATCAATTAAACTAAAAGCTGGTTCTTTGAGAAAATAAACAAAATTGATAAACCATTAGCCAGACTCACCAAGAAAAAAAGGAAGAAGACTCAAATCAACAGAATTAGAAATGAAATAGAAGTAACAACTGAATGCAGAAATACAACGGATCATGAGAGACTGCTACAAGCAACTCTATGCGAATAAAATGGACAAAATTCTTAGAAAAGCACAAACTTTTGGAAGGTTGAAATGGACAAATGCTTAGAAAAGCACAACCTTCTGAGACTGAACCACGAAGAAATAGAAAATATAAACAGACCAATCACAAGCATTGAAATTGAAACTGTGATTAAAAATCTTCCAACAAACAAAAGCCCAAGATCAGAAGGCTTCACAGGCGAATTCTATCAAATAGTAGAGAAGAGGTAACACCTATCCTTCTCAAACTCCCCCAAAATATAGCAGAGGGAGGAACACTCCCAAATTCTTTCTACAAGGCCACCGTCATCCTGATACCAAAACCAGACAAAGATGTCACAAAGAAAGAAAACTACAAGCCAATATCACTGATGAACATAGATGCA
>NC_041226.1:58369001-58370686 GCF_002837175.3 Physeter macrocephalus
CTCAACAAAATATTAGCAAACAGAATACAAAAGCACATTAAAAGGATCATACTCCATGATCAAGTGGGGTTTATCTCCAGAAAGCAAGGATTCTTCAATATATGCAAATCAATCAGTGTGATACACCATATTAACAAATTAAAGGATAAAAACCATATGATCATCTCAATAGATGCAGAAAATTCTTTTGACAAAATTCAACACCAATTTATGACAAAATCTCTCCAGAAAGTAGGCATAGAGGGAACTTCCCTCAACATAATAAAGGTCATATATGACAAACCCACAGCCAACATCATTCTCAATGGTGAAAAACTGACACTATTTCCTTAAAATCAGGTACAAGAGAAGGATGCCCACTCTCAGCACTCTTATTTAACATAGTTTGGAACTTTTAGCTACAGCAATCAGAGAAGAAAAAGAAATAAAAGGAATCCAAATCGGAAAAGAAGTAAAACTGTCACTGTTTGCAGATGACATGATACTATACATAGAGAATCCTAAAGTTGCTACCAGAAAACTATTAGAGGTAATCAATGAATTTGGCAAAGTAGCAGATTACAAAATTAATGCACAGAAATCTCTTGCATTCCTATACACTAATGACAAAAAATATGAAAGAGAAATTAAGGAAACACTTCCTTTTACCACTGCAACAAAAAAAAATAAAGTACCTAGGAATAAACCTACCTAAGGAGACAAAAGATCTGTTTGCAGAAAACTATAAGACACTGATGAAAGAAGTTAAAGATTATATAAACAGATGGAGAGATATACTATGTTTTTGGATTGGAAGAATCAACATTGTGAAAATGAGTATACTACTGAAAGCAATCTACAGAGTCAGTGCAATCCCTATCAAACTACCAATGGCATTTTTCACAGAACTAGAATAAAAATTTCACAATTTGCTAGGAAATACAAAAGACCCTAAATAGCCAAAGCAATCTTGAGAAAGAAAAACAGAGCTGGAGGAATCAGGCTCCCTGACTTCAGACTATACTACAAAGCTACAGTAATCAAGACAGTATGGTACTGGCACAAAAACAGAAATATAGATCAATGGAACAGGATAGAAAGCCCAGAGATAAACCCACACACATATGGTCACCTTATCTTTGATAAAGGAGGGAAGTTTGATAAAGGAGGCAAGTATATACAGTGGAGAAAAGACAGCCTCTTCCATAAGTGGTGCTGGGAAAACTGGACAGCTACAAGTAAAAGAATGATATTAGAACACTCCCTAACACCATACACAAAAATAAACTCAAAATGGATTAAAGACCTAAATGTGAGGCAAGACATGATCAAACTCTTAGAGGAAAGCATAGGCAGAACACTCTATGACATAAATCACAGCAAGATCCTTTTTGACCCACCTCCTAGAGAAATGGAAATAAAAACAGAAATAAACAAATAGGACCTAACGAAACTTAAAAGCTTTTGCACAGCAAAGGAAACCATAAACAAGATGAAAAGACAATCCTCATATTGGGAGACAATATTTGCAAATGAAGCAACTGACAAAGGAGTAATCTTCAAAATATACAAGCAACTCATGCAGCTTAATATCAAAAAACAAACAACCCAATCAAAAATGGGTAGAAGATCTAAATAGACATTTCTCCAAAGAAGATATACAGATTTCCCACAAACATATGAAAGGATGCTCAGCATCATTAATC